>NC_137463.1:51024764-51168622 GCF_964235325.1 Thermobia domestica
ATTATTTTTTTACCGGTACATAAACATAGTTGTAAGAATCTGAGGGGAAAATTTTTGTTCGAACACGATGTTCGTCGGGAGTGCCCTGTTTTAAATCAAAAACCAAATAACTATGAGGATCTTGTGTTGCGTCCTGATAGGCTTCCTGTACAAATTTTGTGTTACCAGGATATAATTGGCGTGCTAGATAATTAATTTGAGCCTGGTCTCTGGGGTTTTTAAAACATATTATATAATGGCAATTTAAAGATATGTCTCGCATACCTTTAGCTTGATGAAACATATTTTGTGTTATAAAAATAACACTTAAATCTCGGTGGTGGCTACCTTTAGTAAAAAAGTCAACAATTCGTGTATCACATTCTCGCATTAAATCGTCAATAATTACCAGATGGGGGCCAGCTTGTGCTGGAAAATCATCTATTTTGGGGAGCCCTTCTTTAAATGTACAACCTGAGGATAGAGTTTCATACAGAGGTTGCCACTCACCATAACACCATACTATATTTTTCCATTTTTCGGCATAATGTTTTAAAAACTCTTTTACAAAATATGATTTACCACACCCAGTGGGACCAGCTATAATACAAGTAAATGGGTGTTGAAACTCCATATTCTGTTACACCACAAAATAATTATGAATATAACATATTATTATTATTATTACTTTTCAGGCATGTTTACAACTTTACATAATTGAGAACAAGTAATTATGGTCCGCTGAATGCACGGCAAATGAAGCTGGAGTTTTCGCCATGTACAAACACAGAAATTTACCTGACCATTACTATCGTCATCTGACGAGCGAATAAAACACTGACGAATACCTTTAAGAGTATCTGACAATGATATTTTATAATTTTCACTAATGAAAAATTGTGTAGGCAATGAAGAATTTGTATCAGCATTAAAGTAGTTTTCAATATATGAATAATATGATAGAAAAGTATTCCACTCATCAGGTGAAAGACGAATACGATCAGAGTACTTATGTAAAGTGATAATAACAGAAAATTCTCCCTCATCATCGTATGCTAGACCAACACACACCTCGAGTTCATTGAAATAATAATAATATTGATTTAAAATTTGATTATCCATTTTTTATCTCTACTTAATTAAAAACTATCGTTTCTACTAATACTGTATTTACCCTATTCGATTTCGTACCATTCCATCTCTATTACAGATATATTGCATTTATTTTAAATAGCGTTTTTAAATATTTTGCTTTCTTTTCTCCTTTACATAAAAAACAGCGTTTGTGGAAGAACAAATTTGATTTAATATACTTTTTACTTGTGATACTGATAGACCTCGTGATGATGATGATGATGACAATTTAACTAAGCAACGAAAATTTACAGTGTTGCTAGAATTTAAAATATAAAATTCACTTTTTGAAATTATAAAATCTACAAGAAATACTTGTGACGACATGCTTCATCTATAAATTCTTGACTTCTCTTTTTTTTTACAATATAGTATGTTTTAAATCAATCCAAGAATTTTCACTTTTTGGCAGACCTAACCATTTCACATAGGCCTTATTATTTTTCTTTCGCAACACTTTTTCAATTAAATATGTGTTTGGAAATTTCGTTAATTGTAATTCGTGTTCGTAAAATCTTCCCTCAATAGGTTTATTATTTGAGTCTACTAAGTGATATGTCGGAGGATTAGTGAAGAAAACTTTAGCAATTCGAAAAATTTCTGTACTCCAATTGCGTGTAAAACCTCTATCAAAACCAGGACGCTTAAGTTTACTAATTCTTACATATTCACCTATCTTAAATTTACTTTTTCTTTTTATCACAGAAAACTTTTTGCAATAGATGTTTGTCAATAGATGTTTTTCATTTTCTTTTTTAATAGCGTCGATAGGTTTCATTTTAATAGTGGAATGAATAGTATTATTATATTTATGTAGTAATTCCGGCAGAATGCCAATCCATTTATAATTTCCCTGCAGTGTAAATTGTCTCCACATTATGTTACGTAACGATCTATTAAATCTTTCAATAATACTTGCTTTCACATCAGTGTACGTGGAATAATGTTTAATGTTATTTTGGGTCATCGTCGTCTGAAACTCTGAATTATAAAATTCTCGACCCCTGTCAGTTTGTAAAAATTTAGGGCTTTTGTTTGCTTTTCTCAGTACTGTTATAAATGCTTGTGTAATTTCTTTCCCAGTTTTATTTTTCACAGGAATAGCCCAAGCATATTTAGAGAATGTATCTATCACAGTTAATAAATATTTGAAATTTCGATTAATTTTTGCTAGACCTTTCAATTTTCCACTATTCATTTCAACTAAATCAGCTTGCCATAAATCATGAATCCCTTTCGTTATAACAGGTATTCGAGGATAGTTTCGTCTTGCACTTTTATGTAATTCTGCAACTATTTGTTCTCGAACTGATTGTGACATTTTTTTTTAATACTAATATATCCAAAAAAAAATTTATATCGTATTTACAATATACGAATCGTACATTTTACATCTTTATTATTATAATACCCCCAAGGAACAGTGTGTATATTACAATTTAAAATTATTCTTTTGTCATCATACGGATCTAATGCTAATTTTCTTACCTGATTTGTTGTTAAATTATGGTATTTACTTTTACTTTCAAATTGTGTTTTATGGATCGTTTCGTTTTTAAATATACATGATTTATAATCGTCAAACGTAATTTGTTCTTTAACTATATTTTTCTTGATCCCTTTACATTTTTTCAATTCTTTATTTTCCCCAGTTTTTATAGCATAATTTTTTGCTCGTAACCCAACATATTCAATCATAGGAACTCCACCTAATTCGTCTTTCATTTTACCCAAAACGTGTTTATTTTTTGTGCTATATAAAGAATTATTTTCAGGATAATTTGAGGTGTCAAAATACTCATTCATATCTTTTATATCGTTATAAATATTGTTAGTTTTAATATGGTAAATGAAAGAGTCAGTATCCATATATGCAATTCTAATTTTATCTCCATATCGCGGTTTTATTATATTATAATGGAAGTTATATATAGCTAATTTTGATAATTCTAAAACTGTCGCTCCTACGTAAATTGGTTTATTAAGGGTTACCGATTTTTTTACCATATGAAACAATGCCAAATTATCAGCCAATTTTACCCAATTTTCAAACTGATTTTGCGCTACTAATTTTTTACACTTTTTTTCATTGTTAATTAATTTTATATCAATTCGTTTTCGTACATTCTCCATTGTCTTTCCGTATACAGAATTATTTAATAACTTATAGAAATCTTTTTCAAATTCAATTGTAGCATTTGCACGGCGTTGAGTATTTTCTTGAATATAAGATGCAAGCCATTTAGATTGACGAAACCATAATATTTTATGTACTTTTAGCAATATTAAACCTTGTTTTAGATAAAATTGTAATACTCTATAATGCAAGATATAATTCGATTTCGATTTAAGTGTCAATAGTAATTTTGAGTATTTACCATTCGGTGGAACTTCATTAGTTGGAGCACACGGAAAATCAGAATGGTATTCGTGTAAATCAGTTGGATACTCTAAGTCCACTTCTAGAAAAAATCCCCATTCACTATCCGTGGGCCAATTGATAATTTTATGTTTGTCTTGCCAATTGTCAATTTTATCCTCCCACCGAAAACCACCATATGGTAAATAGTCAATCATTGATAGTCCGTACAGATTGTTCATGTCAATATACAGTAAATAAGATTTTTCTTTTTCCGCATCAAAATCATGTACGTAAGGATTATTAGCTTTGGCATATCTTAACACAGCTTGAGTAATACCTCCGCGAATCGATTTTTCTACAAACATATACATATTGATATCTGATAAAAGTTCAAGTTCAATTTTTGTTCTATATAACTTGGCTTGCCATGCCAACCCAGGTGCAGTAAAACAATTAATCGGATCAATACAAAAAGCATTTAAACATGTCTTTCTAAAATTCTCCAACACATCTGCTGTGAGAAGTACATCACATTTTAAATATAGATCGTGGTAGTCCCCTAAATTTTCACATTTAAACACACGCCAAATCAGTTTTGCATATTGATAATCAGTCTCGGAAATTTGTGTTCCATTCAATTTGCTACTAAACGCCTCTCTTCCAGGAAATTCAGTTTCTTTAAATGTATCTAAATTTGTTATGTATTCATAAAAATAAATTCCCTTACGGAGAATTAAAGGAAACTTTTCATCAGAAAAATATTGCTTTGTATAGACAAATTGCTCAGGTTTTAATTTTGACACCAAATTTTCGAGACTATACGGTAGGAATTTAAATAAGTCTACAAAACGTAACTCGATAGGTCTACCATTAAAATTAAAGTGCTTAGAGAATGTTATGTATTTCTCAGTGCTTTCAGCAATTACAAAAATATTTCCAGGGGTGCAACCTAATTCTTTCACAAATAAATGTGCATCATACCCAGACAAATTATGGAAGAAGACAGGGATAAAATTACTTTGACGCTTAATTTGTAAATTACACTTGTTGCATACCGTGGCAATAAATTGACCAGTTAAATGGTTATGATGTTTAACTTTTCTATTGTCACTCGTATATTTACTATCACAAACTGAGCATTCAGTGGATAGGTTAAACTCCTGTAACTGAGAACTATTTAATGGTATTAATGGTTTTTCTTGATCTAATATGTTTATGATTTTTCTTAATTCATTCTCCATAGCAGACATAAACTTCATCGATACATTTTCTCCCCGATAAATAACTAAATCTGATTTCATATAGTTGTTACTCCAACATACAATATAACCAAAACTGCATGGTATATGTTGGTGAATTTGTACTGTATGAGATCCACTTTGTTTATTTATAGGTTTTAATAAACTTTCCATATCTGCAATTATTATCACATCATTCTGTAATAACAATTTCAATTTTCGAAATTTTAAAACTTCTCCTTGTTTCGGCATGTTAATTTTGGTTGGAGTGTGTTCTTTACATAATTTGTCATGTTCATCTAATTTTGATTTGTTATAAAAAGATATTAAACATCGTCTACAAATAAATGTTTGATGACTACCTAACTGATGTCTGACTAAACCATTTAAATTTGTAATTAAACAATAATGAGAGTTTAAATATAATAAATCAATATGTTTACCTACAGCTGTGTTTTCGCTTATATGTAATGGGAAAATAGTTTCATGATCATAGTTAATGCCATATATATTAATGGAAATTTGTTCTTTAGGAAATACGGAATTATACATATGTTCAAATTTGCTTATGTGTTCTACTTCGACGGGAAATTGTATATTGGTTTTTTCAAATAATGGTAATAAAGTATTACTATATTGTATGTAATTATTCACACGATTTGGATGTTCTTTTACTGGATGCAACGCAGCTAGAATACTATACATAAAACTTCTATTATCGTTATTTTGAATATTTAAAACACATTTTGTGGATAAAATCCATTGAGGCAATTTTATATGACTCTTCAATAACGCATTGATATTTTTTATTAGACAATAATGAGAGTTTAAATATAATAAATCAATATGTTTAAATACACCTGCATTTTCGCTTATATGTAATGGGAAAATAGTTTCATGATCATAGTTAATGCCATATATATTAATGGAAATTTGTTCGTTAGGAAATACGGAATTATACATATGTTCAAATTTGCTTATGTGTTCTACTTCGACGGGAAATTGTATATTGGTTTTTTCAAATAATGGTAATAAAGTATTACTATATTGTATGTAATTATTCACACGATTTGGATGTTCTTTTACTGGATGCAACGCAGCTAGAATACTATACATAAAACTTCTATTATCGTTATTTTGAATATTTAAAACACATTTTGTGGATAAAATCCATTGAGGCAATTTTACATAAGTTTTCTCTTTATGACTCTTCAATAACGCATTGATATTTTTTATTAGACAATAATGACTGTTGGAATTTTCTTCACAATACAGTAAATCAATATGTTTAAATACACCTGCATTTTCGCTTATATGTAATGGGAAAATAGTTTCATGATCATAGTTAATGCCATATATATTAATGGAAATTTGTTCGTTAGGAAATACGGAATTATACATATGTTCAAATTTGCTTATGTGTTCTACTTCGACGGGAAATTGTATATTGGTTTTTTCAAATAATGGTAATAAAGTATTACTATATTTTATGTAATTATTCACACGATTTGGATTTTCTTTTACTGGATGCAACGCAGCTAGAATGCAGTACATAAAACATCTATTATCATTATTTTGAATATTTAAAACACATTTCTTTTTGGATAAAATCCATTGAGGTAATTTTATAAAAGAAGAAGCGGAAAGCGGATCATATTTACTGATTTTAATTTCTAAGTGATGGTTTGGTTCAGAACATAAAGACCACCCTGATTTCTTAATTGCCCTATTTTCTTGTTCAACTAAAATTTTATTAAATAGTTTTTCAATTATAGAATTCAAATCTGTACTCGGCAAAATAATTTCGTTACCACTATTTACAAAGAATCGACATGTTTCTAAATCTACTGGTTTTACAAAAGTTGTAGCCAAAGAAAAATTTACTTTAAACGATGTCTTAGTTTGTTCTTGTTGTAATATATCTAAACAGTCTTTTCTTTTATTCTTTAAAAAAGATCCACTATCCTCATTTAAATCAGTATCACATTTTAAAATAAAATTTTTTAAATTATTATTAAATAGAGTATCAGAATTGATAATATTTGATTTAACCTTTTTTGTTGCCATTTTTTTTAAAAAAAACTAACTCTTCAAAGTTACTATAATAATTTTGAACTGAGTTTTTATAATATAATATTAATAGTATTATTATAAAATGTCTTACTTACAAAAGAAAACAAAACCACACTATTAATAAACCACACTAATAATATAAACGCACACACACAAAAAATATCTGAACTTTACGCTTCACACGGTAAACATGAAGTGATTACAAAAAAACATGTCGGTCAGTCTTTTATACCTGTCTGACAGTATTACGTCATGTTGCGCAATAGTATGAGTCATCCTCGGGAATTCCCCTTTTTTTTTATACCTTTGTGATTGATTACATTACGTTCAGGGATTCCTATCGTTGAATGACAAGTTATTGTCTGTTAAAGAGAAAACTAGGTTAAAAATCCGGATGAATGACGTAATGAGAATTATCTACATATGGCGGAAGTTATTATGTAACTGATAACAAAACACGGAAGTTTCGCATTCTTTAAATAATCATCTCTGCTATGTTCAAATATAGGTTAGAACAAGTTCACTCCTTAAAAGAATCTTTGCTATAGGGTTCGAATGTATTCTCTGCTATGTTAAAATAAGGGTTGAAAAATGAGAACGAGTACACCCTCCCTCCGTAGCTATGTATTATCTGTGGTGGTCTTTATGTTCTCAGTGTATTCTCAGTGTATTCTCTATTATGTTAAAATAGGGGTTGGAAAAGGGAACGAGTTCACCCCCCTAAAAGATCATGGATTCAAATAGGGTGGAACAAGTCTTATGTATCTGCTGTGTGTTCACCTCTGCTATGTTTCGTAGTCTATGTCATGTTGAAATAGGGGTTGAAAACGAGTTCACCCTAAAAATGGACTATGCTCAAATAAGGGTGGAAAAATAGGCCCGCTGCTATGTTACGTATTCTTATGTCATTTCTGTTATGTTAAAATAGGGGTTGAAAACGAATTCACCCCTAAAATGGTATGATATTCGTACTCAGCATGGTCGAAAACCCCCATATGCCTAGTTTTATCCAAATCGGTTCAAAGAGCGTATCCAATCGCTATGTTACATAGGTATTCATTGTCTTAAAATAGGGGTTGGGTAATTTCTGCTATGTTCAATTAGAGGTGGAGAAAATGAATACACCCCTTTTGCTATGTCCGCCATGTTTCGTAGTCTCTGGCATGTTGAAATAGGGGTTGGAAAATATGCTCATAAAAGAGAACGAATACACCCCTTCTATGTTTCATATTCTTATCTGTTATCTGTTCTGCTATGTGTTATCTTCTCTTCTATGTGTTCGTAATTTCTGCTATATTAAAATAAGTGTTCATAAAAGGGAATGAGTTCACCCCTTAAAATGTGCTCGTAAAAGAGAATGAATACACCCCCTTAAAAGTGGTCGTAAAAGAGAACGAATTCACCCCTAAAATGGAGGTCGTAAAAGGCCGTGGGCTCACGGTGCACGGTGGTCATTTTCCCAGGGGCTTGTGAGTTGATTAAAACTGGCTCAGGTCTGGCCCAGATCGATCCATTTTCTACTACTGAGATTGTAATTCATTTACCCGAACTACAAAATCACAATCGCTAACATCTGATTTTTCATTACCTAAATACGAAGAGTATCAACAGGGCCCAAAACCCTTGATGCTGAATCCTCGGTGCTACATCACTAGACATGGCTGGTGTTTCAATATACTTAGTTGTTCTCTACCTTTCCACATTGCGAAATTACGGAGTTCATCACATGACGCGCATGTTGCGCAGATTTTATTATTTTTTTTTACTGCGTTGGGGTTTCCTTGAATGATATACACCTTTCAAATAGTTTGTAAACTTCATTATATTTTCTACCAGCATATCCTACATGAACTGACATAAATTAACCGGGTGTTTCTTGTTGACATGGAAAGTTGAAATGATGAAGAGGGGATGTAGAATTTCCCCATGTTATTTAAATCAGTCTTTTTTTTTTGGAGCAAAAGAAACACAGACCAAAGCTTCAACACACACTGTATTTTAAACTATAATTTGTAACGGTTTCGGATATCTAACATATCCTTCTTCAGAAACTACAGAACATAAATGAAGAAACAGACATATAAATAGCCCCATTTTTATGAGAAAGTTTAAATTCAATGGCTGATGCCTTCAGCCAATGCCATAGGATCCCATGTTCACTTTCTAACCAATCACGTTCCTCCAATTTTGGTCCTTATTCAATTTCATCTTGTCTACGCTATCCAAACGTCTCTACCATTATTCACTAATAGGTAAGAACCTGTCCAGTTCATCAGCTTATCTCTTCCTACATTCTTTATCCAATCTGCTTCTTTCCACTTCCTTATTATCATTATCTTCTCCATCTTCAATACTTTCGTCTTATCCTAATTAATTACGTGATTAGTCTCCTTAACATGTTTCTATATCGCATTGGTATCTTTCTTCCTCCTCACATCATCCTTAAGTTGTTTTATCCCTTCTTTCATTCTCTTTCCCGCCTCTCCTACATATGACATATCGTAGTCGCCACACCATACCCTGCAGATGACTCCTTCTTCCTTTTCATTAATCTTTTTGATAATTTTTCTATTCTTCTTCTTTATTGATCTCAATAAATTTTCTCCACTCCTTCTATAAGTTCTAACCCTCCTTTCTTCAATAACTTCTTCAGTTTCTCCGTTTCTTCTCCCATACTTTCTATACCATGCCCTTTTCCACTTTAATCCTCTTCGTTCTTCTTTCTCCCTCTCTTCCTTCTCTTGCGTTCTTCTTCCCTTTCTAACTCCTTGCTGCTGTAACCGTTCTTCTCTAACTGTCTGCAGAATTTCTCTATGTTCTTCCTTCCTTTCTTTCGTCCTCCAGCATTTCTATTCTTCTTATCATATTGGTTATGAAATTCCTGTTCGTGTTCTTATCCACGTCGCTCCTCTCGTGACAGAACGCAGGAGCTATAATCTCGTTTTAGGAACTTGGAATTGGAATAAAAACTTGAAATTCGGTATGCTTGTACGTTATCATTAGGAATACCTAAATAAATCAGTAAAAGTAAAACTTTCCAACTTTAGAGTGGTTTTATGAGGAACTGAAAAATCTTTCCCATGTTATTTATATGGGACACCTTTTACACACCAAAATTATAAGGCGCTTCCTGCAGGGCTACAATGATTAAATTTGAAATGATTGTAGCTTTTCGGGAGTAACCGACAGAAAAATTACCAAAAGTGAATACTTTTAATTCTTTAGGAGTCTAAAGAGGGATGAAGAAATCCCCTTGTTATTTAAATAGTCGTTTTCCTGGCATACAAAATCTTATCTTTTAGATAGTTGAAATAGGAAAAGAAACTTGAAATTCGGAAGAATTGTGGACTTAAGAGGTGTGAGGCCGTAGGCCAAGCAAAGGCCAGAGTGTGGGAGCAAACCCACCAGCTGGGCAAATCAGGAAATATGAAGAGCAAATGCACAAAATTCACTGTTGATGAAAAGGCTTATAGATAAGAGATTGGCACACTGTTCTCAGATATAGACACAACCATCAAGAACATTTTTACGTAACGACTGTGATAACCATAATATAACTCGTGCTACCAATATATTTACGAAATCGGTTACATTTTGTTGCTAGTCTCAAATAAACTCGAAGAATTAAATTTCTCATTTCTTCGAAAACTTCATTAATTCTAAATATCCTCACCTCTACATTCTCTTACTTAGCAAATAAATTTTAATATTTATTTAATACCAATGACTGCAATAAAGGAAAATATTCACCGAAAAAACAAAAAAATATTGGCTTTGCTTGTCTGGATTTCCAACCACGAAATTTACGGCAGTATGTACGTGTCCTACCCCACGTTTTTTAAAAGTTAACCGATTCACAGAACGTGCCTCATTAACTTGCTTAGTTAATTACTAGCTTCCGATTGTTTTACTCGCACACTGAGAAAAAATGTATGTGGTGTACGCAAAAATATGGGACACATGTGTAAATCCTGTAGTTTTTGGACTTAACATACACTAAACGTATAAGTGAGAAGTATATTTTATACCTATTTTCCGTATAAGTGTTTCGAATAAACGTAGTTTCCGCACGAACGAAACAATTGTATGTAGAGTGTCAGGAACTCACATACAGATCGACGTATGTAACTTACAGCTGACGTACGCAACATACGTATACATACGTAATGTTCGGAAGACTGCTAGATGTCAGACATCCTGCAACGACATGGTGTAACATCTAAGCGGGAAAGAGGGAAGTACGTATTTAGCATATGGATAACGTATGCTAAGTACTGATTTCTGTAGTAAATATAAGGATCCCTATATTTCTACAATATACCGATGTCCGGATAATGGATTTTCTCAGTGAGCTTAGCTCGTTTATCTATTAACCTAGAACAACAGGGACAGAAACACAGAAAAACAGGGACAGTAAAGATTCCAAACGTTCTTCCAGCGGGAATCGAACCCGGGATATCATACACCAAATGCGCACGTGATAGTCAATAGACCAGCGACGAGGGCACCTACTCGACCACTCGGACGACTGACAACATTATCACTATGCACATGATGTGTTGAATAACGGAATCGTTCATGATTTCTGATGATAAGGACAATTCTTTTGTTAATGAAAAATTTTCCATAGCAAATTCCTCAAATTTCATACTCAAGCCGTTATAGGGTACCTTCATGGAAAGTTTTTTTTTTTTTACATCTTTATCTCATTAAGAAGTACCTAATCGCTATGGACAGTTTTTCGCCCATAAAAATTCCCATAGTACATTCCTTAAATTTGGAATCTTTTACTTACTCAAGTCATTATGTAAGGTTGGTAATATTACGCAGAGTTTAAAGTCTCTATCTCATTTGGAGGCACCTAATCAATGGTGAGTAAGTGAATGAACCGATCGCTGTTAGGGTGAAGACAGATTTTCGCCCATAAAAAAACCAATAACACATTCCTTGAAATTCGGACATTTTTCACATTCAGCCATTATAAGGTACCTTTGTGTAGACATTCACATCTTTATCCCATTTGGAAGTACTTGATGGCTACGGACAATTTTTCGCTATAAGAAATTTCCCATAGCACATTCCTCAAATGTCGGACTTTTCCCATACTCAGGTCATTATAACGTGCCTTTATGCTGAGTTTCACGTCTTATTTAATTGGGAAGTACCAAATCAATGTGATGAGTGGGTCAGTTACTGAGTGAACTGACTTCTGCTTGGCTTAGGACAGTTTTCACCCATAAAAATTTTCCCTTAGCACATTCCTTAAATTACAGACTTTTTCCAAACTCAAAACATTGTAAGGTACCAATATACAGAGTTTTACGTCTCTATTTCATTAAGAAGTACTTAATCAATGCTACGAGTGAGTGAATGAACCGATTTCTGCTTGGTCAAAAACAGTTTTTCACCAATAAAAAAATTCCCATAGCACATTCCTCACATTTCGTACTTTTTCCGTACTCAAGTCATTATATGGTACTTTTATTCAAAGTTTCACGCCTCTATCTCATTGGAAAGTACCCAATCAATTTTTATGAGTGAGAGAATGAATCGATTTTTGCAAAAGTTCAAAGTTTTTGTTCACAATTTTATATCTGGATACCAATTACAATTTATGAGATATATATAAGAAAATATCTGAAATTATTCAAATTACCTCGCTGTACCCTACCTAATTACGTGCTTTTGTATCACACTTGTATCATTGTATCAAACAAAATTGTATCCTATACAAGTATATTTATTTTCTCCTCACACATATGCTGTAAAAACTAGCATATACTGGATACGTTAAGCTTATTAATATACCTTTAGCCGGTATCTCAGGTTAATTAAGAGGATTTAATAGATTTTCAAGTTTTAATTATTATTAATATATAATATTTCTAAATTTAATCACTATATCGTAATATTGATCTATTTAAATTCTCACATACCACTATAAATAATTATTAAATAATAAGATGCCAGCCAGGATAATACTTTATTATTAATTCATAACGTTAAAATAAATAATTATTAATTATGTATTTAACCTAATTAATAAAAATTAGTATTAAATAAACCCTATTTCCCCCTTGTCTAGGATACAATTTTGTTTTTTTCCCCCCTCAAACAAAATTGTATCCTATACAAGTATATTTATTTTCTCCTCACACATATGCTGTAAAAACTAGCATATACTGGATACGTTAAGCTTATTAATATACCTTTAGCCGGTATCTCAGGTTAATTAAGAGGATTTAATAGATTTTCAAGTTTTAATTATTATTAATATATAATATTTCTAAATTTAATCACTATATCGTAATATTGATCTATTTAAATTCTCACATACCACTATAAATAATTATTAAATAATAAGATGCCTGATTAAAGGATTATCGTGATAGGATAAATCAAGTATTTCAATATACTCTTATTACACCTAAAAGAATTAAACTTTCACTTTTGACATCAAAAATCAACGTGCACCCTACACTAAGGTGTAGAAAGATAAGCTAAGATAAGCTAGTGGGCTCATACCCCGCATATGAAGATTACTCTTCTTTTTCTAATGCTCACTAATCCTAAGACTCTTTTATTCTCCACAACACTCGTGTTAGGAACCCTTATTTCCCTAACCTCCTCATCATGATTTGGTACTTGAATTGGTCTTGAAATTAATCTCCTATCATTCATCCCCCTAATTTCAAAGACCAATAATCAACGTCACACCGAATCTGCTTTAAAATACTTTTTAGTACAAGCCATTGCAAGATCTTTACTTTTGATAGCAATCATTTTACTCTATATAGGGCTACAAACTACATATTATTTAATCACTATCTCCTTACTTTTTAAAATAGGTGCAGCCCCTCTCCACTTTTGAATACCCGAAGTAATAGAGGCTATACTTTGAATAGACTGTATTATTTTAATAACATGACAAAAACTAGCTCCCCTCGGCCTGCTTTCTTACAGTTTAAAACCTACGAATTTAATTTACCTAACCTTAGCCTTGTCTTTAGTAGTAGGCTCAATTGGAGGTTTAAATCAAACATCATTACGTAAAATCATAGCATTCTCATCTATTAATCACACTGGCTGAATACTTATAGCCCTTCTACTAAGCGATATAGCATGATCCCTCTACTTCTTATTTTATGCTTTACTCTCAGCAATAGCAGTCACTCTTTTCGCAATAAACAAAATATTTCATATTAACCAAACCTTTTCTAATAAAATCGTTGTAACAACAAAATTAGCTATTTTTACTAGTCTTTTATCCTTAGGTGGCCTTCCACCATTCTTAGGATTCTTGCCTAAGTGAATCATTATTATAAAAACTGCCGAACAAATATCATTTATTATTCTCACCTTAATAGTAATAACAGCACTAATTACCCTTTTCTATTACATACGAATCGCTTATGCTGCCTTCATTATTAATCAAAATAACCAAACATGAACATCTTTAATGAAAAAAAAACAAGAAACGTCAATTAGATCTATATTCATTATCACTTCATTAAGAGGTATAATCATTTTACCTCTAACCATTAACATCCTTTAAACAAGACTTTAAGTTAAAAAAACTAATGGCCTTCAAAGCTATAAATAAAAGGCGATCTTTTAGGTCTTAGTATATTAACTACTACTCCGGAATTGCAGTCCGATATCATAAATATTGACTATAAAACCTAATAGGAGGTTTATTTAACCATAAATAGATTTACAATCTATCACCTAATGCTTCGGCCACCCTATTTAATTTCACTTGCAACGATGATTATTTTCTACAAACCATAAAGATATTGGTACAATATACTTGATTTTTGGGGCTTGAGCAGGAATAGTAGGAACATCACTAAGTCTTCTTATCCGAGCAGAACTTGGTCGGCCGGGTAGTTTAATTGGCGACGATCAAATTTATAACGTAATTGTTACTACCCATGCTTTCATTATAATTTTCTTCATAGTTATACCAATCATAATTGGGGGCTTCGGTAATTGATTAGTCCCTTTGATATTGGGAGCACCTGATATAGCATTCCCCCGTCTAAACAACATAAGATTCTGATTACTACCACCTTCATTAACCCTACTATTAACAGGAAGAATTGTAGAGAGTGGTGCAGGAACAGGATGAACTGTATATCCTCCTCTTTCTAGAGCCATTGCTCACGCTGGAGCCTCTGTTGATCTTTCTATTTTCTCCCTCCATCTAGCAGGTGTATCCTCAATTCTAGGGGCAGTAAATTTTATTACAACTGTAATTAACATGCGAACTCCTGGAATAACTTTAGAACGAATACCGTTATTTGTTTGATCTGTGGTAATTACTGCTGTATTACTTCTTCTATCTCTTCCCGTACTAGCAGGAGCCATTACAATACTCTTAACTGATCGAAATCTTAATACCTCCTTCTTTGATCCTTCAGGGGGAGGAGATCCAATTTTATATCAACACCTATTCTGATTCTTTGGACATCCGGAAGTTTACATTTTAATTCTTCCAGGATTCGGTATAATTTCACACATTGTAACCCAAGAAAGTGGTAAAAAGGAAACTTTCGGTGTTTTAGGAATAATTTATGCAATATTAGCAATTGGATTCTTAGGATTTATCGTATGGGCCCACCATATATTTACTGTTGGTATAGACGTTGACACTCGCGCTTATTTTACTGCAGCCACAATAATTATTGCTGTTCCTACAGGGATTAAAGTATTTAGATGAATCGCTACACTCCACGGAGCACAAATAACTTATTCACCCTCAATTCTATGAACCTTAGGCTTCATTTTCGTATTTACCGTAGGTGGTCTTACAGGAGTCGTATTAGCAAATTCATCTTTAGATATTGTTCTCCACGACACTTATTATGTAGTAGCACATTTTCACTATGTACTATCTATAGGTGCCGTATTCGCTAGTATAGCAGGACTTATTCATTGATTTCCTTTATTTAGAGGAACGACAATAAACCCTACATGACTAAAAATTCAATTCTTAGTAATATTTATAGGAGTAAATATCACATTTTTCCCTCAACACTTTTTAGGACTAAGAGGAATACCTCGTCGATACTCAGATTATCCAGATGCTTATACTACATGAAACATAGTATCAAGTATTGGCTCATTCCTCTCTTTCATCGCCGTACTAGTACTTGTAATTATTATATGAGAGGCCTTCGCAAGAGCTCGTCCAGTAATCTTTTCAGATCAACAAACAACATCTCTTGAATGATTTCAAAACCTGCCTCCTGCAGAACATAGTTATGCAGAACTTCCTCTACTAACAAACTTCTAAGGTGGCAGATAAGTGCATTGGGCGTTCATTGAGGTCTTTTGTTCGATCCCAGCTCGCACCAAGTGAGCTTTCTAGTAGACAAACACCATGTGCGTTGGTTTTGTCGGGGTTCTTCCGTTCCTCCCACTTTCTCCATTCCACCTTTTCATTCATCATCACCGTCTCCTTTAGCCTAGTATGCAACACAATACTATGTAAAATTTAAAGATTACCTGCCAACCCTGATGCAATCCACGAGAATCACGTCTAAGCTTATAGAAGTGTGTGATGAAATTTGATATTTTATGAGTCGTCAGTTTTGTCAGTGAGTATGCACACCATTCATAATACCGGTGACACTGGCGATGGTGAGAACGATGGGGATAATTACTCCCCACAAACTAGGGATGCGAACGAGTCAAGTCGAGTCGAGATTTAAGCCTGTCTCGACTCGTCTCGAGAAAATGTTGTATCGACTCGTGTCTCGACTCGAAAATATGTTTCTGTCTCGACTCGTGTCTCGACTCGACAGTCTCTGTCTCGACTCGACTCGAATTCGAGTCGAGACAAAATATAAGAGTTAAAATATACGCACGCATCAGCCAGAATATTATGACTACTTACCTTATTCTCAGTGTGTCCAAATTTAACACGGATAACAATGGCGACACGTCTTGGCATGGACGCAATGATCCTTGAAAGGTCACTGGAGAGAGTTGATTGGTACACATACGCAAGGGCTTCGATTTTTCTGTAAATTTGGAGGGGGGCATTCAGATGCAGAAGGCATATATATGAGGATTTTAAGACAAATTGTATTGAAATTATACCAAATATTGTATATTCATAAATACAATGCGGGGGCCCGCATAAGCTTTGGGGGTGCCCGGGCCCCCTCGGCCCCCCAGGATCGGCGCCCTTGCACACAGGTCACCTAATTCCCGTAAATTCCGGGGAACGGGGCGATGCGCTCTGAATTCATGTTCAATCAAATCCCATTTGTGTTCGATTAGGTTCAGATCAGGCGAGTTGGGCGGCCAGCACATCACTTGGAACTCGAACCACTCCATCACAATCCTGGCATTGTGATATGGTGCATTATCTTTTCGAAAATGCCACTATCGTTGGGAAAAATGGTCGTAATGACCGAGTGTACGTAGTCTGCAAGCAGCGTGTGATACGCCTTGGTCATCATGGTGCCTTGCTCGAGCTCCACTAGACACATGGATGCTCACGTGAATGTTTTCCGGAGCATAATTATGCCCCCGCCAGCTTGTCTCCGTCCCGCATTACAGAAGTCAAGGAGCTGTTCCGTTGGAATACGACGGATTCGCACACTCCCATCGTCATGATGAAGAATTTATCGGGATTCATCAGACAATGCAACGCTCTGCCACTGTGCCAATGTTTAATGACAATGGTCATGTGTTCATTTCAGTCGTAGTTGCCGATGTCGTGGTGTTAACATTCGCACATAGATGGGACATGGGCTTCGAAGGCCCATCGTTAGGGGTGTTCGGTGCACTGTGTGTTCAGACGCACTTATACTTTGCCCAATAATAAAGTATGATGTTAGTTCTGCCACAGTTCACTGCCTGTCTTGTTTTACCAGTCTGCCCAGCCTATGACGTCCGACATCTGTAATGAGGTGGGGGCGCCCAACCCCTCGACGTTTGGACGTCATTTTCCCTTGGTTTCGCGACTTGTTGAAGACACTCACCACAGCACTCCTCGAACACCCGACAAGTTTTGCAGTTTCCGAAATTCTCCTGCCGAGTCTGCGGGCCATTACAACCTGCCTTCGGTTTAACTCAGATCGCGCGCCTTCCCCATTCTACACACGGCCAGCACTCTCACTGATACTACATGCACCGTACGTGTGACTGACTAGCAGGCATTCGTCGGCAGGTGACACAGATATCGCCTGGACGGAAATTATATCGATAGTAGGTTGGTAGTCATAATGTTCTGACTGATCAGTACATACTAAATGAATTTAAAATGTAGGAAATTTTCAACATTCTGATTAACTTACAGAAAATTTCACAATGAAAAGAAGCAACTGACTTGGACAAGACAACGATTAGTTGATGGGGCAATCTTTTTTTCTGGTCTTTGAGGTGTGAGCTTTGACCATGCCTTGTGAAATTTTGATGTTTGGTACTCATCAGTCGCGCTTCCATTTTTTCTAATTGTTCCAGTTCATGATAATTAACAATACATTGCGCAGTTCGAATACATGTTCACGTTTTCATTCAATCCAACTCAAGTCGCTTCAGATACTATAGAGTTGTATTTGTTTACGAAGAATTAATTGCGTATTAGAAATACACCCAACAAAACATTCTGTATTCAAGGTGCTCAGTATTCAAGGTTTTAATTACAACCTGAATTGTTAAAATGCGAACGTAAGTTGCATTAGATATCTAAGCAGTTCCTATGGATAATTCAAGTACATGCTAATTAAGGTCTTTCTAGCAAGCACTTCTGCTGTTCACAAACCTTACGCATTCGAGTAGGAAAAAAAAGGTAGAAAGAAAGAAGTAAAATGGTAATTTTGCAACCTTGACTCACTCGGGCTCATGCTCTCTATCCTCAATGAAGCTCGCGTTCGCTAATCTCAATGAGGATCACACTAGTCAAGATTCTCACTAATTCAAGCTTGAGTTTGATATTTACTGTGAAATTCTTTTTAGCTCGATCTCGTAATGCCACACGTCCTTTCCTGTTTTTACATTTGTCTCACCATTTTTTATTTATACGGGTGGCCGTGGACTTTTCAATTAAGTTTTTGTTTTCATTTTGACCCGCCGCCATTTTCCACAGGGTTGTCGTAGAGAGTCGAGACCTGCCCCATTTTCCTTCATTTTACAACAGATTTCAAACGATGTGCTATTTAACTCCCCTTGCCATTTGAAACTTTTGCGTTGGATCCCGTCTGGAACCCTGGGGCAAACATTTTTACCCAAAAAAAGTGTGGCCTTGAAAATGATGGGATACATGTTCACCGAGTTTTCAATTTAACCAACCGTTTCCGAACAAATGACTCGGTTCAAACTATTCTAGCAGGTAATTTCCTAGCTATGGCTTTTTTAAATATCTAGACATTGGCCATGTTTTTGGCCAATATCACGCGAACGGTAAACCATAGAGATATGATATTGGTGGTAATCAATCTCTAATAGAATGTTAAACATTTTTGTCCCGATATTAATTGGTGGCCACTGGCCATTGGCCAAACCACTGGCCAGTTGGACAGTGACTACCGGTTACTATTTGGTACCAAAATGTTTACCATCCTTTTAGATATTGATCAACACCAATATGATCTCTCTGTGACTTATGGTTCCCGAGATATGGCTCCTTAAATTTCTGTAAATCCGTTATTTTTTGGCCAATATCTTGCGAACGGTTAGGGTGACGCGAAAAATTTAATCATTTTGTCTGATAGTTTTTGATGCTCTATCGAATGCAGTGTACAAAATTGAAAAAAATCGCAAATAACAGACAGACGGACAGATAGACACACAGACATAGAGAACTCAGTAACGAACTTTTTAAAGTTCGTTGAATATGTTGTAACTCACGAAATCTCGCGAGGTGGCACGTATAACTTCGGGATTCGTCTAGTTATAACTTATCAAATGCGAACACAATTGTCTCGTTCGGATCTCAGTGGAGCCATCCCTTGTCAGTAAGCAACTGTCTTCTTCGAATAACAAGTTGTTATATCTCGAATTGTTTTCTTGGAAGATATTTCTGGTAAATACGCTAATTTATTGTAATACACGGTAATTCTAGTCTAAGATACACGATATCGAAAATATGGCATTATAGACTAACATAATAATATGCAAATGTTACACTGGAAAATAAAATCTTTGGAAAATCGCAAAGAGCAACCTGACATCCATGTTCACAGTCATTCCTCATCATTTGATTTTAATTATTACCTCATTATCAACGAACTTAAAAAGTTTGTTACTGAATTATCTGTCTGTGTGTGTGTCTGTCTGTCTGTCCGTCTGTCTGTTATTTGCGATTTTTCAATTTTGAACCGTGTATTTGATAGAGCTTCAAAAACTATCAGAAAAAGTGATTAAATTTTTCGCGTCACTCTTACCGTTCCCAAGATATTGGCCAAAAAATGGCCGACTTCCAGAGATTTAAGGAGCCATATCTCGGGAACCATAAGTCATTGAGAGATCACATTGATGTTGTTCATTACCTAAGAGGATGGTGAACATTTTGGTACCAAATAGTAACCGATTAACATTGGCCAATTAGCCACTGGTTTGGCCAATGGCCAGTTGTATAGTGGCCACCAATTAATATCGGTACTAAAATACATACCATCCTCTTAGGTGTTGATAGCACCAATATCATCTCTCTATGACTTACCGTTCCCGTGATATTGGCCAAAAATGGCCAATTTCTAGCTTTTAAGGAGCCATAGCTCAGGGACCATGTGGACACTGGTCAGTTGTAGAGAGATGACATTGATGTTGATCAATACCTAAGAAGATGGTGTACTTTTTGGTACCAAATAGTAACCGGTGGCCAGTGTCCAACTGACCAGTGGTTTGGTCAGTGGCCTGTTGCATATTGGTCATCAATTAATATTGATACGAAAATGTATAACATTCTATTAGGGATTGATTAACACCAATATCGTCTCTCTATGACTTACCATTCCTGTGATATTGACCAAAAATGGCCAATTTCTAGATATTTAAGGAGCTATAGTTTGGGAACCATAAGCTGTAGAGAGATGATATTGACATTGATCAATATTTAAGAGGATGGTAAATATCTTGGTATCAAATAGTATCCGGTGGCCACTGATTAACTGTCTACTGGCCAACTGGCCACCGTTCCCCAGATATTGGCCGAAAAGTTCAAATTTCTAAATATTTAAGCAGCCATATGTCGAGAACTGTAAGTCATAGAGAGATAACGTTTTACTAATTTTTGGGAGAGAGGTGGTGCGGATGAAATGATTTACATCTAGGAACAATGACAGTTTTCCTTCCCGCTCCATATCTCCATTGTTTTTAAGTTCGTTCTGGCAATGCTCATGGAGCATTCTCAACTGGTTTAATTCTGTGAAACTGTTAGAATTAATTATCAGCTGTGTAGAAACGCTTTCAAAATGCATTAAAATTATAAATGACAAGTAAAATTTGCCTTGCTGTGTGTACCTTGTAGAGGCCCCCTCAAGTATGCTCCCCCGCACCGCGGGGCCTGCGCGCCCTTTATCGCCGTCACTGGCTAATATGAATATGAAACAGATGTCAGGCAAGGACAACTATCAGTGTTTCCCATATGATCAGAAGATTATTTATTTATGGCACGAGCCATAGTAGAAGACTGCATACTTCAAGAAACTACACCCTCTCAGTAACCTAAATTGCACGAAAGTTCCCAAAGCAGATTCATTGACCTGAGTACCGCATGTTGCCCGCTTTCTCCAGGATTGGGGTGGTTTGTTTCTAACTTTTCTACCGAAAAGCATTTGTCTGGAATGGTGTTTCGGAGACAATAAAATAAAGAAAATATACTAGGCAGAGAGAGAGCAGGGAGGAGGGAGTGTAAAAATTATTCTTTCCTCTAAACCAACGTTTCCCAATCTTTTTCAACTTGCAGCACACTACGGGTGTAACACGGATTCTCGCGGCACACTTATAGATATTATTATTTGTAAATATAAAACACACTGGTATTTTTTCTTTGATTACTGATCTCCTTCGCACAGAGAAGAAAGCTCGATCACTGGGTTTTCTTCGTGGTAAATCACTATGCTTATTTTTCATTCTAATTTAAAAGGAGAAAACAACTGCAATGAAATGTTGGACTCAGGTTATTAAAAATACGCTTCCTTTTTCGAAAGCTGTATCCAACCTTTTACTAAGAATGAAGATCATTAAATAACGAACGAACAAATAAATCTATTTTACTTTAAAAACACAAATATAAATAATTTATCGAAAGGATTGAATGGTATTTTAAATTTTCAAGTTACGAAATAGTCTGTAACGATAAAGAAGCAATAATGGTCATAACAATAACAAATACTTTTTTCAACATTAGAAATGTACAGAAAAGTAACACGGCATTTAACTTAAAATTGTAGATTCATAGTAGAGGTTCATAGTAATGTGCAATACAAATATACATTTTCCCCTACGTTTGCAATTTGATTGCTAAAGAATTAATAATTTTGTTTTGATATCCTCGCGGCACACCCGTGACCCATTCACGACACACCAGTGTCGCGGTATTTTCACTGCTAGCTTCTCATTTTAGACAGGTATATTTACAACAAGGGGGGGGGGGTAGCGTGCACCTATGCACCCCTCTAAATCCGACCCTGTCCAGAAGTTATGTAGCCCTATTGCGGTCATGGAAATAAAAACACAATAGTTATAACTATGCTAAATTACTATAGACTCCAATTGCTCATTCAGAGAATTTATGATGTTCACTTTATTGCAATGTTCTTATACAAACTAGATATAGGCTACGGATAATAGTTTTATGCAAACTAGATAATCAAATATTATTATTATTATTATTATTATTATTATTATTATTATATTAAATTTGAAGTACAATCAAATATCACGACATTAATTATTAGTTTTAATTAACTGAATTGAGCTGAAAATGAAATCTTGATCTCGAAAGATTAACTATTAAATTTATGCGTTCTGTACCTTTCTAAAGTAATAAATGCTGGAATTGGTTTCCAGGCTGTTCCTGAGTGAATAATTTCTTCATAATAATATTAAAAGTTATAGAAAAATTTTCGAGACATTCGAGTCGAGTCGAGATTTTTATGAGCTGTCTCGACTCGAAAATTCGGGTCGAGAAACACGTTTGTCTCGAATTTTACAAAGTGTGTCTCGACTCGAATTCGAGTCGAGTCGAGTCGAGATTCGAGATATATCTTGACTCGTGCGCATCCCTACCACAAAGGCTAAGTTTTCATATATCCCCATATAAAATATTGCACTATTTTATTCTGTTTTGATGTAACACTCGTAATTTCAAGCCTACATTAATTGTATAGTAGCTAGTTTTCCCCCTCCAAACGTCCGTTCTGCATCTGCTTGTGGACGGTACGCTAAACGAACGCTAAACTTCAGCCAACCAAACGTAGGCATGTGACTGGTATTCATTGCCATTGAATGTGTTGCAAGTTTTCGTTCGTTACATTATGTTATCCTCTTTATTTAAGAGGTTCGTCATAGTTTAGTGGTTAGAATTTGTGCCGAGATGTCCAGGTTCAACTCTCCGATTCAGTGTAACTGGTTTATTATTATGAGGAGCTTCTGGTTCACGACTCATACAAGTGATGTTAAAGTCAAAACAGAAAAATAAGACTATTTCTTTGTGACAATCGCCTAGAAGCAATTATTATTACATATGTAAATTATGTACAATCAACTCGATATTAAAATTTGAGTTAGCCAGAACACCATTTCTTTTTTTTTTTAAATGAACATCTTTACTTCGCGATTCAACCAGCTTCGATCGCAGGTAACGGAAGGCCAACTTCTCTGGACAATAGATCCCGTTTCTTTCTGTCCTCGTGGCCCACACACAGGCTGAGCAATTAACAGGAATTCTCCGAGAAACTGCTAAAACATCCTTTTTACATTGGAAACATTCAGAAACCTTTTGGCTTTGTAAGCATGTCATAAACTCAACCTGAAACGTTACAACGAACTTTTTTTTTTTTTAAAGAGAACAACGAAAACCGCCACCACAACAAACCAAGTTGAGAATTTTAAATTTTTTTTGAAAGAAAAGAAAGATCTTTTTGTTTATAGATAGGTACGCGCCCTAACACCGAAAGAAGCTACGGCAGTTGCAATACATTCGTCGAACATTACACACGGCCGCTCTACACACACACACACACTCTAACGAATATTGACGAACTTATTTTTTTTAAGTGATTCTTAATTAATAACTATGTGCTAGTGCATCGCCGTCGTGGTGTTTTGTGAGGGGCCTACCAGCTAACATTTCCTATTGATTAATATCGTTCAAACACTGTAGACTACATTAATAAATATTTTTCGAATTATTTTTCCTTTAAGAAAAAGTGTTATCAAAAGCAGAAGTGGCGGTGATGAAACTTGTTGATAGTGGCGGTGATCAAACTTGTTGATAGTGGCGGTGATCAAACTAGTTGATAGTGGCGGCGAACAAACTAGTTGATAATCGGTTGCTAAATGTCTGTGCTGCTAGCAACAATAGAAAAGGCTGCACAGGTTTTGAATAGACAATATAGTGGAAAGTGTCAGCCAACTCCATAGGAGAACAGAATCAAACATCTACATCCCATGGAAGCCCTAGCATATGCTCTGTGAAGAGGCAAATGAGCGACCAGCCGAGTATCCAGCTCAGGAGATGCACGCGTCGGGATCCAAAGTAAGGACTTCAACCATAAGACTGTGACGGAAGCATGGCCCAGATGGAAAGAAGCAGGAGAAGCTAAGTGCCAGTGCTACATTTTTAACAAGTTTGACGCAAAGAAGAAAGTACGTGCCTGGTAAGAAGCAGTCATAAAAAGAAATGGCGAGCAGTTGCAGTGAGAAGGTAGGAAATATAGCTATTTTATTTCTTCCCCATTATGACTCAAGGCCGGACTATTTTGGCAGATGTCATCCGTCGATTTCTTTACTTCGTTCCCCAATCGGGTCGAGACTGTTGGTGTTATTTGATTCTCCGTTCCCATACGGAATGAACAATTAACGTGCCTTAATTTTCATCCAATAACCACAAATCCAGTTGCATGTCAGTGATCCATTTTATTTTATCGATTTATTCTATTTTATTGAAGAAATATTACATCTTATTGCATAACCTTTTGAGTTCTTAACTCCTCATCATAAACTAAGACTTTTGGTTACATAGTTAATGAAGAAAGGGTCAAAATAAGAACCATATTTGTATCAAGTCCTAATATTTAGAATAATGTTCATGTCTGTGGAACTGCAAATTTGAGAATTGCACTTTGAATAAAACATAAATTCAATGTTATTAGTTATTTGATTATAATTGTTTGGATAGGCACTTTGTAAACGGAAACGAATTGTAGTTGCACATCTATAAAGGTTTTTGTAAAAGCAAGAGTTTCGGCCTATCGGTAGATTAAATAATATACACAAAAGTTAGGATAATTCATAGATAATTATCTAATTAAGCGACCCATTGAACAGACGGACTCTGATTACTGAAGACAAAAAGTCAACTGATTCAAAGTAATGTCCAATTGATATCCCAACTACTTTGTATCAATATTATATGTGTATTTTATTGCTTGTTTATATGGTAATTAACGTTGATTTTTCTTTAGTGATTTGTTTAGATAAAATTGAATAATGATTTGAATGTTTATATGTATGAATATTTAGCTATATGATATATGTATATATATGAATATTAAGATCCACAAGTGCACTTCTATTCTATTGTATTATAACGACTCACCAAGGGTAGTCGTCAACCTGGTTCGTCTAAGTAAGGTATACAAATATTGAGTGGTAGTATTTGTTTGCATGTAAAAATTATCTTTAATAATTATATAGCATTATTCTAACCTTTTCTATTAGAATGATAACGTCGATGAACGTTGCTAAAATGGTTTATTAGCTGATATACTTTATAATATATTTTCCTTCAAACTGTCAAGCACACAAACTTGCTGACTAGGTATCCATAAACATGTACATAGCAACAACTATCCCATAATAATATCTTACATATCTTAAAAACATTCTTCTTCTGTTATTATTAAATTAACATTCTATGAAGTATAGTGCATAGGTATGAGCACTTTCTGCCCAAGGTACAGGTAATTATTAACCTATCCAAAGTATTTTGTTATAGTATCTTTTCTATAATTTCACTTTTCTATTCCCATTCGCTAGCAAGTCATGACTTTTAAAGTAAATCAAAATTATCCAATCATAACTTTTCTACAGTCTTTTCATTTTTTTCTATTCTTTTTTTATTTCATTCTTCCTTAATAATAATATCTGGAGGTGATAAGTGAACTTGAATTCAAGTAATAACATTCTGTTTGCCACTGTTTAATTATAAGCAGAGAAATTAAAAATCTCATTTACTGTTAGAAATTATTCCATAGCATATATGATAGCAATTCAGATTAATTGTATTTTTTGAGCCTTAATTGGAAATTAATTTTAAAAAAAGAACTGTTAATCAGAAGTATGAAATGATTCAGGAAATCACATAATTGTATGCTGAGGTAACAGACTAAATTCTCTATTTAACGTTCTCTGGTGGAATCATTCTGATTCCATAAAAATAATTCACGTATTGCCAATAACATTTTCAAAAATCAAGCAATGGTATTGATTCCTGTTGAAAAGATTTTTCTTCTGTTATTTATTTTTTTTTGTTGACTATTCTAAATTGTTATTCCATTCACTAGTAATTACTTTTATTTTTTTTAATTAATTAAAATTTTATTGCTGTTACCAAATTTCTGTGTAACTTATGTTATTTAAGCAAAGTAGATTTAAATTCCTCACCCCTGCTAGACATGGTAAAAGCATTTTTTTTGTCTTGACATTACCAGTAATTTGGGAGATGCCTGAACTGACCACCACAGTCATAATTAATTTGAGTTATTTTGAATTATTTCGATTTATTTCCATTATATCTTTTATTTCAATAAATCAAAAATCTATTGCAGCATTCAGCAATTGAATTTTTATTCAAAAATTCACTTGCTTCTCCAAGTGGTAGTCAGTACAGTCTGTCCCATAATAACTTAACTGCATTAGCGAGAAAATTCTCTTTCAGCTTTGCAGCGTGTGACCGTTCTGTGGAGGTTGCGTAAAACAGATTTTATTTTGTTTTGCTTAATTTCTAATTAGCTGCGCAACTACTTTTTCCTAGCGCCCTGGTAATACCGTTTTGGGGGAAAAGTAGAACTTCGAGATCTGTTTATCATTAGAAGTATTACTTTTAAATTTCTCTACGTTTCAGGAATCGCTAATTGAACATTAGACTTGGAAACCTGAGGTTCAAGCCCCGCGGCGTTAACTTCAGCTTTCCATGATTTAGTTTACTATCGCACCGGTGCACTTTTCGGAAGCAAACCATCAAAAGCCCAGCCTTGGTAGGCAAATATAAATTTACATATTAATTTATTCAGATCTGGCGAACCCTAGCATAATGCATATCATTATGATAATTATCACATGCTCATATTCAGGAATCGAGGTCAAATTTACATATCTAATAAATTTGACCAAAACCAACCTTTACAAAACTTGGCGCAACCGGACTTGGACCAAAGTACCCCGTTACATCTTTTGTAAAATCTAGCAGAAAATGAAAAGTTTATAATACATTTTATATCAATCTTAGAATACGAAATTCTGCCAGTAGACTACAGCATTTTCAATATGTTAAGAAGTTTCTTAAGTTGATGTTCAAATAAATTTTGTAGAGAGTAGTGAAAGCTTATAAAAAAGTAATCTAAAAGGTAAAGGAAGAAACATGAGGAAAAATAATTCTTTTTCGTTTTTGAGTTTTGTTTCGATTTTAAACAAAAAATCAGGGGTATTTTTGTAACAATTTTAAATTTAAAGAGCCTTAATAACGTTTCTGTTTATTAACTACTGGTTATGCTTGTTAGAACTTGATGTTACGGACTTCAGTTTCCTAGCATAGAATTTTGCATTCAGTTAAGCAACTAGGCTATATAAGATGTAGATTTATAGCTTAACGAGGATCAAACCCGGGTCATCCACTCCTGAGCAATAATGCCAACTTGTGGGAAATATCTCATTCTGTTTAATTTTTTTGGCCTTAATTTTTCGGAATGAAATAAAGAGTAACACGTATTAGGCACGTAGCCAAGGGGGGGGAATCCGGACCCCCCCTTCGAGACCAGAAATGAAAACAAATAAGAGAGCATGAAACAAAATGAAATGAGAAAAACAAGAATCAGCGTTAAAAATAAACTACAGGAAGCTTTTGGTTATTCTTTCGTATGAGGAAATTTGTATTACTTGCAATACATGGTTGCGAGGTAACCGATATATCCTGGAAGAGTCAGGGAATTTGAAATTTGTAGAAAAGTTGCGGAATTCTAAGAAATTCTGCTACTAGTCAGAAAGATTTCAAGCTTCCGAAAGCCTAGTACCGTTGTGTAACAGCGTGGACATTTTCTATCATAATTTTTCGACATCGCATCCTTGCAATAACAAACATTTTATTTCAAAAACAATTTTCTACTGCTCCTTTAATCTGTCATTTGAAACAGACAGTAGTTGACGGAATAATAAAAACAAAGATATATGTGGAAAGAAAGTTCTGTTAACATTTGATTCAACAGGAAAATGAACGCAGATATTGTAAAATATTTTACAAGACATTATTGAGTATGTACTTCTTAAATATAGTGAATATGTACTTTTTATAATAGTTCAGGTCATAATGAAAGGAAAATTGTTATACTTGAATAAACAGAGGAAGCATGTAAATATTTTATAATGTTTTTCAATAAGTTTGTTTTTTTTATTTTACTCGAGATTTCTTCCTAGTTTATTAAAATACTTACCAACATATCCTCACAAACCAATATATGTTGATAGTAAAGTAGTTTAGATTGATCGAACTCCTGGGCCTTCAGAATTTCATGTCACGACCCCTCCCCCCCGTTACGAAATCCTGGCTAAACGAACCAATATACGTTCCAGTAAAATTGTTTAGAATGATCTAGCTCCTGGTGTAATGACCACAGTATTTCATGTCACTTACCCCCCTTCAAGAAATCCTGGCTACGTGCCTGCACGTATATAAATTTCCACGCAAATAGAATTCTCTAGAGGAGGAAAAAAGATATATTAAGCCATAAAAAAGCACGAAATTAGTGTTTATTAGCAAATTATGCATCTATTTAGTTATCGAGAAGCTGCATGCAGGTGCTGAAGTGGTTTGTGGTCTAACTTAATCATGTGTGATTATAGTAAACTCAGGCGCAATGGAACAGATATTATTCTCTGTTCCCTTCGTAAAAGAATCATATATACGAACGAGTGAGTGAAAGAAATGAAGTATAATACCAGAAGAGAAAGAATATATTTCCAAGACGTTTCTCACGAAATATGTGAAGAACAAAGTTTAGTATTATTTCATACCAGTGGCGTATTTGAGGATGATTTCCGAGTTTAAAGCCCCTTTACTATTTTAAAGTAAATGAAATATATTGCGGAATTTTCCCACTTCAGGAATAAAGTTAGCAAAGCTCCCCTAGTGAAAGAAAATCGTAAATACGCCATTGTTTCTTACGTTTGATAGAAACTGATGTTACAAAGCCGTAACTTAGAAATTGAATTTCAGACAACAAAATATGCTCGGTTTCAATTAACGTGCACATTTTTTCATACAGATGGAAAATCAAAGTTTACGGAAATTTACGCGTATGTCGTAAAATCTGAGTAACATACATTAGTTTTATTTATCGTATTGATTGATATCTTTGTAACATAGTATATGTGAGAAATTCAGAGGTGAAATGAAACATGTCTCTCAGTATGGGATTTTACAATGTTTTAGGTTGGCATCACTGCGCCAGAAATGCGTACATTAACCACTTAGTGAGCTCAAGGACTTCGATTTAACAAACTTCAAAAGTAACGGATAAATATATGGAGCACACGATTCACTCATTGTACTTACTGTATTATAATGTATATTTACAGTATACCAGGTTGTAACGCTAGTTTACTTTTTGTTACCTTCCCTGATTCAAATATACTTGGAGTACTTATAAATTCCACGATATTATAAATTAATTGCACCACAGTTATGCACTTTTAGATTACATATATTTTCACATATACCTGATTTGTCACCTTAAAATAACATTCACCCAATTATAATAATATGGTTCTTCCATCTATATTTTTCTACATTACCATATAAACCAAATAAATAAGTTGTCATAGCAACGACAAGAAGAAAATTCTCAATATAATACAAAATCTTTAAATTATTTCTTTATGTAATTTCTTCTTCTTGATAGCTTGTGCCTCTTAAATAGCTCCTTTTCCCGTAAATGAAAGTGATACTTAAAAGTACATAAGAAATATAGACTACATTATGGCTCTATAATGGCTCCCGAACTATGGGACTTCTTTATATTGATCACAATTAAAGCAAGAATCCTGGACCGTTAGACATTTCATATACAATAGTTACCTTAGCTTTTGAATAACCCTCATATATATATAAAAGTACAATTCATAAAATAAAATATTTTCATTTTATCTCAATATCATTATTATATATCTTCAATACTCAATTTTATTTTAATTCTATAAAATTACCGACGATAAGAAGATATTCAAAATGTGGTAATGGTTAGTTATTTTTAAGTTCTAAATAGATTCTTTAATTCAATGCCATTTATACTCGTTAACAAAAAAGTTGGTATAAGCTGAAAAACAACATAACTTATTTAATTTATTCGGACATAGCATAAATTTAATAAACAATATTTGTATCGATGCGTAGATGTAATTGCATAGAATTCAGGAGAAGTATGAATTGCAAAGAAATTATAACATAAATTTGTTCTAATAGATTCATATATAGATTGGAAATTATGTTTAATTCTCATGCATTACTCGCTATCAATTCCAAAAACTGAGGTATGTATTTTCTAGACCAATTTAATACACTGTAACTGTATAGAATTCAAACGAAATACGAGTTACAAATGAAATCATAACAATATTCAAAGTGAAACAAAACAAAAACTGATTGAATATATTTTGTCGGACGCCATAACTTTAGCTCAAGTTACATTACCAAAAAATTCGATTAGGTTAAATTGAATAGCACAATCTTGAGTACAGTGTTGTATGTTATTTACTTCACCAGGTATTTAAGTTCTATTTTGTGAATTTCTGCCTCCTATGTAATTACTACGAGATCTGGGAGTACGTGTAAAATTAGATCGATTGTTTACATTATTCCTAAAAACTGTATTTCTGTTTCTTCTGAAGTTAGATTCGGTCGTATTGCCATTACGAGAAAATCTAACATTACCCCTCGTATTATGATTACAATCTTCTCTAACATTGATATTTCGAACAGGAATATGTTTAGCTTGATTTCTGTTATTATTACCTTCAATCTAGTCTGACTTTCATAATTTTCAACTACCATTATTAAGTGATTAAAATTAATACACTGCGAAGAGATCAATACTTATTGTAACCTAAACGGTAATGATATTCTTATTGACGCAATAATACGTGATTCTTGCTGATATGGATTGATCTGCTTCAAGTCATTATATGCTGAAATTACAAAATCTGTAAGACTTTTCCTACTTTAGGATCAAAACCTCGGTTTCTAATTTGAGCATCCCGGTCTGCTGACATAAAATCGTTTTCAAAATTTGCCAACAGCGCGTTTTTAAAATCTGAATAGCTAGATAGACTACCTCTTATCGCTTTATATCATACCGAACATGATGGTAACAATATATGTGGCAATATTTTAACGAAATTATCCTTATCTATACCTATTAGATCAGATTCTTCTTCACATTTTTCTAAAATAGTACTCGCTGAGATGTCCTCAGCTCTACCGCTGAATTTAGTCAAGAATCTGATTTCACAAAATTTCACGCGATCACATTTAGTACTAATATACCTTGGATGTCTTGGCTTTACGTGCGTATGTTTCCTTCGACGTGGTCTTATTTCCTCATCGTCAGAGATGGTGTCCTCCCTTTCAGAATAACCTTCCGATGGATTGCTGTTTTCTCCACTGTTTGATCCAGTTCCCCATACACCACGTTGAGTGGAGGATCAGGATTACACTTTGCAGTACTGATTTTCTCTTTAATAATCTGTACCTCTTTTAGCAATCTCCGAATTTCATGTTTGTTGACTTGCGTTTCTACTACATCAACGGTACCTCTCATCTCTACAAAGCAATGGATAACTTGCTCGGTCCTATTGTCGGTTATTTCCAATTTGGTATTTATCTGTTGCATTACTTGCTCCAATTTAGAATCCATCTGCTGTCTTATTTGTAATTTCACTAGTTCCAATCTAGAGTCCATCTGTTGTCCTATTTGTTGAGTTACTTGTTCCAGTCTGGAATCCATCTGTTGTGTCATGGAATCTATCTGTTGAGTCATGAAATTCATCTGCTGTCCAAGCTGTTGTAAAAGATCAACCACGTTCGCTGAAGTATCTATTACTGGGATATTCACATCCCCAATTTCTATATCGGTACTCATTTTAAATCTTCCATAAATCTTTCTTTTATTACCCAGTAAAATGTACTTCGTTTTGTTGAGATTATTTAATAAACTTCTGACTAATCTCAAGGTCCCCAGGTTTCGGCACCATCTATAAGATATGTAACGTTAGTTTACTTTTCGTTACCTTCCCTGATTCAAGTATACTTGGAGTACTTATAAAGTCAATGATATTACAAATGAATAGCACCACAGTTATGCACTTTTAGATTATATATATTTTTTCACATATACCTTATTTGTCACCTTAAAATAACATACATCCAATTATAACAATATGGTTCTTCGTTTTATAGTTTTCTACATTAACATATCAACCAAATAAATAAGTTGTCATAGCAACGACAAGAAAAGTCTCAATATAATAAAAGTATTTAAATTATTTCTTTATGTAATTTCTTCTTATTCTTCTTGATAGCTTATGCCTTTTAAATAGCTCCTTTTGCCCGTAAATAAAAATGGTACTTAAAAGTACATAAGAAATATACATTATCGTTGTAAGGTATTATGTTCTGTTAGATTGGATAGTATACTTGCATTAATGCACAATTTTCTTTTTTTTTCTCTCTCTCTCTCTCTCTTTTGTAATACGAGATGTTAGCCAATGAGATAATGTTTGAAATTGTAACAATCCGGCACATCGGATCTCGCCATATCCCGGTTTTAGTCCGTTAAATCACGGGATAAGTATAATTGGACATTGTCAAAAAAAAACTCTCCAAACGTGACAAAAAGTGACAAAGTGACAAGATAAAAGACGGAAAGGAACAACATAATTTTAACTGATAAACGATGTTAAAGAAGGTAAAAGAACATATTACATTATTCTTCGTTTCTACCAAAACAATAAAAAGAAAGAAATGAAATGAAATTTTTGAGTTTTACGTCTTACGCTTATGCCGGTTAGGCTAAAGGAGACGGTGATTATGAGAAATGAATGAAATGATGGAATGAAGAAAGTGGGAGGAAACCGGAGAACCCCGAGGTAACCCACGTACATGGTGTTTGTCCAACACAAATTTAACTTGGCTGGAGCAGGGTTTGAACCTGCGACCCCATGCAAAAAAGTTGAACAATAAAAAGATAGTGTATCGTAGTGTGTGACATGGTGCGAGACTCATGTCGTTGTACTAATGATACAAAGATTTTCTCCCTTTTGTTCCAAATATCTCACTTTTCCTTGATTCCGTAATTATACGTCTTTATGTTAACATTTTTACATTTTGTTGCATCAGTACGGAAGAATCATGTTATATGTTTGTAACAAAATATGAACACTTCTCTTGCTTGATCAAAATCAGCGGCGCCAATCGGTCTTCAACGTGGGGTGTAGTAGGACAGTTACCATCCTAATCTTCTTTTCCTTTATTAAGCCAAGAACTTAATTACTTATGATTTAAGGTATCCAAAAGAACGTTGTTATGTTAATTATGTAGTTATTCTTTACATGGTAATAAGTTTAGAAATAAAGTTTATCGATATCCAAAATTTTCAGAGTAAATATACATATCATGCAGATACATTTTAGATTATGAAAATGAAAACTATTACAGTCATGGACTGTTAATAAGTCATTTAATGCACAAACATTCCATTACGTCTTCTTAGCACTTTCAATCCATAACCACGCTTACAAATTAATTTAATGCTCGAAGATCTACATTAATCATTCATACAATCACTTTCAGTAATTCTACATTCACATACTGAAATACACCTCACTTATCCTTTCTTGCTACTGCTATTATTAGATTTACAACCAGTAGAACAGCCAGATGCTATTATTTCTACACAGGAACTTGGTATTGAATGTAAGGACAGTAATCTTGGCCCAAGGTTTCCATCTTGCTTGATCCAACCTATCTCCTCAGGTGAAGGCAAGTTGGGAAAGTTGGATTTCGCCTAGCTCCAAACCATTACTTTATAATGTGCTCTTTGTATGTGGAATGTTGTGGTGTCAGTTGTTGGAGAGAGCTTCAGGAGCTTGGCATTTATGAAAGAAAGTTACTCTTGCCTCATCACAAGTATCTTCTTTGTGAAGGTTATACATTCTACGTACTTTTCAGCCGATTAGATTGCTTCTGTCTGACGTGCACTTTCACCAAGATTTTGCAGAATCTAGTAATTTTGACACAATGTTATCCACGTTTTCTTCTTACCATGACCAGCTATGTGAGAAACAGTTTCGCAGCCGGTATTAATAGCATGAAATGGAATTATAGAACTCAGATCTTTTATCACAATATACAACTTCTCACAAAGTGTGTGAATATGTATGTATTTTAGTTCTGCTTCTGTGTCCACTTTTAGCCACAGTTATTTGGAATTTAGTCGACTGTAATGTGCTATTAAAACTAGCAAAACACCCATATCTCGTTCTAAAACATTATCAGCTTGAGTATGGAGACAATGTAAAACAAATCTCGTATCTGCTCCTTCATATTCGACAACTAAGGAACTTGTATCTAAATATGAGTCTGAAGATTTCACCTACTTCCTTTTTCGAATCCTCGAGTATAATAATGTTTTTTTCGGGAGCTTGGATAATGAGTTCCTCTGAAACAAGCGGACAAGGTCAGCCTTATTTTTTGAAAGTGCCAAAAATCCTTGCCAATTATTTGGTAAAGGAACAACTCTTTTCAACCGTTCTTCTAACGGGTAAGTCCTCTGAAGCGTTTCTGTCTTGTTCTTTGTTTTACCTGTCGGGAAGCAAATGTTAGTGCTTTTTTCTTCTTTAGTGGAGAGTAGAAACTCTCATGAGAGGGAGATTCTTTCGGTAATATTAGTCTTTTTCTAACAAATGCTAACATTTGATCTTGACATAATTTCTCGGCATTCAGTAATGAATCTTCAATTTCAGACGTTGTCATGTCCATTCTTGCAAGTGCATGAAGATTGGATTTAGATGAGTCTTCCGAGAAAGCCTATCGTTTGAACAATTCTACTTTCATTGGAATGATCTCTCATTTGCCTTGCTTTAGTCAATTAGTTTCTTGTTATTTGATCATGAAGTTCAAGAGAAAACATTTCTCTTGTCTGAGATGCAATTTGTGCACGTAATTTATACATACATATATATATATATATATATATATATATATATATATATATATATATATATATATATATGACTTCTTATCTTGAATAGTTAGTGTGGTAATATCTGAAGAAATATGGTAACTTCTTAAATGCATACATGTACAAATCCGATATTCTATCCTTTTCAGCTCTTACGAAAAGTAAAAGAATGCAAACCATGTTCATATATTTACACCAGAAACGAAAGTCCGGTTTCTCATTTGTGAAGTCATCGAATAATTTAGACAGTATGCTTTGGAAATTTATTTTTCCTATTGAAGCTATAAGACTATTACAATCGTGATCCGTTGTCTGCTCCATGCAATTTAACAAGAACTAACCGAGCTGATTATCACGTTCTATGATGTAATTAAGATGTTTCGGAAGAAGAAGTTACCACAATCTGATTTTGTGAGCTCTAATTTCTTTGTTATAATCTTTTCCCATTAGCACATTTGTAGCTGCAGTTTCACTAGAAAGATTGCTTTCTACCCACACTTGGTACAGTCCAGATGCTGTCCTATCACTTTCAATAAGTTCATATAAATACGCAAGCCTCCTAGTCGGGAATTAATATATTTTTGTATTCCTCCTTCTTCCACTTCAATTAGATAAGAGTTGGAGAAAGAGTTTGATCAGCAGTCAATATTATATATTTCTGCTCGCACAATTGTGCAACATGTATAATTCTTTTCACGACTGTACGCAAAGTATCAATGTAATGAGCTGGTTCTTGAATAATAGTAACTATGAACCCCGAAAATTGTGTATTTGACACTAACATCGGTCAATGTAGATTATTTTTACGTGCCACCCTTTCTCACCCCGGCTCCTTTCACCACCCTAGCCGATGGAGGTTGAACTTAGACTTAAAAGGTATTAGGAAGTTATACTATTCATCTCAGCGACCCCGAAAACTATGGATTCGACACTAAATATCAATCGTAATTGCTTATTTTACTTGAAATCATTTCCACTGCAACCCGTAGGGGTGGTAGGGGTGTCTTACAGTATACTTTTTCAGATTGTAGGGCATTTGTGTATCAAACATGTTTGTAATTGCTCCAGGTGTTCTACAGTTAAAATGGAACATCAAACTCTTCCTGCCGTTTTAGTGCCATTAAAATAGTAGTGTGTTCTCCTTCCACCCACCACTCTGAAGGAAGAGGGTTAGGTAGGGGTAACTAACCCCAACAGAATTCATTGTCTGGTAGTAAGGACTTCTTAGGCAAATTTTAGTCAAAATTGGTCCTCTAGTTTAGGAGGAGATATTGCATATATCAATATTGATTTCATGTTTGTTAATCATTTATCTGAAAATTTTAATTATGGTTTAGAAGATTTCAGAGTGAAATTTAAGCTTGGTAAACACAATATTTGAATTCAGCACGGTCTATAATAATAATAATAATAATAATAATAATAATAATAATAATAATAATAATAATAATAATAATAATAATAATAATTTATTTGTACTTAACACACGAAGGCAATTACAAAGTACAAATTGCTAATTTTATAGATCTAATGGTGCAGAATGATACATGTAAAGTAATACTAAAAACTAACCGTTATTCATGTTTTGTTCACGTACAGTCAATAATTACCAGATATAATAATCTTTACACTTTATGAAGTAACATTTGGAAGCATTTTTGTTTAAATATTGAGCATTTCAATTGAAATATGTCCAGACCCATAGAATGTATTTTATTGCCTCTGTTGCATATCCTATACAACGGTGAGTTTTTAGCTAAATTTGTTTTGTTGTCAGGCATATAAAACATTTGTCTGAATCTCAGGTTTTGACGTGGGCAACAGAATGGTAATTTACCTAAGAAAGACATATTATCCTCTTGGTTATCAATAAGTTTTTTCAAGTACAATACACATTGAATAAACCTTCTATCCTCCAGTGACAAAAACTGAAACCTCCTAAGAAGTATATTGTAAGATACATAACGAGTTGGTATATTATCAATTTTATAACTAATATATTTTAACATTTTCTTTTATACCTTTTCTATTTGTTGCTTTGGGTTTTGGTAGAATGGTTCCCAAATTATAGTAGCGTACTCTAATTTTGTTCTAACAAAAGAATTATATAATGTTAATATTGCTTTTATGTTTTTAAAATGACAGCACGACCGTTTAATAAATCCAAGCATTTTAAACGCCTCATTTGTTTAGATATTGATATGATATGTAAACTTTAGATTTGCATCAAACCATACTCCGAGATCCCTGACAACTTCTTTCTTCTCCAGTACTTGATTCCCTATAATATATTTAAATATAACAGGTTTCTTTGTGATTGAAAATGTTACAACATTGCCTTTTGAAATATTGAGTTCAAATTTGTTTATTTCACACCATTCACTCAACCTCACCAGATCCCTCTGTAATTTTTCACAATCATTTATTGTAGGAATTTGTTTGTATAATTTAGTATCATCAGCAAAAATTAGACACGAAGAATATTGGAACTCTTCAGGTAAATCGTTTATCATAATTAAAAATAGTAAAGGCTCTAAATTGGATCCTTGGGGTACTCCAGAATATACAGAATATTATTTAGATTTACAATTGTTGTATGTTACATATTGAATTCTGTTGCTTAAATATGACTTAAATAGTCGGATTAATTCATTTGAAATACCAAATCCTTTAATCTTTTTAAGAAGTATTTCGTGATTAATCAAATCAAAGTCTAATTATGTTAAGAAAACCTATTTACCTGCTTTTCGCCGAAAATGCTCCCTGTTCGATTCATATGCATGTTTTTGAAAATTGGCACCAGTCTATAATATATTAATCCAATATAAACTACATTTCTACAGTATTCAACCTAAAGATGTAATGTCCGTGAAACTTTTTTAAAACAAATGACTGCAATTAGTGCCCAATTAGTGCTGACGCCCTGTAATGTTACAAAAAAAATGTGCTGTTACACAAACGTCAAAAAACAAACAAAGAGTAATCTGGTAGGGTTAAGTTTAGGCTAGCTCGGCCCATTCAACCAATTGAGATTAAACCCATACACAATGTTAATGCTGAATTAGTACTGACGATACCGCACGAAAAAAAATAATGCCATTATATAAGGTCATATATATATTTGAGAATCTTTAATGGTGGCATTATCAAGGAAAGCAATAATTGATCCTTCATTTTTACGATGAGATAAATATAATTAATTTTCTTTCTATGCGTTATCTTCAGCAGTAATTTAACACTAAGTTTATGTATGGGTTTCATCTCAATCGGTTTAGTAGATAGCCCTATATCCGAAGCTAGCCCCACCCAGAATCTTTTTTCTATTTTTTGATGTTTGCGTAACAGCACAATTTCTTTTAGCATTATAGGTCGTCAGCACTAATTGGACACTAATTTCTTGCATAAGTTTTAAAATTACCCAGGATGTGAGTGGGGCCACTCTTACGGTCATAGGAGCTTCTTCGTGGCTAAGCGGTTCGCGTACGCGCCTTTGGCGTGGGATACCTGGGTTCGATTCCCGGCGGGAGATCATGTGGTTCGGATTCCACGTTAATCAGTTGGTTCCGTCTCATATAGCCTCGCCGCTGAAAGGGACGCAAAACTCAAAATCAACTCAACTTTTGCGGTCATAAAGATTTGATATTTGTACAGCGCATAGGTTCCCATACGACGTGTTTGAAACAATTCAATATGAAATACGGAGAATAATAAGCGCAAGAGATGAAAATAAATAGTAAGAAGCGGGATGTTGAGTTAGACTCATGTAAGCCTACAAGAAACAGACAAAATTTGTAATTTTGTCGGTTACTAGAACAATAAAGTTGTTGTGAAGCGAAGTATAAAAAGCGAAATTGATGATGCCGTAATTTAAGATTATTAATTTCTCTACCCAAAATGTTGCAATAACAGTTTTCTCGTCTCCAAGCACGTACGTTTGCTATTGGTGATCCAACGACTGGATTCCGTATCTAAAAAAGAATAGTCTGGAATCTCAATGGCACGATCATTAGGGAACGACCTCCATCCCAAGAAGTGATCGAGAAGTCAGAAGAGGTAGTAATCAGTGAGAGACATATCTGTGAAATACAGTGGGCGAGAAAAGGGTTTGGTACTACAGCTCAGACACTGCACTGTCCTTTGTGCGATATATTAGGACATCATATGTGTTAATTAATACTGAATGCTTTCGGACAAGTTTGTGGTACATTTCAGCAGTTCAACACTATAACAATCTGCATTGATAGTTATACGTGGCCTGAGTACGACACAGTACATCTCTAAATCATAGACCACCATATGAGCAACCACTGATGAATTCAAGAGTCCGCATTCAGACGGGAAAGGCCACTCAGGATCATATACCCATTCGTGCTCAATGCAGATTCCCAGTATTTACGAAATATTATTAACACTTCTAGTATATTGAAATTCTTCCCCCCTCCCTTCTGAAATTTTCTCAAGTCATGTGAGAAATCTTCCGAAATCATCATTGCCAGTAACAAAATCTTCTGTGGGTTTCAGAAACGGCTCTGGATGTTTATCACAATCCAACCAATGTGATACTAAATTCATTCTTTATCTGAAGTGACAGTTCGAGAGCCTTTTTTACACTCAGAAAACTGGACACCTCCAGATGGCAATTCTTGTTGAAAGGCGCAAATGATTACCCAAGAACTCATCTTTTCAGTTTACCTATTGCACGGAGACGCATAACTACAGAGATATGGCGTATGTCTAATTCATTTGCAATGACACGAAGATTTTTTGAGGGTCCGCATTCACAATTTTCACGAGAAGGTCATTCGAACAAAGTGTTCGTTGGTACGCACGGTTCTCATTTTGCAATGCTGTCAATGGAACGAAATTGCCAAACCAAAGACGAATAATGACTTCATTCGCCATTGCTAAACCAAACGCACTGGTATTGTTTTTTTCTGTGGCTTACTGTGCAAAATATCCCAGTTCGAATGCACAAAATATCACTCACAATTGTGTCTTCTCCTTAGTGTTTCATACGATCCTATTCAACAGCGCCTTGCGTGCCTGGGTACCCCATCTTATTTGAAATATACATACAGAGTTCAACAACGCACTGTCTCATGCCTGTCTGGGTACCGCAGTTTCTTTGCTATATATGTACCGAATTAAACAACGTACTACTTAATACCTGTCTGACAAATAACACTCCGATTTTGATAAAATGTGGCAGGAAGATACCACACATAAAATAATCGAGCACTTGTTTTTTTTTTCTGCGGAAAAACGGTGTTAGGGGGCAAAAACCTCCATCGAGAATTTTTAAAGTTGACGCCCAAAAGGCAAAAAGAAGTGAACCGAAGTGAATGAAATTGTGCATAGATATTGCAGACGTAAAACAAGGGAATACGGGTTTCGTATTTACCTGAAAAAGGAAAACGGTTGGGTGGGGCATGGACCCATCCAAACCTTTGATTACGAAATATCAAAAGTGCTAGTAACAGTATGTTAGATGTGTGTAAAGGACATGAAGAATTGCAACGAAACTATGTGTATGAACAATAGGCTAAAATTAACGAATACGTTTTTTTTTATTTTCTTGGGGAAAACGGTTTTTGAAGGCAAAAGCACTGTTACTATCCCTCACTGACCAAAGTTCCAGAGGACGATTTTGCTGGTTTCGTTGTCGGAACCAGTTCCCGAAGGTTTTTCAAATAGTTTCTTATCACCCTACATATTAAAATGGTAGGTTTATATGTTTGCGGCCAATTCTTTCGATAGTGAGTTCTCAAGAACATAGCTATATAATTATGCCTTTAACTGAAATTCACTGTCGATTGCAAATTTTATGTATATTGTTCAACTCTAATTGAATATTTAAAAATGGCCGATATTTCTTTATTACATTTTTAGGGGTACACTGGAAGTTTTTTTTTAAATAAAAAATCATATCCTACGAGTTATACATTGCAACACCACACATTCGTATATGGGGTTAGTATATCTCTCCGGAGTCTGTTTAAGGCGTAATTATAATGAAAAAAGGAAGGATCATTTCTCCAGTCTAAGATGAATTGTTATTATTTGGAATATTTTGCCCAATGTACACCATACATCACTTATATTATAATTAATTGTATGTGTGTGTAAGGTATTAGTTTACTACATACTGTATGCAAGAAGAAAGAAAACACTGATCATACACGAATTAAAAACTCCAACCGGAAGCAGGCTGAAATCTCGCAAACGGCGAGAGATATTGAGAAAGTAATCGAAAGAAAATCTTCTGTTTATGGTATCCCTTGCTGAATTTTATCAAGACGTTTGTCACTTGCGTTTCTAAACGGACATGTACATATGTTATGAGGAAAGACAAGGAGATTCATGCTCATATGAAGGGTAGGGGGAAAAAACAAGGAATGTCACAAAACTGCATTTTCGAGATAACGGCGTTTTAATATTGAAAACCGCGTACAAAGATTAGGATTATGAAATTTTTTGCCACTTTTTACATGAACATTTCTACATCTACGCATGCATGGCATATATAGTCAAATAGTGCCAAGAGTCATCAACAGATAGGACAAAGGACCCGAAAAATCAAATACATGGACATTCCTTGTTTTTTCCCCGTACCCTTCATATGTGAATAATGCACTGTGTAGAGAGCAGGTTCAGTTAGTTGCATTTAAAATATTTTAAATTATTTTGAATAATATGCAATCTCTTTGTTCAAATGTTCTTTTCTGATTAGGTTCAATACCAATGCAAAACACTATGAAGATTTAATAAATGCCTATACCCAATGTATACCACCGACACATTAAGAAGAAAACAATTGGCGATATTCATACTTATTTATTCCTTTGAAATTTCGAAACATAATTTTTACCTTTTGCATTATTGTCGTTTTCATACTCAACGCTTCTTTTATCTTCTTTTCGTGCAACTCTGTCTCTTTTTGATCCAGAACACAAACACACACACGCACGCGAATGGACAAACAAGAAATGTAAACAATCGTCCTTCTTTGGCTTTAGCATTCCTAATAGAAAACTTCACTTTTTTTTAACCTTCTTCTTCCTCAATTTCTTCTTCAAATCTTGATTTTTACTAACTCTTTTTTTTGCTTCTTATTGTTCTTTTTTGTATTTTACCTACCGTTCTGTTTTTTTTTATCTCTCAATATCTTATTCGACTTTAGCTCTTTTGAATTTGTCATTCTCTTTGACTTTTTTTCTTCTTCTCTACCCATCGCACCTACACTCTGTCCTCATTCCACTTAAGTTACTTCCTCATTGTTTCGTCTTCAAAGAACTCTTTCTTTTCATTTCTCAAACATGTCACTTATAGAGGATATTCTCCTCCCCCAACACCCTTTCCTTGTTTCTAGTTAGCCTTCCTTTTTGAAATATTTGTTGACGTAAACACTTGGCTGTCAGTCATTCTCCTTTAGAATCTGATTATGTTCGCTCTTTTGCTTGCGTTCTTTCTTTGTTCTATTTTTTTAAAAAAGTTCTCCTTTTGCTTTTGTTTGTCCCATCTTCAAAATCAGCTTCAAAGTAAAGAAAATATTTCCATATTCAGTTTCTGTAAGCAACAGGAACAGAATATGCGCATTTGTTCTATGCTTTTTATCTAGGTGAATATATTGTTAGCCAATCACTAAGATATGATAACTACTTACTCTAGATCAATGGTTCTCAACCTTTTCGAGCCTAGTGCTACCTTGCATGAACACGATTAAGCGTAAGTTTCCCCCGTGAACTTAACACACACACACACACATATATATATATATATATATATATATATATATATATATATATATATATATATATATATATATATATATATATATATATATATATATATATAGATAGATAGATAGATAGATAGATAGATAGATAGATAGATAGATAAATATAGATATATATATATATAGATAGATAGATAGATAATGAATGGAATTTTTGTTTCTATAATTTTGCATCTCTTCCATCAAACGCCCCCTGAAAGTCTACCGACGCCCAATCGCCATTTTTATTCCACCACCCGCTTTGGAAACGAGAGGAGGTGTAAAAAACTAACGAAAAGAAACTACAATAACCTACAATCTCTTCCCTACAGTTGCCTGGAAGTACACTTCAGCCCCGTTTATCGAATCCCTAAAAACTGAATTTCCAAGTTAACCGATCCTCTTAAAAATGCTTTACTTATATGGAATTTTTATTATCACGCCAATAATGAGACATGTATGAAGGCAAAATCCAAACGAACCTTATTTTGAAGAAAAAATCGAGTGTTCTAAAAAAAAGAAAAAGAAAAAACATAGGTGTTTACAAAATAAGGTTGGTGTGTAGCGAAACTCTCAAATTACTAACTACAATTCAAAATAAAAATAATTTTCTTTATCCTTGATTGGTTTGAAGATAAAAATCTTTTCTTTCGAAAAATATAAAGACATATTTCCAAAATAAATTTGGGGATCGAACATTATACTCCAAACACTTAGAAATTTTGGTTCAAAATCCAAGCCAATAGTTTCTTTTTTGTTTGTTGTTAATTGTTCTGAAGAAAATCTCACTTGTTTAAAAATTAGGAATTACTGGTTCCCTATTATTGTTTACCTGGTGCACCTTCGCAAACCTTGTGTACTTTATACACAACTGTTTTCAGCTTATCAATCGTAGAATACATGCTTTTTGCTTGACTCCTTCTGGTATGAATTTTTATTCTATTGACAGTAATAATAATAATAATAATAATAATAATAATAATAATAATAATAATAATAATAATAATAATAATAATAATAATAATAATGATGTTAATATTAATAATAGGACACTGACTGACAAAAAGTTCAGCACCTTCGAAGAATAGTCCAAAGTCGACGTAATGTTGCACACGTGCATGCCATCTGCTGATTTATATTAGAGTTGCAATGATCCTTTACGGCTAGAATGTCCACCAGAATGCATTAGTATTGTCACCAGGAGACCGTGTTATCAGATCTAAAAGGTATGTTGCGTGTGCAGCGTGAGATGGTTACTGGTCACTGCGTATGAACAGGAGAATAGCGCGTATTCATGTGTAACACCGAACACTTGATAGATTTTCAAAGGAGTCACAATGGGGGTCTGCTTGTCGTCAGCTGGTTTAATCGTGGATGAATGGTGTAGCCAATAATACATTTCATAATACATTATGAAACTTTTCTCACATAATCCGATTTCATTGGGTAGCTTTAAAGAAATTTCAATATTTGCAGAAAATTAAAATTTTCATAAAAATTGCAAAATTTTAAGACCCTTGCGGGGAATGGATATGAAGTACAAAAGTTATGAAAAAAATCACAAATGTTATACTAGTCAATTTATAATTTTGAATACCTAGTGCTATTTCGTTGGACAACTTTTCATTATCGAATCCCTATTTCGTTCCACCCTAATACATAGTCCAATGAATAGCTTAGAGGGGGGCAGGTCAGACAACGTGATCCAACAAGGCCATCGTATTTCGATTGATCCTTTGCAAAGAAACGGGCTACTTGTTTGTGTAAACACTTGAAAAGAAAAAAATTGTAGATAATTTGTAGCGGCAAGTTCAATTATCGTTAAAGGCACGAAATTTATAATTTTAAAAAGCTATCAGAAATCTGTGCAGGTGTGAATTGAATTAAAAAAGAGCGAGCCTCAGCGTAGAAAGCCAAAAATAATAGGGATAGAAATGTATATCCTGATTCCAAATAATCAATACTTCTTGATCATCTTTTCTGTTTGTGCATTCTGGTACATTGTTTATTTTCTTAACATTTACGTTTGTGGGGATTCTATAAACTATGACGACAGGCAACATCTCTGAATATATCTAGTAATGATAATTCTTTAATTTTCGAGAAATTTTGTTTGAAATAAATACTGAATTAACTTAACGTTTAACACGAGTTAGTCTAAAAGAAACATTCCAAGTATTTTGAAACAAACTCTTTGCCTAATAGCAATTCTTTCCAAGGAAATTTTGACAAAAGTCTGACCTCTTACTTTGATGGATCCCTAATCGGGAATGAAACTCAGTGCAGGAAAATAGTTAAGACGCATAATAAACAAGTTTACCAAGTCAAAATCTACTTTTCACACCAAGATCAGATGCGTTCTGTAGGTACGCAATACATAAAATGTCCTTGTACAATGAACGCGCCATTTAAGCCTGGTGCGGAAAGGAACAATCTGCAATCCAACTATAATGAATGATATGCTGAACTTGACAGAGCAAATCTTTTCTTCTTTTGGTTCTGACCAATGGCACAAATCTGTCTTCAACATTGGAGGGAATGGGCATGACCGTCCCATAATCACTTTCTAAAGCGATGTTCAAAATATTTATGAATTTGAAAACATGCTGTGGAGGATCAGAGGAGCAAAGTTATGTTCATTATTGACAGACAGGTAGATTCGAGGCTTATTCTGGGGGTATATCAATTTCATCTCACTTTCCTTTGTAGCAATAGGAGCACAAATCATCACATTTCTTCCCCCAAAAAAACACATTTCGAATAGGATTATAGGGGAAAAGGTTCTCCCAGTTCCAAGATTGGGGGACTTGTCATCCCCATTCCTCCCTTGATTTCCGACAGTGGTTTTGATACGTTCCAATTTATTGCCTCTGGTTTCAGAGTGATTGCAAGAATGAAATCTGAAGCCACTTCTTCTGTTAAGATAACGTTTCCAAAACTGTGAGACGTGATAAACGAGCAAGGGAGCGCAAGCTACTTACAGAAATACATTGTGAAATTAGAAGAGAGGACCATGTGTAATAACTATTTATAATTTAGCTGCAGGAAACTTCACACACGCTACGTTTTCAAAATTTTCTCCTCTTATTCCTATTAAAGATTTCTATGTAATTAAAACTCATTGAACACAAACTGATGATAGTAAGGTAATTAATATTTTTATTCTTACTGGAAATTTGAGAATTAAATAGTGCATTGAAAATATTGTTGACGCAGTCAGATAAGAAGCACGTATGACCAACGAGCGAGAAGCAGAGTGAAATATGCAGGGCTTACAAGGTTGGAAAACACTGTGTTAAGATGATTTATTTCTTCATATAGTAAAAGTGATAAATAATAACTTTTGAATTTTGAATGCTTTTATGTGAAACCAGTTTGACGCATCACAGTAAAATATTATAATTATTTGACCAGAAAGAACAAAGTGTATTTGAACCCCCATAAGAGTATAATTCTCTTTAAATAATACACGTGTTATCCATAAGGAAGCTGCGATATTTACCCCTACCATTATAATTCGGGATAAATTAGTTGAAGTTATCGGAGAACAAAGCGATGTTAGGCGAACAAGTATACACAGAGGCATGCACGATGCGTATGTTTTTACTGAGTGGGTTGGAAACCCATGAAAGAATTTTATACATTGGCCTCATGACAAATGTCGCCGTCCCCGAACCCAACTCAATGTTGAGAAATATGAAGGAACTCGAACCAATGTATTGCTTCAGTTTTATATGATGGTTGGGAGGTTAAACTTAAATAAATTTGAGAAAATTGAGACTTTGCTGCACAATACGAATTTCTCTTGTTTGCAGAGCGATGTGACATAGCAGTGCAATAGGTTGACAGGGCATGATACTCTGTCGTTTGTCCTGGCGAAGGATGTCTTCGGGATACGTCCTAAATGATCAAGTGAAAAAGTGTCCATGAATCCGGGAGGTGGCTGATTGATTGTCTGCTTTGTACTTCTTGGCGCTAATTGAACAACAAGGAGTTAGGCAGAGCCAAGATTCGAGTCTCGCCTGATCACCTTGAAATTTAGTGTTTGGGTTGGACTATGTCGGGCTGTAGTTACACCGTGGAATTTGGTAACTTGAGGCCATGTTCTCCAAGGAGATTTGCTTTATAACAGCAAACGAAAATAGGCCTCACTCATTCTGTGGTTGACTTAGACCGTAACTAGTCAGACGACTGAGAATCTGACAACTAAACTTTAATGTGATTCCTCGGAGGTATGGCGAACACGGACCGGCCACATTTATGACTGGCTTTCACGAAAGCCACTGTTAATCGCAAACAGAATAAATGTAGGTAAGTATTCTCCTTACTCTGTGTCCATCACATTAACGGGCGTTTCAGGACTGTTATTGTCAATTCGTGTATCGCTAAGTGTCGATCGTCAAGGATTAATGTGTTCAAATGATCCTCATCAAAACCTCCTCAAATATTAAAGTCTCCCTTATATTTAATAATATTTCTAAAGCATACTAATGTAAACCGTTCTTTACGTGCACTAACGGCTTTATCGCCATTCACCGAAAAGTTTAGCGAATCCTACGAAGGTAAAAGTGGTACAACTTAATTAAAGTGAAGAAATATAATTTACTTTAAATGTACTTACGATTTACTTAACACTCCATGCCCAAACGTTTGTAAAAGAGAAACTCGTGAATTAATGTATATGGTTCCACCTGCCGTGGAGAAAGCAAGAACAAGAGTGTTCACTGTACACACAGCACCAAGCAACTAGTGGACAGGAAATATTAATTCACATTTTTGTTTCGATATCTTATGAACCGTAAACGAATCTGACCATATTTTTTGTGCATGTCTTGTGCCCCTTATGTTAAAGTTGTATAATAATTTTTATTAACCTATCTAAACATACACTCACAATGGAGAGGGAAGTATGCTCGCTATACTCGCCAACGATTGGTCATTGAATTCATGTACATTACAATACCACGCTCACTCATCCAAATCCATTCGATACAAATTGCTTCCTGGCAAAGCTGCAACGTTTGTTAATGAAAAAGAGAATCAAGTTCCAAAATAAAATAATCAAATTGCACCAAGATAATGCGAGACCTTACTTTGTCAATCACATGCAGTAGAAAATCAGAAGTATGGGATGGGAAGTGGTGCACATCAATCCCTCTATAATCTGGAATTAGCCCTGTTCAATATGCTTTTGTTTGGTAGACTGAAGACCCACGTTCCTGGTAGGTAGTTAACAAGCCACCAAGAATTCATTGTATATGTGAAAAAGTGATGTAATAGTCAGTACCCGGTGTTTTACCGTAGTATTTTTACACAAAAAAAGAAAAAAAAGAAAAAGAAAAGACCAAATGTGTCACAGGATATGAAGAAAAATTGAGTAACATAAAGACATAAGTACGTGCATACAACATTTTATGATCCTGGTGCTGCTATTAATAAAGTTATGGTCTATTATACAAAAGTTTTTGATTTCCCTTCATATAAGCAGCTCGGTGAAACAGAATCCTGTGATACTTCCGCAACAATTTCTGTAGAGGTAGTTGTTGAGTACTACAAATTATATGCCCGTAGCCAAACTCATTCTATAAAAATGTTGCGTGAGTACCTTAGGATTCTGAAACATTTATTTTAGGATAGAGCACGTACTACTTCTTAAGTGAAGTCTTGATCCGACTACGCTAGGTCCCATAGTTCAGGAGCTAGGTCCGATAGTTTGGAGCTATGGACATTTAAAGCTCATTTTTTCATGTTTTCGGCAGCCTATAACTCCGAAAGGAAGCATTTGTGCTCCAAGGTTGGACAATACTTTTTGTCTTATCTTGGTGTCAGGAATCAGCTCCCAAACGTTGTCGGTGTTGTTTTGAAACACCCTGTATATATAGAAAACCCATATTTTCATTGCAAATTCTGATTTTGTGATCAAAACTAAGCAACCTTTACTTTAAACATTTCTTCGTTTTTCTAATAGATGCGCTGTAATCGCAAAAAAGTGAATATCATCGTACTTAGGTCCCCTAACTTTACATCAAATATTTCCGAAACAACAAAAAATGTGACAAATGTAGTTACGTAAGAATGTACACATGTCAGGGACCTATAAAATTCTGTAAACAAAAGTGACCCAGTGGTCCCATCATAGGGCCCCTGGCTGGCTCCTATCTAGGGGTCTACGGGGGGCCGGCCCCCTAAATTTTTGCTGAACCCTAATATTTGCACGGTAGGCTTGCAAATGAACTATAATGTGGTGATGAACTATAATATGGTTGGATCGGGCTTTCCCTACTTCAGCCGGGTCCCCTACATATTTGGGATGGCTACGGGCCTGGCCCCTGGGAGCAACTTGTAAGTTTTCATGGAAAGTCACCATTTTAGTTACAGATTCGAATTTTGCTATCGAAAATACGTAAATGTTATTTGAAGTACTTTTCGTTATCCGCCTAGATAATGCTGTAATCACAAAAGAAATATATCATCGTACGGTACCTGGGATTGATAATATACTAAATATCTCGAGAAATACGCGTGCAGTTAAAAAGCATAAATTACGTGGTCTTAGCATAAAACAAAGTTGCTTTCATCTACATTTAATGCGACCGTGGTATACCATTACGTTATTGAAAGGAAAGTTTTTCTGTTTTGGAAGGAACATCTTCCCTAGAATTGTAAAGGTTCATTAGACCAATATGTTCGTTAAATATCAAGTGACACGGACAGATTAAATAAAATAATTATTTCATACTAATGTGTGAAAGCACAAATGACAAAGATTTCACAGGAGAACAAATTTACGAAACATGGATAAAGCGCAAAGAAACTTAACACGTTCGCTGCTGAGGACGCCCATCGGCGTCCAGTACTAAATTTGGCATATGCGCCGGACGCCGCTCGAAGGTTGTCCCTGCAGCTGATTCACTTTCCCGCCACTACCTGCACTAGCGCTGGCGGGAAAGTGAATCAGCTGCAGGGACAAGCGCCGAGAGGCGTCCGGCGCATATGCCAAATTCAGTACTGGACGCCGATGGGCGTTCTCATCAGCGAACGTTTTAATTGATATACAGGACTGTTGTAAATGATCTACAGGGATGTATATAAGCAATAAAATTTTACTAGCACAAAAATAAAGCTACTAACCCACATCCTAGTCTTTAGTGTTTGAAATAAATAATAGTGGTAATAACTCACACGCACCGATGAACCACTCGCCTCCGCCACATGAACCCTTTGATGAGAGTATCCAAAGTGGTTGACATTATTTTATATACTCGGATTTTTAGATAAATCCAGAAAAAGTAGTCTAGTGGCAATAAATCAGGGGGACAGAGAACGAGTGGACCACCCAATCTCACCTCTTCTGCCATTCCGCTATTTAGGAATTTCGGTGTTAAGAAATTGCAGCATATTTACACCGCTGTGCGGTCCTGCATATCTTACTCAAACTAGCAGTGGGCAAAATTGTCTTTTGCAATGTCTCTGATTGCTGGAACTAATTGATTTCGAAGCATGTCCTCACACAGTTTAGAAGTCAAGTTGTTATTAATAAAAAGAAGGACCAATTATTTTATATTTAGCACTCCCGTCCACATTTTCAGCTTTTCAGGATGTACAGTGTATTTGTAAGGACCAATGAGATTGCTGTCAAATCAAAACCTGCAATTATGTCTGTTAATGTAACCGGTTAGTTGGAACGTGTCTTCATCAGAGAACACAATACTGGTAAGAAAGGTAGGACTATCGTTGATTTATTACATCATATCTTCACACGGCGATCAAAAACATCTTCATCCACCTAGTGTATCAGATGAATTTTGTATGGGTGGAACTTCATTTTCTTCAACATTCTTTTCGCAGACATATGACTAATGTCATGTTGTTCAACAGCTTTATGAATGCTAAATTCAGTATTTTCAACAAATAACTGCAACATTCGCCGATTTCGGTCTACCAGGAATACGACACTTTATAGTTACCGTTTCCTCGACGCGTCTTACGATGCAGTTGATACTATATTTCGAAATGGGATTGTGTGGAATGCGAATTTTTTTCGTTAAATATTACCCTTACTCTGCACATGACCTTTGGTGATTGTCCAGTCCTCGTACCAACGAGAGCGTCAGAACTTTACTTTGAGAACTTTAAAACAAACCAGATGAAATACAGCTTGAACGTTCAGAGGTTCTCCGTAATAATGCTTACTGCTACCAATATATAATGTCTTCTACGTTGCTGGACCGTAATTTACAACCAACCATGAGTATTTACAGAATATGGCATAGGGCTGACACATGTGCCTTCTGGTCAAATGTTATTTGTTCCACTAAATTTATAAAAGCACATTTGCTTTCTTAGATCTACCAATCAACTTTACATGTTCATATTTATTTTCACTTCTGAGGTGGAATTACAGTCAGTTTCAAATCAAATTGCAATTATGCACATTTACATAACTAAGGCAACAAAGATCCACCGATCAACCTTACGTGTTCACTTTCACATTTACGTCTCAGGTAAAGTCATAAGGTCGATATTCAAATCAAATTGTCATTATACATATCTTCATAAACACGACAAAAATGAATAACTTAACTCTCTCTTGACAGTATGTCCGATCATTAATTGAAACTACATGTTCCAACGGAGAGGTAGAGTTAATCAAAAATCTCAGTTCTTGAAGAGTATTATTAGAAAGGTGTTATAACCTTATTGTTTGCAAGTCTTAGCACCAACATCACACAGTATGTCCAGTTCTTCAACCTGCTGTTCATTTATCAACCTCAGGTGACTTACAATTATATTATTATTATTATTATTGCGATTTTTGTGTTATATAGGAGGACAACGAAAAAATACTTAAACTAAAATTTGCGTATTTTCGGTCGCAGTATCCGAATCAACATTAATGTAGAGATTTCTATTTGGATTTTTGGGAAGAAGAAGGCAACTTCCATTTTTCCTTTTAAATTCCAAGTAGTAGCATAACGAAAAAGTGTTTCAAGTAAACTGACATGTTTACATTCTTACGTAACTGTATTTGTCACATTTTTTGTTATTTCGGAAATATTTGTTGTCGCGAAGTTATGGACATACGTGCTATGATATTCACTTTTTGCGATTACAGTGCCGTAACTTAGATTTTTTCTGGGGAGAAGGGCAAGCATTAAAACGCGTATTTCGGACCCCTAGAAAAGGTTGTTTTCCTAATTCTTGGTTCCCCTTTCTCCATTTTTCTCTTACTCCTTATGGGGTCCCTGGAGCCTATGGGCACACCCGCAAGGCAAGGTCTGCGGGGCCATTTGTTACGCCCTTGGGCCCGTTCCATACATGGCAAATTAATTAAGGGGAAAATATTGAAAACTTTCAAAGCCATACGAATAAATATTATTTCTAGAGACCCTAAAATTTGATATTTTTTACTGAAATGGGCCCACTACTCATTTTTTTATTCAATTACGTTTTGTATGCTGCATGTTCGCATCGTATATGAAGTAAGAAAATTTTGTCTTAAATTTGGCCCATCTCGAATGGCGGGGAGCTTCCCTTGGGGGGCACTTGCCCCCTGCCCCCACAAGTTATAGCCCTGACTATACCGACTTATTATTACAGTTTTTCTTCATTAGTAGGGGTGATTTTTTTGCCGGTTGATCAGGCCAAGATAAGTACTTTAAATCAGTTCTTAATAAGTTAGGAATATTTTTCGCTTCTGTAATATGTGCTGTCTAACCCGTTAGTTCGAACTTTTCGACATCACTTTGTATGTTACCTTGTTCTTCAACAAAGACATTTAATTAATGTTGCATGCTTGCGTATTATTTTGAAGAAAAGAATTCTTACGTTACCTGTTGCGTTCATTGTTCTATTTAAATTGGTAATAGTAGATATTACTTCCGTCGATGGTCTATGGTTACTACGTAAGAAGGAAAGAGCAAATTATAAACGCTACAAATAACCACCTCTCTTTAATATATGTTCTGGTCTTGATACAGTTAACCTACTATCATTATTGTGAATCAACAATAACAAGATAGTTGCAACCTATATGTTGTTCTATCCCTCACACTACAATCAAAAGAGACATACCTTTTAATTTGCCGAAGATTTACCCTCATCTAATCAATCATCTTACTTTTCCGGCTCAGTATTAATATTAAAAACAGTAATTTATCTTTGGAACAACTTCTTCGTTTGTTTACGTGTCTATATTTTTAAACTGAGTAGTTTTTTACAGGCAGTCATTGATTTGAAATTAATACCATTGTTCAAAAGTTTCGTGAAACATTTTAGTTTCAATAATGCTACTATTTTGAAATACACATTTATATCGACATCTCTAGAGTTTGCGTTCAGAAAAATAATCAGACGAATAATCACGAAAGACACAATGTATCTTCTCCTGATCCGAAAGCGAAAATGATTAATATTTACCCCAATCTAAGCCATTAAAATGACCAAATAGTTATTTAATGTATGTATTTGTTTATATCCCTCTTCAGCTATGTCACGAATGAATTCCTCAAAACAGTTTGTAATTAAATTGTAAAAATAAGTCGAGATTTTATCGTTTTCTGGTGGACATTTCAAAGGGGGAGAGCAAGAGTGCGAAAACTAGCCATTAAATTTATCCCTTAGGGTCCGTTAGTTATCCATTAGTTATCTCACTGACTTTTGCAGTGAGCACAATTTCTCTTTTCTGGTTCTGCAGAGATAACAGTAAATGATCCAACTGGAGCTTAAGGAAGCAAGAATTTTAGGACAATTCCAGGATTAGCTGTGGGAGAAAATCTAGACGCATTGGAATCGTAAATCTTTGGAAAAACCGTGTGTTTGTTTCAGTGCCATCTAGTGATGAGATTCTAATACTCTTTCACGCAAATAAGAGCCACAATGCTCAAACTCTAAAGGGAGCAGAAAGAGATAGAATAGCAATGCAAGAGAGAGTAATTTAATTATTATTTTGCCACCTGACTGTGGCTATAAAGTCTAGAGATATCTAGCAAAAGTGTATATATACATATACATACATTCATACATACATATATATATACGCGAGATTTCTGTTTTCCTTTTTGGTTTCCTGCAGATTAAATGACAAACGCCAGATGGTTCTCATAGTAATATAGAATGGACATTTAGCTGTTATTTTAATGGGTTGTTATCAAGCTTTCCAGATAAGATGAAGTTCTTTGTGAAGTTTAAATCCATTTTAATCTGTCGGATCATAAGTGTTCTGATCCTGAAAGTGCTGAATATTAAAGTTTTCTTTAGTTTCTAGCTGACTCATATACGCCTTTTGAAGAGAAATCACACAACTATGTTTTCAATTACGTGTATTATTGGTTTACAATTTTTTCCCATTTTATGTTTCGATACAATGTTGAAGATTTCGGTAGTTAACCACTTTACTGGAACTGAAAAAAAGTACGCAGGTCTAATGTCACCGTCATAACCAGTTAAACATCAGAACTTTTTTTTAAAGAAATCATAGTTCTTCGTCTTCATGTTGATCTCAATATTGACGATCTTTTACTATAAGGCCACTTCTTTAACTCAATGTTATCTCCTGGATGAGCTACTACACTGTGGTACCTACAACCAATAATCAATTGAACACGGACCTCCCAAAATTTGATTTCAAGACCTCCCAGAATTTGAGACTGCCGTAATAAGTTAATATCCAGATTTCATTTCTTCCAATTATCAGATTATGATATTCAACTTACAAATAACTCTTTCATCAATGAAAAGGATATACTGTATCTGTTTATTTGTCAGCTCATTCTATGCGAAGTTTTTAAATGTCATGGAGATCCCTGACTCAGGGCGGCTTGGAGTTATCCACATTATTCTATTAACATATTTATAAGTGGCATAAAAACAATTCCACTGAGAAGCCTAACTTTCACTTTCGAAAATAATATCATTTTACAAGCAAGTGTAAAATCTGGACATTTAATAAGCGCTAAGTGACAAATTCAAATAAATTTAATGAATCGATTATGTGAAATCGGTACTTCCATTGAAGGCCGGAAGTCGCATATACAGAGTGTCTCAAAAATTCAGTGGCATAGGGTAAATCTGTTATTATCAGAGTTACAACAAGATGTAAGAGGGGAAACCGTCTCTAAACATGATGTTTTCAATCTAGAGTGAAGGATTTTTTTTAGTCGGACTAGTCGTTTAAGATGTATACTCTTTATGCACCCAAAGTTAAATGAAAATGCAACGTTACCATTTACCTGGACCCACAACATAAGTAAATGAAGTTACTGTTTGAAATGTGGGCTGGCCATCGACATTTAGCGTAAAAGACAGTAACTTCATTCACTCCAGATAAATGGCAACGTTTCATTTTCTGTTGACATTGGGCCCACGAAGAGTGTACATCCCGAACGGCTCGTCCAACTTAAAAACTTTCTTCAATTTCGATAGGAAAATGTCATATTTGGAGATGGTTTCCCCTCTTATAGTTCGTTGTAGTTCTGATAATAGCAGAGTTAATCTATGTCAGTGGACTTTTGAGACATCTTGCATCTATAAGTATTTATTATCAAGATCCAGAGCAGAGATAAATCAAACGCAAGTACAAAATAATTACCTCAGTGCTTAACTGGGAATCACACCGTGAAGATATTAAAAAGTTGTGAATACACTCAATATTTAGAAGGTTTTTAGCTGCAGGAACTTGGGAATTAAGAGTCCGATACTCTTATTGATAATCAGACACCCTTTCTTTAAAAAATGCCTGACGCACTACCGTACAGCTTATTTCAGTATACTAGCAAAATGACGTATAGCAGGCTAAGAACATCAGAACACAGTTAAAAAAATGGATTGAAGTTTCCAGCTCTTTATATTTTGGACTTACTAGACATCATCTGCAAGCAATATGACTTCGATGTATTAAGAAAATTTATTCAGTGACAAACCTACTCTATCCACAAACCTATATCCTTTTGAGTCCCAAAGATTATTATTGTTATTATTCTATTCTTTATTAAAATATTCAGTTTAGTATAAGTGGCATCATGGTTCACTGGTTCAAGAACAGTGCTATTTTCAAAAGTAAATTAAAGACGTTCAGCTGTTTTTCCCTGATGCCGATAAAGACAAAGTTGATTTGAGTGTGGAGAAAATAGTTATACATATTACCTATTATCCCCTTAAATGTGGATCGTTCAGAACGACTGGAATAATTGTATGCTTTCTTGTAATGGTGAAACAAGTGTAGGGTTTCATTTCTTTAAGAGGCTCATGTGATATTCTGTTTTGGGCGTTAATTGTGAAAACCATCTGTCCATTAGAATAAGTATTTTACTAATCAATATCAAAAGTCATCCTCGAACCAAGCGCTAACAATCTTCAAAAATCCTTTTCAAACGCTTCATCCATTTTCCAATGATGATGAGACAGATAACGTTGATGCCATTTTCATATACAGTGGAGTCACGGTAATCTGAACATTCGGTTAATGCGAACATGTTCGGGAGAAATATTTTATATCTTTTTAATGGTGAAAATACACAGTTTTAGAAAATTAATAACTGAAAGGATGAAAATTGGCGCATGTGTTCGTAGTAAACAAAGTAAACTTTCTTTAAATACAGTTTTTTTTCTTTAATACCTGTATTTTTGCCTTAACCCACATTGTGACAATTACACGAAGTTTGAAATAGAATAAAGATATCACGTTTTTGCAACATTTTAAAATTTTTAATATAGTACATTTAGCATAGTTAGAAAACATGTTTTGAAATACTATACTCTATATATTACGGCACAATAGACCTGTTCATCCGCTTCAAACCGCGATTTTACTGTTATTCCGGCTAATCCGAACAGGGTTCGGTCCTAATTAGTTCGGATTAGCGGGACTCCACTGTATTGAGAAAAAAGTGGAAATTGTTTTTCATTTTCCGGTTAAAAACGAAGCTTCCTTAAATGTTGGTGGCATGTGCCTGCTTGTTGTTAATAAAGAGCTTGTATATTACGATTCACCTCCCTAATATGAAGCTCTTGTGACATAATCCACTTTTAGCATACATTCAAAACCACTCTCTCTCTTAGAATAGGCATTTTAACACAAGTGAGATGAGAAAAAGTCAATCCAAAGCTACTATTAAGAATATTCAAAAATTCATTTGAAACTTTTCAGCCGTTTCACCATTATGATGTAAAAGGGGAGTCTTTTTTTAAAAAAAAATATTTTTATAATATACTAACCAGGCCGGTAACCAGCCCAGAAATGTAGCTGGGTCCGGAAGAAGTTACGAGGAGTCCGATCCAACCATATTATCGTTCATCACCATATCTTAGTTCATTTGCAAGCCTACCGTGAAACTTTTATGGGGCCAGTAAAAATTTAGGATGGGCGGCCCCCTAGACTCCCCTTGGATACGGGCCTGATACTAACTTCTGCGCATTTCAGTGAAATTGTAGTTATATATATTCTACTTTTTGTATATACTTTGAACCCCTTATCTTCCTTTGGATATGAACTTTAATCAGTCTGCCTCGTAGCTTTCAGTAAACTAATTTCCCTCAAATTACTCGAAATTTTTCCCTCTTATCAGATTTTCCCTAGTTTGTTGAGTATCCAATTCCTACGACAGAAGATATATGATAACATTAATTTAGCTATAATAAAGGAAATGCCAATCACATTTGTTTTATTCATTTGCTGTTTGTTTCTTTTTTTGTTTACTCTAACTTTCACTTTTTCTCTTCAAAAAATATACAGAAATTCAGCTAGACAAAAATGGGTACAAATTATGCTACTTTTAACAAACACTAACTATTGTATTGCTTTATTCAATTTATTTATTTATTTAAGGATCACTAGATACAGCTCAAAGGCCATTTTATACTGGATATCTAAAAACAACAACAACAATGGAAAGAATTTGAGAAGGTGTCGGCCAAGGTCTGCTTAGTAGGTACCATCCCGATATTTACCTGGTAGGATTGAGGAAAACGGGAAAACACCTGAAAAACAAATAAAAATTTATACGTATATCGGCCATCAGCAAAAAAACTTCCATTGAGCTGCAATCATAATAGTCGGATATAGTATCCTCTATAAAAAAAAAATATTTACCTCAAACTGTTCACTTTTTTCCCATGATTTTACCAGAAACAACATACAACATTTCTTTGAATGTGGCCTAAAATATAGAAAATATCCATTTTCTTCAAACTGGAACATTTTTAAAGTGCTGGACATGTGTCGATTATTTCTAAAATATTTATGTACTAAGAGTCGTTTTCCTTATTTGAGGAACTCGAAAAATATTTATGTTTTCCATAAATGTGATCCTCGCATCATCTTGGGATGTACATTTTAACTGAATAATACAATAAATAGTACGAGGTAGGTGAGAAATATATATAAAAATGTTTTAAGTAATCATAATTTTTTCTGCATTGCCATCACAAACGGAACTAATTGAGAAGTTTAATGTAACAAGGGCGTAAGCGAGTTTACGCCCTTTTTCCATCAAACGCATTTGTGGCTTTTGCCATACTTGTTTAGTCTCCTGGTAATACTTCAATTCAATATCGGAATAAAATGCTGCATATTACATTGCTTTATGTAAGAAAAAAAAAGCTACTTAAATTTTCAACATCGTTTTTCTCCAACTTCATGTTTCAGACTTACGCCCTTAACCGACTTAACTCGACTCGATTCGACTTCTATGTCTCATAGTCTTTGATGAAGCCGAAGTGTTAGTTGGCGAAACACACGTTTGTAGCTTTTTAAATGTGAATATATTGTTTTGCTGAGCAAATAGTTTTCCTGCTTAATTGTATACCAAGCAAAGCTACTTATGAAAGATAAATTAGGTAAATAATCGAACAAATGGCAAACATATGGCAATATTAATATTTGACCATTTTTATCCACAGACTACCGAAATGTACAGTCATATATTTGAGTCCTAAGGATCATTTACTAAATTTTATTTTTTGACAATTCAAAGGTTTAAGAGGTGGTCCTACGTGCCCGTACCAAATTTTAAAAAGTGAACAAACCATGTCTGATGAAAGAAAATGGACCCCACGTACTTTTGCATATAATCATACGAAAAAATAAAAATCTCATCAAAAAGGATAAAAGGTTAAAAAATCTCCTAAATTTTAATTTTTGGTAATTTTGTACTGATGTAATGGAACAAGATGAACCACCCAAAGTACAGAAGAATATAACTGGTTCTTTGATACCATATATATATATATATATATATATATATATATATATATATATATATAGAAAAAATGACCATTATCAAATTTAAATGCTGGTCCTATATACTGCTCCCAAAATTTGAGAAGGGTCCGTGGACATACTCATGTATTATAGAAAGGATGGATCATTTCTGTCTATCATATAACCAATCCTCATCATAGAGAATAAAATAGATCTAGAACCCAAATTTACATTTTTTGCATTTTTAAAACTATAAATGGAGACGAGATTGACCACAAAAACTTACAGAGATATCGTACATAGAATTGTCCTATACTAAACTATACCATAATTTAAATTTGTCGATTTCTAAGCTTCAATACGTGGTTTTATGTTCCACTCCCTAAATTTGAGGGCTTGGGCCAACCAAGAATGAAGCCCCTGGTACCCATGGGTCATTAAGCCTGGGCCAGAACCCTAAGTCATTGACAACAGAAACGGATCAAGCCCAGAGCCGGGGTGCCTGGCAAAGTTTTTTGAATGCAAAAATAATTGTATTGTCCCCCATACCTATCTTTGCCCATTATATTTGAAGGGCCAGGGGGAAGAACGCTTTCAGTCCAAATAAAATCGATATCTTCAACACCAACTTTCGCCAACACCAATTTTCTAATTTTCTTTAAAAATAAGTTTTTCTTTACACATATATAATATTTACCATGATATAAACTTAAAACTATTTTTCTAACAATGTAATTACAATGGGTATTTAATGAATAACTTGTTTTTATCCTCTCCTGAAAAATTTCATTAAATTGACTGAAAGCAGTAGTAGGGGTCCCGTTATGGCCAGCCGAGTCAGCAAAAATTTTCTCGATTCTGATTGGCTGAGAGAGATCACGTGACGTTAGGCCCCGCCCACGCGGGAAATTCAAATTTTCAGGTCACGTGGTATGACGTCATGAGTTACCCTGCGGGGAAATCCCTCACCCTGGATTTTTGAAATTTGTTCCCTTTTACGGGTAAGATGTGTGTTTATGATTGGTTGACAGCTGTCACGTGATCTTAGACCCTGGGATATTTGAAATTCGTTCCCTTTTACGAATAAGATGAATCCTTTGGTACCACGATGCTGATTGGCTGATAGAGGTCACGTGATCTTAGGCTTTGGGACTTTTTTAAAAATTCGTTCCCTTTTATGGGTCAGATGAGTGGTTTGGTACCTTGAATTTGATTGGTTGATAGTGGTCACATGATCTTAGACCCTGGGTTTTTGAAATTTGGATATCCTCTTTGATGAGTACTTTGGTACTACGATACTGATTGGCTGATAGAGGTTACATGATCTTAGACCCGCTACACGGTGAACAGGTCACATGGTATGACGTCATGTTTTACCCTTGCTGGGAAATCCATTACTAATTCGTTTCCTTTTACGGGTAAGATAAGTGCTTTGGTACCTGAGGTCACGTGATTTTAGGTCCTAGGATTTTTGAAATTAGGGTGTCCTTTCTGATGTATACTTTGGTATCTCGATTCTGATTGGTTGATAGAGGTCACATGATTTTAGACCCACCACACGGTGAACAGATTACATGGAAAACCCCCTCACTCATTTGTTTCCTTTTACATGTAAGATGAATGTTTTGGTACATCAATTTTGATTGGTTGATAGAAGTCACATGATCTTAGCCCCCCACAGCCCATGAGTGAAATATAGAGCGATATGTCGGTGATCACCCTAGACCTGGATTTTAGAATTTAGTTCCCTTTTTATGGTTATGCGTAAAGTTCCCATGAAGGGTTCAACCTCCTCTTAAATAACCCTTTTTTGGTACCATGATATTGTACTGAAGTTTACATTAAATATTATTATTCTCTTTGACAGATAAGATGATTACCAGCTTTCTTACCTTGATGGAGATCATGTCCTTGAATTAGTAGCCTATGTCTCTGGAAGTAACAATGGTGAAAGAGGGGGTCCATCGTTGTCGCTTGTAGATTTCTTATATCGCATTGTTGTGAGTTTAAGCGATTTTTTTTAAACGCTCAGTAAGCGCTTCATTAATGGAAACAGTGTTGCCAGATTTTTCTTACCTAAACTGCTCCGGTTCTTTTCGAAACAGTTCCGCAAAGTGCAAGAAATTTTAAACTAAAAAATTTTTCGAACTAAAAAAATTTCAAAACTAAAAATTTTCGAACCAAAAAAGTTTGTTACTAAAAATTTTGAAACAAAAATTTCAAACAAAAGTTTCGAACTAAAAATTTCGAAACAAAAATTACAAAAAAATTTCAAACTAAAAAATTAAACAAAAAAATTTCGAACTAAAAAAATTGAAACAAAATTTTGTCGAACTAAAACATTTTTTAAAAACAAAAGTTTCGAACTAAAGATGTAAATCACATCTAAAAATTTTCAAATCAAACTTTTTATCGAACTAAACTTTTAAAATTTTCGAACTAGAAATTTAAACCAAGTTTTAGAAAAATCCTAAGAAATGTTTCTCCAGGAATCGAACTCAGGTCTTTCAAACCAAAGATGTGTATGCTAACCACTTAGCTATGAATGAATTCGGTTTTAATAGTGCTTGGTGGGTTTCGAACCATGGTTCTTGAAAAGGATACACATATACTTTAAGAAAATAAATCTTACAGTGTAACGCTTCCGTTCATGGATTAAAATAAAATGCTGATAGACTTCTTTGTGTGTAGACATAGAAGTACATATGATTGAAAATGCAAACGTCAGCGGATCGTATTACTTTAGTTTTACTACGAACGTGTCAGCATGATTCACGAAAAAAGCAAACATTGACATTCTCGTATGGAATATGAGGAAAATGAAATGTCGTCACAGTTACGACAGGTAGTGACATGATCCTGGCAGAAGGGAATTGGCATCGGAATTGCGATACTAGATGTTGTAACTATTGAGAAACGTGAATGACGTCACGATCGATTGTTACACATCGTTTTGGTTCGTGATTCATGACAAGAGCAGCGAGCGTTTTGATTGGTTCGTTGTGATGTCATTTTATAAATTTCCTCGTTTCTGATTGGTTGATGATGACATCGTTTTCACAACGACCTAAATAAAAATCTAAATTTCATTTTTCAAATCCTACATCGCTCTCAACTATCGAGTGAGAAGGTTTGTTTTTTAAAAGTGTCTTCATTAAGAAGTTTTACTGCACCGACTTTTTGTTCATTGAATTTGAGGTAAGTTCAGTGAGATTTTATTTTTCACACAAGATTCCAAAATCATTTTTATTTTATATTTGTGGGCGGATCACGAATACACTGTTTTACTTTTAGTACGAAATATTTAGACTATGAAAGAATTAGTGGAATGGGAAAGTGGGAGTACGAATCAGGAACCTCCACACATTAGAAGTAAGCACGATAAATGATATGGTTTAGCGTCCCTTCAGCTTAATGTTGAATGTGAACTCCCGTCGGGAATTGAGCCATGGTCAAAAAAAATGTGTGCGCTTAGTTTTGAAAAGAATGCATTACAGAATATTAAAAACTATGCCTGAGAATAATATGGTTCGATACCCTTTGAAACCATTATTTTATTTTAGCGTCCCCTTCAGCTTAACGTGATATTCGAGCAACCGCCCGGGATTGAACCAAGGCCAGAGGTGTGTACGTCAACCATTTAGCTTAGTTCTGAAAAGAATGTATGATAACGCATGAGAATATTAAATTTCAAAAAAGGCTTGACAGCGATCCGATGTGGGAAAGCAAACCCCACCGAGGATTGAACCAGGGCCTTCCACATCCGAACCATGTACGCTAACCGCTTAAATAAAAAAGAGTGCATGAATATTTGGTTAAAAGATTTACGCTATACAGATTTTGTTTTGCCAATTACGTATGTGTTACGTTAATGGTTGGTGAATCTCTTCAACTTGCAAACGCATCGTTTAAAGGTCGTTGTGAGTAGAAAAAATGCTTACGCGTGCTTTATCACATCTCAGTACTGTTGAAACATTCATTCATGCATTCTTTTTATCACTATAGAATGGTAGGTCAGTTAAATGTTGATGCAATGGTCTCGAGTTTGACAGCAATAAAATACTCATTTCAGTAACATAATTATTTTTTTAAAAAACTTTGATTTCTAGTACGCGTGCTTTAACAGTGAGATTCTGAACGTCACCACCAGGGAATCAAACTCAGGACCTTTACATGAATTGCTTAGTTAAGGATTTATCATGAATGTTATGATTTCCTGTTTATCAGGTGATTAAGATTTTTCTTTCTTCTTTTCTTTTGTAGTAAATTCACGCTGCACAATTCCTTTTTTCCCATTACATATTTGTTTTACCGTACCTGTTTGTTTGTTTTCATTTTTAACCATGGCCGAATCGGGTTTTACTGTTTGTAATGAAATCACTCGTCATTATAGACGATTTATGTACGTTTATGTATTATGAGGTGTGTACGTCAATCATTTAGCTTAGTTTTGAAAAGAATGTATGATAACGCGTGAGAATATTAAATTTCAGAAAAGGCTTGACATGCCCCCGACGTGGAAAGCAAACCCACCGAGGATTGAACCAGGGCCTTCCACGTCCGAACCATGTACGCTAACCGCTTAGTCACAATAATAAAAAAAAATATGCTATACAGATTTTGTTTCGACAATTACGTATGTATAACGTTAATGCTTGGTGAATCTCTTCAACTTGCAAACACATCATTTAACCCTAGAAAGGTAAACTACGTAAATTTTACGTGTACGAGTTGGAAACACTGGTGTGACGTAGCAGGAACTGTGTGTAGAAATACAAACCTCTAGATATTCTATCGCGGGTTAGTTGGCGTGAAGTTCCGACGTTAATTACTTCGGTAGGTGTTATGTTGTCTGTACCAAACGATTGAGTGTGGAACCTTATACGTAAATTTGGCGTATGTTTACCTTTTAGCGTAAAATACTACACGTAAGTTTAGCGTGTGTTTACCTTTAGCGTTAGTTTTCTTACACGCATTTTTTACGTATGTTTACCATCAATGTATCATTATCATTCGTATATATTTAATTATTTCTACAAAAATGGAGGAGTGTGGTGCAGTAAATACCGAGGAAGCTAGTATTTTACGGATATTAGAGGAACCTCAGATTGAGAAATGGAGGAAGATAACGCTGAATTTGATGTGAGATGAGAAGAAGAAGCAGACGACTCCGACAAAGATCCAGATTACTACCCAAGTGAAAATGATATTCAGCATTTTGTGTCAGCAATTTGAACTGTTCAATGTGAAACCTCAAAGGCAACCAAAGACGTGCATAGTTTCCACATGTAGTAAAAACGGCATCAGTTTCGCCACGCATTCAAGAGAAGAATCTGGATAAAATTAGACAGAGAGGGAAGTATATTTTAGAGATGAGAAGACAAATGAACTTCCAGTTGACGAAAGGCAAGTGAAAGTTAGTGGTGTTACTGAATTCGTAGGAAAGAATGGTTTCTGGAACACAAATCCAATGACAGATTCAAGTGGTAAGATCCCAAGAAGGAACACTGTTATAACTGCAATAAGCCAGTATGTGGTGAACATCAGATCAAAATGTGTTATAACTGTGTGTGATTTGCGAACCAATCTGACATATAATGTGAAAGAATTATTCAATATGAATTCAACATTTCCTAGTAACAAAAATAATCAATGATATATCTAGGCTTTCTCAGAGGTTTGTTCTTAAGTGTTAGTAATCTTTATTTTGCTTTTTTTTCTATGTACTTCTAAAAGATTTAGAATAATAGCAGCAGCGTAACTTAGATTTTTTCTGAGGGGGAGCAAGCATTAATATGTGTATTTGGGCCCCCTAAAAAAGTTTTTATAATTCTTGTACCCCGTCTCTTTCCATTTTCTCTTCCTCTTTATGGGCCCTGGAGCCTGTGGGCCTTCCCAACGGCAAGATCTGCGGGGCCGTTACTTGCGCCCCTGGGCCCGTTCCATACGTGACAAATTAATTAGGGGACAATATTGACAAATCTCAAAGCCATGCGAATAAATATTATTTCTAGGGCCACTAATAGTAAATATTTGTTTACTGAAATGGGCTCACGACTCATTTTTGTTTATTTACCTTTTGTGTGCTGTTTTGTTTATGTAATGTAGCGAACCTGTTTGATGCTTCATTTATAATTTCATGTTCGCACCGTATCTGAGGTTAGAAAATTTTTTCTTAAAATGGGGCCTCTCAAACGGCGGGGAGCATCCCTAGGTTGCAGTTGTCACCCCTGCCCCCATAAATTATGACCCTGGATAATAGTTGTGCTGTAATACTATCTAAACAATAAAACTTCAATTTTGGAACCTTGAGCAAAGCAACAATAATAGTTTCTATATGAATCGTATATTTATAGATCATTATTTAGTGTGTACGTAAATATTACGTATGTTTACCTTTAATGGGTTGATAGTGAAGTTTGCCTTTCTAGGGTTAAAGGTCGTTGTGAGTGGGAAAAAAAATGCTTACGCGTGCTTGTCACATCTCAGCACTGATGAAACATTCATTCATTTCATGCATTCTTTTTATCACTATAGAATGATAGGTCAGTTACATGCTGATGTAATGGTCTCGAGTTTGACAGCAATAAAACACACATTTCAGTAACATAATTATTTTTAAAAAAAACTTTGATTTCTAGTACACGTGCTTTCATAATGAGATTCTGAACGTCACCGCCAGGGAATCAAACTCAGGACCTTTACATGAATTGCTTAGTTAAGAATTTATCATGAATGTTATGATTTCCTGTTTATCAGGTGATTAAGATTTTTCTTTCTTCTTTTCTTTTGTAGTAAATTCACGCTGCACAATTCCTTTTTTCCCATTACATATTTGTTTTACCGTACCTGTTTGTTTGTTTTCATTTTTAACCATGGCCGAATCGGGTTTTACTGTTCGCAATGAAATCACTCGTCATTATAGACGATTTAACATTGAGGGCAGAATGCTCGAAATTCAATTCAACGCACCACCCGTAGGAACCGATATCATACAGTATGTACATAACAGTTTCCAAGCAATGCTAGACCATTTATTAGCCAATGTCGACGATGAGGCGATGGTTGATTTATCAGTAATATCACCACGGAACACGAATAAGCCATTTTGGGTGAGTTTTCGCCAAGCCCGAAACCTGACACTCGAGACGATGTGGGCCTCGTTTGAAAGAGTTTTACAAAGTAACAATGCATTTCTCCTGCACGAACCATTCACCGTTCATTTTCATCGTGTGGATATTCCAAGAGGATACGGATATGGAGATCGTTTAGCACAAGGAATACTTCAAAATGAAGAATTGTTACGTAGTAAGCGTGGGATTGTACGCGTAAAAAATCAAGACTCAAGGTGTCTGGCGTACGCCATTGTTATTGCTATTGGCCTGAAAAAATACAAGAATACAGATATGAAACGACATAAGCAGTATAAACATCAATCGAAATGTGTTGTGGACGATGAAGTGAATGCATTATGTGCAAATGCAGGAGTCACTTTGGATCATGGTGCCAGTGTAAATGAAATTCGACAATTCCAGGCATACCTCAAAGAATATAAAATTACAGTCTATACCAGTTTCACAGGCCGTGACATCATGTACGAGGGGCCCAATGATGAAAATCGCACTCCCATAAATTTGATTTGTTTGGCTGGCCATTTTGACATCATCCAATCTTTAACTGCTTGTTTTGCAACCAAGTTCTACTGTGAAGCGTGCCATAAAAAGTACAGTGAACGTAACAGACATGTGAAAAATTGTCCTGTAACGTGCTCCAAATGTCTACAGAGACCATTATGCGACAAGAACCAAACGCTTATATTATGCAACGACTGCAATCGTCAATTTTACGGCGAAGAATGTTTTAGCAATCATCGTAATATTGTATATCATCATGGGGAACCTGTATGCAAAATGGTGAAGCAATGTACTAAATGCTACAGAGTTTATTCTTTTGTACGAAGTGGACAACGCATTCATGATTGTAATGAGATTTTTTGCAATGTTTGTAAGAAGATTGTTCCGGGATCACATCAATGTTTTATGCTTCCTGATCGACAATGCTTGAACCTGGTGTTCCTTCGCTCATGCACGCAAAGAAAGCATTATTGATTTTTTACGATATAGAATCTATGCAAGACAAGAATATTGGCGATAATACGTATGTACACGTTCCAAATTTATTGGTTGCACAACAAGTATGTTACGCATGTGTTGAAAACGATAATATCCAGCAGTCTTGTAGTACGTGTGGTCAGCGCCAGCATATTTTCCAAGGAGAGGATCCAGTTTATGATTTTCTCCAATACTTGCGGGAACGTCGTCCCAATATAAATAGGATTTTCTGTCTTGCTCACAACTCGAAGGGATACGATGGACATTTCATCCTAAAGACCATGGTAGAACAATGTCAATGGAGACCTGACGTCATATTAAATGGGACCAAGATACTGAGTTTAACCTTGAATAATCTGACGTTCATTGACTCTTTGAACTTCCTACCTATGGCATTAAGTAAATTGTCAAAAGCGTTCAATTTACCCGCAACCAAAGGATACTTCCCGCATTTCTTCAACACCAAAGAAAATCAATCGTATATTGGACCACTTCCAGAAACGAAGTATTATGGTGCAAATGAAATGGCCGTCGAAGACAGAAACAAGTTCATGCATTGGTACAACGATCATCGTAATGATACGTTTGATTTCCAGAAAGAAATTATCAAATATTGTATTCAAGATGTCAATGTACTGCGACAAGCATGTGTTTCGTTTATGACGTCATTTGAAACAGAAACCAAAGTGAATCCCTTCTTGGAGACGATCACGATTGCAAGTGCCTCCAATTTAGTATTCCGCCGGAATTTCCTCAAACCCAATACCATTGGAATTCTACCGGCACATGGCTATCGATGGAGAAGTACGCAATCGATCGCTGCAATGCAATGGCTGGCCTACATTGAAAAAAGCGAAGGAAAACAAATCTTACATGCGGCCCGACAAAAAGAAGTGTTTATTGCGGGATTCCATGTTGATGGCTACTACCAAGATCCTGAGACGTTAGAGGAGCACATCTACGAGCATGCCGGCTGCTTTTATCACGGGTGTAAAGTATGTATTACTACAGGCCGTAATCAGCCCATCTATGGCAATCCAGAAGACACCATGGAATTCCGTTATGAACGAACGCAACGCAAAAATGCAAGACTGCGTGAATTGGGGTACATTGTACATGAAATGTGGGAGTGCGAATTTAACCAGTTCTTAAAACAAAATCCTGCAATGGCGACGTATCTGAAGAATCACCCGTACATGAACCACAGACCATTAAATCCTAGAGATAGCTTTTTTGGAGGAAGGACCAATTGCGTGAAATTGTACCACCAAGTCGACGAAAAAGCGGGGGAAGTAATAAAATATTTCGATATTGTCTCGCTTTATCCTTACATAAATAAGTGTGCTAAATACCCTGTAGGACATCCTAGAATTTATCTACAGGGTGATGAAAATATACCATCAATAAATAAAGTCAATGGTCTGATCAAAATGACGATATTACCAAGTCAACATCTTTATCATGGTCTCCTGCCTTACCGATGCAACAAGAAACTACTCTTTCCACTGTGTGCTGCGTGTGCCGAAGAAATGAACCCAGACCCTACAGCAACGTGTACACACAACGACCAGGAGCGATGCCTCACTGGAACATGGGTATCATATGAAATACAGAAAGCAATAGAATTAGGATATCAACCGGTGGAAATCTTTGAAATTTGGGATTATGACATTGAACAATATAATCCCATCACGAAAACAGGTGGCTTGTTCACGGAATATATCAATACATTTTTGAAATCAAAAATGGAAGCGTCTGGCTGGCCCAGTTCCTGTGTGACCGAAGAAGACAAATCAAAATTCATACAAACCGTCCTGGAGCGTGAAGGTATTGCATTGGATCCGACCAAAATTGAAAATAATCCTGCACGAAGAAGTTTATCTAAGCTTTGTGTGAACGCTCTTTGGGGAAAACTTTCGCAACGTTCAAACTTAAGCCAGACCACAATTATTGATCGGCCGGAAGAATTTTATGAAAAACTCACTTCCCCCGACATTAAACTCCATCAAATTGTACCCATCAATGATACGATGTTGTATGCGTTCTGGGAGTACAATGAACATGTGCCTGTTCAAAACCGAAACACCAATGTCGTGTTAGGTGCATTTACAACATGTCAGGCACGTCTGGAACTGTACAAGTACCTGGAAATGTTGCAGGAACGTGTTTTATATTTCGACACGGATTCTGTGATATTTACGGAGAAGCCCGGGGAGCCAACCATTGAACCTTCAACGTACTTGGGATGCTTATCGGATGAGATGGAGTCTTACGGCCAACGAGCATACATCAAGACATTTGTCAGTGGAGGACCAAAAAATTACAGCCTAGAAATATACAATCCGGACACCAACGTCACCAGCTACATATGTAAAATTAGAGGATTTACATTAAACTACAATGCAGGACAACAATTAAATTTCAACACGCTAAAAGAAATGATTACAAATCAATGCCGTGGACAAGTCACCATCACTATCCCCATAAAATATGCAGGACCAAAGACCATACCATCGTCACACGCAAAGAAGAAAAAATGTACAGCATCCGATACACAAAACGTCGATTTAAAGAACTCAATTCTTATGATACGGTTCCGTACGGGTATGTTAAAAAACAGAAGATGGAACTGGAAAAAGAAGATGAAGAAGAAAAAACTGTAAACACCCAATGAGGCCGTAATTTCTTTTTTTCCTTTTCCTTTTTCCACTCCTTGACCACAAAGCAGCAACACCAAGAAGAAAAAATGAAGTACCCAGAAGAGATCATAAACCACCAACACCATCAGTGGAAGAAATGTAGTCATCTCGTACCTAAGGGGGGAATCTTGACCATAAAGCAGCAACACCAAAAAAAAAAATGCAGTACCCAGAAGAGTTCATAAACATCCATCAGTGGTTGAAATGGTGACATCTTGTACCCGAGGAGGAAGATGAGCCTAAACACATCCATCTTTTACGAGTAAGTTTTATTTCTCTCTTACCAATATTGACTCGTTTTTATTTTTTCAGAAAAAAGAAATTCTTAAAGTAATCCGTTGTTTCTTCTTTTTCTTTACAGGATACGTCTACAAGATTCGAAGATGATGACACGTCCAACATATTCATTAACTAGATCCTGTATTTATTATGTTAATCACCTTGTATGAGAAGAGCACATACCTTTCGTTAAAATACAACAAGTTGAAAAAAAATGTGTTTTATTATTTCTTGAAACCCTGAACACTTATTTTCAAATCATGGCCAAGATTTGGTTTAAATGATTTTGTTCGAAAAATTAATTAAAGAATTTTTAGTGTCCAAAGTTTGGTTTTTAATTTAGTTCAAAAAATTGATTTGAAAATTTTCAAATGTGGTTTACATCTTTAGTTCGAAACTTGTTTTTAAAAATTGGTTCGAAAATTTTTTTTTAAATTTTTAGTTCGAAAAATGTTGATTTGAAAATTTAGTTCGAAAGTTTTTAGTTTAAAATATTTTTTTCGAAAAATTTTTAATTTTTTAGTTCGAATTTTTTTTGGGGTTCGAAAATTTAAAATTTTTTAGTTTGAAAATTTTTTGATTTGAAAATTTGGTTCGAAAGTTTTTAGTTTAAAATTTTTTGTTCGAAAAGTTTGTTTAAATTTTTTAGTTCGAAATTTTTTTTGAAATTTTTGTTTCAAAATTTTTAGTTCGAAAATTTTTTGTTTGAAAATTTTTTAGTTTTGAAATTTTTTTAGTTCGAAAAAAATTTAGTTTAAAATTTTTTGCACTCTGCGGAACCTTTTCGAAAAGAACCGGAGCAGTTTAGGTAAGAAAAATCTGGCAACACTGTTTTTATTAATGAAGCGCTTACTGAGCGTTTAAAAAATCGCTTAAACTCACAACAATGTGTTATAAGAAATCTACAAGCGACACCCCTCTATCACCATTGTTACTTCCAGAGACAGGTTACTAATTCAAGGACAAGATCTCCATCAATGTAAAAAAGCTGGTAATCATCTTATCTGTCAAAGAGAACGATAATATTTAATGTAAACTTCAGTACAATATCATGATACCTAAAAAAGGGTTATTTAAGGAGGAGGTTGAACCCTTCATGGGAACTTTACGCATAACCTTAAAAAGGGAACTAAATTCTAAAATCCAGGTCTAGGGTGATCACCGACATATCGCTCTATATTTCACTCATGGGCTGTGGGGGGCTAAGATCATGTGACTTCTATCAACCAATCAAAATTGATGTACCAAAACATTCATCTTACATGTAAAAGGAAACAAATGAGTGAGGGGGTTTTCCATGTAATCTGTTCACCGTGTGGTGGGTCTAAAATCATGTGACCTCTATCAACCAATCAGAATCGAGATACCAAAGTATACATCAGAAAGGACACCCTAATTTCAAAAATCCTAGGACCTAAAATCACGTGACCTCAGGTACCAAAGCACTTATCTTACCCGTAAAAGGAAACGAATTAGTAATGGATTTCCCAGCAAGGGTAAAACATGACGTCATACCATGTGACCTGTTCACCGTGTAGCGGGTCTAAGATCATGTAACCTCTATCAGCCAATCAGTATCGTAGTACCAAAGTACTCATCAAAGAGGATACCCAAATTTCAAAAACCCAGGGTCTAAGAGCATGTGACCACTATCAACCAATCAAATTCAAGGTACCAAACCACTCATCTGACCCATAAAAGGGAACGAATTTTTAAAAAAGTCCCAAAGCCTAAGATCACGTGACCTCTATCAGCCAATCAGCATCGTGGTACCAAAGGATTCATCTTAATCGTAAAAGGGAACGAATTTCAAATATCCCAGGGTCTAAGATCACGTGACAGCTGTCAACCGATCATAAACACACATCTTACCCGTAAAAGGGAACAAATTTCAAAAATCCAGGGTGAGGGATTTCCCCGCAGGGTAACTCATGACGTCATACCACGTGACCTGAAAATTTGAATTTCCCGCGTGGGCGGGGCCTAACGTCACGTGATCTCTATCAACCAATCAGAATCGAGAAAATTTTTGCTGACTCGGCTGGCCATAACGGGACCCCTACTACTAAAGCGTTCTTCCCCCTGATCCTTCATTTTTTTAGGTGAGGGAACGCCATAGATATTTTTGGAAGTGGGGTAACGGCGTCCTCTCGTGTTCCCCCTCATTTTTACTCTTGGATAAGTCATTCTTTCACTTCATGCATGGAAGATAATTAATATGAGGAACTATTGCAGTGCTGATGAAGTGAAGAGTAGGAGTCCTAAATATCAAAATAAAACCCTGTGCTGTGAAATAAAATAGAATTTTAAAAAAAACATTCATGATTGGTTCAAGGAAATTAATAAAGTAAATACAGATAATTAAAATTTCAGTTCATTTCAAAAAAACTGAAAAAAAGAGGGAAAGATAGCATCGCTGTCCAACACCACTAAATGTATAATTACAGCAAGGATTGGAATATATTTTTACATTTTAAACTAGCATGTAAATGCATAAATTTAGGTAGATGAATATCGACAAATTCTTTGGCATGTGTAATTATATTTTTGTTAATTACCCAAACACATAATAGTAATAAATAGGGTAATTCTTCATGAAAAAATTAACGTAGTGATACCTTCAAAAACTAAAACCACAAGAGTAGCGAGATAGGATAGTGATTTACGTGAGACGTGTGTTGTTTACGCTCCCGTAAACGTGCTTAATTTCAGTGGAAATAAACTTTTATTTTCCCAAAAAACATTATTACCCTTCATCGGAACCTCTAGCGCGTGTTTTGGGAAAGTTTCAGTGCAGTGCTAGTGTTATAAGTGGCTAAAGTGGCGTGCTGCATGATCGTAGCTAGTTGTAGCTTGCTGTAGTTAGCACAAAGAAGCACGTCACACAGCCGCCATTTCGAGAGCCAAATTCAGTTTTGTTCAGGAAGTTGAGCGTAGCCGAGACTGAGAGAACGACAAGCTTGATTCTGATTGGTCGGAGTGACACAACATCGCTGGCCAGAGCCACGAAGAAAACCCAACTACCATGAAGCACCCTCCCAGCGGAGGTATCCCCCTCCCTGTGCAGAAGTACCCCGGAACAGATTGGAACCCTCTCCGACCAGCTTAAAAACCTGAAATTCGTCAGCTTAGGCGCAGTGCAACGCCGCCGCATCCCGTGTGGAAAACAGGTGCAGTACCCACTCAGTTATCAGGACCTACAGGAGCTTACCTCCCCAGCCAACAAAGCCAAAGGCCCAGAATCAACAACTGAACTCACGGACCGAGATTCTGCTGAGAACGCGGTCGAAATGACCGAAATAGAGTCAGTCAGCGACTGCGACACTCAGGAAAATAACCAACAAGAAGACGAGTTCCGCAAACCGAAACGAGTCAAGCGCACCAGGAACGGGAATGGGAATGAGACAACCAACTCTCTGATCCAATTCAAGAATCGATACTCCTCCCTTGAAAACCTTCCAGAGAATCAGTACCAGACCGCTGCAGACGACCCCCCCCCCCCACCCAGGAACCTGTCTACACCAAAAAAGACGTCCCACCACTGCACGTCTACGGACTGCAAAGAGTGCATGCTTTCGTGAGTGCTACCTGCCAGCATCCCCCAAAAGTGCACCCCACGAAGGACAGCGTCACCATGCGTTTCAATTCCATGGCGGACTATACCAAAGTAGAAACATTCTGCATCCAGCAACGATACCAGTACGCTTCAGAGTTACCGAAGAACAACAGGCCCATGAAAGTTGTAATCCGTAAACTGCCGATGGACACACCAACACAGGAATTTCACGACGGGCTCACAGACCTTCATTTCCCAGTGAAACCTCTGTCTCAAATGAGAGGTCGTCGAGACGAAAACGGCGACCGCCCGCTTTACCCTCTCTTCCTGGTGGCCCTCCAAAAGCACCCATTGAATCACAAAATCTTCAATATCTAACAACTTCTTGGCTACAGGGTCATGGTTGAAAACTATCGAGGTCAGGACGTACTGCAGTGCTACATCTGTCAACGAGTCGCGCATACCCAAAGAATGTGTCGTGCACTTCCATGCTGCGTCAAGTGTGCCGGTGCCCACCTCACCAGTGTGCCCCAAGCAGACCCGGGACACCCCAGCCAAATGCGTCAACAGCGAGTGTGCGCACCCAGCCAACTACTTGGGATGTCAGGTGCTCAAGACAGCCAAAGCGAAGCAAACTCCGCCTGTACACAACAAATCACCGGATGCTCCGGATCCTCCCAAGCACAGTAAGCCCTCCAGACGAACCCCACGCAACAAGAACAGCTACGCAGCAGTCACAGAAGACAGCGAAACTACACACCAGCCAGACCAAACAGCCGCAACGACTGCTCCCTCCAAGAGGAACTCCAAGCCACGTACCCCCACCGACAACAACGCATCCCACAGCAAGTCACCAGACGGAAGCCTTGCCGCCACACTGAAACAGATCATGGCACTCATCCAAGGACTGAACCTTGCCAGCTTCCTGCAGAAACTCCAAGTCGGCCTCCGACAAGTTTGACCTGACCTGTTTGAGAGCACTACCTGCCGGTACTGGGCTCAGTAAGCGTTGGTGTAACTTCTGAAAGTGCTGAACACTTACGCTGTCAGTCAAATAATGAAGATAATAGAGATGCAAAAAAAGCCGACTTTTTTGAAACGATGGTTTCTTGCATATAAAAAGCCGTTTTTTTTTTAAAAAAAACGAGAATTTTGGGAATTTTGGCTTTTTTCATTTTCATGATTTTTCTGTTTAAATAGCTTTCTTATAGTATACTCTAAAGTTAAATAAGATTTCATGACCTAAATGCTATATTTCGCTCTGGAATTCACCATCATGATGGATGGAACACATGTTTTATGAATTAAAGTAAACATAAAGTACGTAGTATTTGAGGGCAACTGTAGAAGATATTTAACTTTATTTTAACATCTGAGTTATCGAGTTTTTTTTTCTGTTCTACATCATTTCTTCCTTTTTAGTCATCCGTGTTTCATTCCCTAGAGATTAGTAGGCCTACTATAGCTTCTAGCACATAAGTTAAACTTTTATTTTTCAATATATCCGTCAGAGCGTATTTGTCAGTATATCTATCAAAGCGTACTTACACGTTCTTGTTATACTGTAGCTGTGCAATGATTTAGCAATAATCTTCCGGATAAAAACTTGAATACCATTTTATACTGATAATCAGTGGCGGATTCAGTAAAGTATTTTGGGAGGTGTTTCTCTGTTTAATGTTTGGTTTTTCTAAAATTTCCTAATTTTTATTTGGGAGTTTAGTACAAACATAACTAATATTTCGTTTTGTTTGTATATTAAGCAATAACCTTCCAGATACAACCTTGAAGACCATTTTATAATGATAATCAGTGGCTAATTTAGAAAAGTATTTTGGGAGGGTTTTTTCTTATTAATGTTTAGTTTTTCTAAAAATAACTAATTTTTATTTGAGAAGAACTTGAAGTTTGGGTAAAGGCATAACAAATATTTCGTTTGTTTTAGAAATTCTGTAATTTCGCGCTACAAACTTCACCCGTAAAACATCCCCACCCTAACCCCTTCGCAAATCCGTCACTGCTGGTAATTAGTAATAACAACGATTTAAAAACGATAAGAAAGGAAGTCGGTCAGAACTCTCAGTACACGCATTATCTTTACATTCACAGATACAGTTAAGAAAAACTTTTGTCAAAATGATCGAATGCGGGGTTGAATCCCGGACATCCCGATAGAAGCGCAAAAGCTAACCACTCACTCATGGTTGTTGTGCAGTTGTACTTAACTTAAATATATTCTCTCTCTCTATGGCCTATGGAATCCGAAGGTTCAATGCCGCGTTCACAAAAGCTCTCCACTGACTTCAATTGTTAGCCAACTGGATCCAGTTTTTACTTTGTATTCCCACATCTACGAGATCCATTTTAATGTTGTCCTCCCATCTGCGCCTAAATCTTCCTAATGGACGTTTTCCGATTGGATTTCCAGTTAAAACTTTGAAAGCGTTCCTACTTTCTTCCATTCTGGCTGCATGACCTGCCCAGCTGAGCCTCCTAGACTTGATGACCGTAACGATGTATGGTAAAGCGTATAAATTATGCAGTTCTTCGTTATGAAGTTTCCCTCATTTTCGTTCCTCTTGTGTCCGAATATTCGTCTCAGGATTTTATTTTCAAATACTTTCACTCTGCGTTCTTTCCTCAAGTGACCATGTTTCACAACCATAAAACACAACAGGCATAATTATCGTTTTATATATTTTAAGCTTTAAATTCCTCGACAGAATTCGCGACGACAAAATACTTTGAACTGAATAATAACATAAATTTCCTGATTTCAGTCGACATTTAATTTCTTTGTGGATATGATTTTGGTCTGGTGATATTGATCCCAGATATTTGAAAGTATCCACTTTGTCGAAAGTATTATTTGATATGTTAACGCATCCATAATTTGCCACATTACGATCCCGGTGAACTTCCATGTATTTAGTTTTCTCTGCACTTACTTCTAAACCAATGTCGCTGCAAGCGTTTAGTAAGGCCTATGTATTTCTTTCTATTGTTCTCATATCATCCCTTATTAAATTTACATCATCAGCATACGCCGTAACTTGGTGAATACATCAAGAGCTCTAGGGCCTGGTTGCTATCTTTAATTTCCTTATAGCGTACTCCGGAACAAAGCTGAACAATAATGGCGATGACGCATCTCCTTGTTTCAGCCCATTCTCAACGTCGAAGCTCATGGACAAGAATTTTTCTACTCGGACTTTACTTTGGGATTCATTTAAACACATTTTAATTAATCTGACTAGCTTTCTCGGCATTCCGAATTCTGTAAGAATGCTGTACAATGTTTCCCTCCTATCCGAGTCGTAAGCCTTTTTAAAACCAATAAACAGCTGATGTACTGCATAATATATTCCCATTTCTTTTCGAATATATTCCATCAAATAGTAAGTATCTGGTCGATAGTTGATCGATGTCCCTAAGTCCACACTGATAATCTCCAATAATTTAATCTGCGTATGGAATCAATCTTGTTAATAGAATGTTAAGAGAAATCCCTTGGTAATTAGTACATTCAGTTTTGTCGCTTTTCTTGTAAATTGGAACAGTGATTGATTCTTTCCATTCTTCTTAAATGTATTCCATTGTTTTTCTCTTTTTTAAAAAATAAAAAGTTTCTAAATGATATGTTGAATTCCTGTCGTTAAAAATTCAGAAACCTTCAGGACTGGGTAAACCGTGATGGTGGTTATAAGTCTAGGAAACCGCACGATGACATGAACAGTCTATGACGCACATGATCCATTAACAGAAAATTTGGTACTTTCCCGATTCTGAACAAGCTTAAGGAACAGCCATTGCATTATAGAATTCGGAATTTTACCGATTTTGCAGATTCCAAGCACCTGATAGGTGGTAACATTATTACGTATGTGATCAATGAATGAAACATTTCTTCCAAATATTCATACCATGTATATGAAAGTTAAAAGTTAAAACTTTCAAGAATGTACCGAAACCAAGCTCTTGATGTGCGGCTTTTAAGATTATCATATAAATGTATTTCTCTCATGTTTTATTTATTTATTTATTTATTTTTTGTTTCAAAAAGAGGGTGTGTAATATTTTGAAGTAAAAATACTACATACAATTTTGCTAGTTATTTGTGTGTCTTTTTAAAAAAAGTACTTATTTTTGTGTATAAGAAGTTAGAAAACTATTATATATATATTGGTTAATCCTTTGAAAATCATAATGTAAATATGTTAAGAATTAAAAAGAAATCTTTTCGAAATTCATGGTTTATTTTAGAGGTTCTATATTATTATCTATATCAACCACTAATCAAATGAGTTCTTGTGCTGTAGAGAAGCGAAACAAAGTCTGCTTTATCAATTTAAAGCAAACTTTTCAAAAAAGGCCAAAATTTCCCAAGCAAAAAAGCGAAGCAAAAAAAACCGAGTTTTTTTCAAAAAAGGAGGTTTTTTCCGAGCTCTTGCATCTCTAGAAGATAATAATGAAGATATTAATATTAGGATACATTTTTGGCATTAATATTAATATTATATTATATTAGGTTACAGTATGCAATTCAGTAGAAAATTTCAACAAATTTGATATTAGAACTGATTTATGAGGAAAGAGACTTGCATTATTTCTGTCAGTGCTTTAATTATTTAGTGTTTCAAAGTGGACTTGAGATTAGTTTTTACTTATTGCACATGTATATATTTTGAGTTTTCTAAAACATGACACTCATTTGTTTAAATAAATGGTTTAAATTCATTACATAAAAAAACAATAGCACTATATAAATAATTGAAAGCACCAATTCCGGTATTGTGTGTGTTTACAATAAAAAATGATAATACCAATTACACACTGTATGAGTTACTATTAAAATGTTCCTACTTCAGATTTTTTGTAATTAATGTTTTGCTTTTGTATGAATATATGGGATACTATTTATGGGTTCGAAGATGGACTTTTATATGTAATACATATGAAGAATGCCAAGTACATTTTTTACATTTTTATACAGTGGGCCCTCATTTCAGTTTAGCAGGGTGGGCCCTATGGTTGCCAGTCCGCCCCTGAAGGTTTCCTTAGTATTACTTATACTGGCAATAACATTGTATGGAGCAGTCAAAAGCTGGAACCAAATGCGCAAGGCGGTTCTGCTTATTACATTGCATTATTTTGAGGGACAAATGTTAGTAATTGTTGGTGTTTGTCTTGCACGTTTTGGTGTTTATAATTTCAGTGTTATGGATGTAAGGAATTAACACATTGTAAATTTTTTGGGTTCAATATCAGCTCATTTATGGTAATCTATAGATATTGTGTTATCACTGCGCAGCAAACGATGGATTTTTGTTCTAACTGCAGGTTTGCAAACAATTAAATATTGATATTACGTATAATACGAACATATTCATTTTGTGCAAAATAAAGAGATGAATGAATGCACGGATCAAAGAAGAAAGAAATATAGGTCTATATATTGAGTTAAAAAAATTATATTTTGCTTCAAAGTATGGCACTGTCACATTTTAAATAATTGGCTACACTAAATACTATGTTACGAATTTGTGACAAGTAATTTTATCCGTGTTGACAATACCTTTCACTAAACTTGAATTTTGAGACATATTATCACAAACTAAGTAAGAGTCCGTAAATATGACAGTCAACTGATTCCGCAGAATAGAAATTTGGTTTACACAATACTAGATGACTATTATGTTCAAAATGAACTGAAATATACGAACAAATGTTATGTTTCAACTTTATCATGTCATATATATTGGAATTTATCACATTTTGTTTCAGTTTCTAAAATTTTAGTTTACAAATACGGTGAATAAGAGAATTACAATGCACTTCACACCTTCTTGTTACTGTTTTCAAGTATTCTGGTCATCCGTGTCTTAATGGATAATCTAGTAATTAATGACAATGATCCCATTTTATATACATATAACGCCTATTCATATTACCCATGTTTATTTAATAAGGGAAATTGAAGTAAAGTTTGTATTTTTAGTTTTTTCGACAAACATTCAAAAATTTTTGAAAGCAAATTCTATCAGAATAGAAAAAATGTCAGTCTATGATTCTATATTTGTTGTCAAATTATATTTTAATACTTTTTTTTTAGAAAAATTACCATTTTGTTTTTTTCTGCCCAAGCAGCAGTATATATATCTAGTATTTGAGAACAAGATCCTGAGATGAATATTCGGGCCCAAAGGAACGGGAATTGGCAATGGCAGAAACTTCATAACGAGGAACTCCATAATTTATATGGTTTACCCAACATTGTTAGGGTAGTCAAGTCTAGGAGGCTTAGGTGGGCAGGTCATGTAGCTAGAATGGAAGAAAGTAGAAACGCTTTCAAAGTCTTAACGGGAAGACCAATCGGAAAACGACCATTAGGAAGACCTAGTCGCAGATGGGAGGATAATACTAAGATGGATCTCGCAGAGATAGGAATACAAAGTAGAAACTGGATGCAATTAGCTAAGGATAGAAGTCAGTGGAGAGCTTTTGTGAACGCGGCATTGAACCTCCGGGTTCCATAGGCCATTGAGTTAGTTATCTATATCTATATATCTATATCTATATATCTATATCTATATCTATCTATCTATATATCTATATCTATATTACTAAGATGATTATAAGAAACAATTTGAATGTACAACGGGGATGCACCCTCGCATTGGTATGTTTCAACTTGGCCCTGCATTCTGTCACCCCAATATGATTCGGGAATTTTTTTTATTTATTAAAAATGTTTAATACGTACAGCCAGTGTAAAATATTTATAATAGAAACTGAAATGAAAATATAGTTGATAATATTTAAGCCATGTCAACGTGTTAAAATAATTAAAACGTTGGAACATTAATTATTCATTTTGTTACTTCTATTCTTCTAAATGCATACACACACTTGCAGATTTACAATTATTAATATACTGTTGTATAACAGACTCTGGGTTTAATTTAATTTTTGCTCCGTGTATGCTTTTATTTGTACTCATATAAGCTCAAAGTTCAACAAACTAGCTTTTTCATAAGCATTTTTTTGTTTTTTATGAATTAATTATTATTACTTTTACTGTAATTTTGTAATTCTAATCTCATGCACTGTCAGCATCCATGCTTCAATTACGTAGCATACTGACAATAATAATAATAATAATAATAATAATAATAATAATAATAATAATAATAATAATAATAATAATAATAATAATAATATGATACGTATGAAAGTGTGGTGAGTTACTTATAGTTTCAAATTCTGAACACATTTGATTAGGTCTACAAAAAGTACTGACACGTGAAAATGTCACTAGCCCTCTATATTAACTTGCTGACTAAACCACTGATACACAAACCTAGTTCTGTATTTGCTTTCGCATCATTTCTTTTGATAAACTTATTATATTATTGTAACTTACGTTTTCAATGAGAGCGTTCTTTGGAAGGTATAATTAGTTAATCTTTCTCTTTCTTTTAGTCAGTACACTGGAAAAAACTATTGGAAAGCATGATTTCGATGTTGCAATAAGCATATAATATATGATACGAGGTGATCCAGAAGCTAGTGCCTCTAAGGTGATACGTTTATTTTGTTTGAGAGATGGCACCGATCTGTGGAAAGCTTGCAGTGTCAGTTACAAATTGTGGCATCATTTTTCAACATAGTCCCCATTACGGGCAACACATTTGCGCCAAGGCGAAACAAGGTTTTACGTGCCGTCGGCGAAGAATTGTTGTGGCTGCTGGCGACACAATTGACTAACTGCTCTTTCACCTCAGCGTCACCAGTGAAGCGTTGGCCCTTAAGGTTATCCTTAAGTTTGGGGAAGACCTAACAGTCGTAGGGCGCAAGATTCAGACTATAGGCAGGATAAGACAGAATGTCAACAACACTTTGCAGACAGATGGAATAACTTTGGATTTTTTGGCGGAGAAGAGGACATATCGCGGTACTCTATCGAGTGACGCTTTGTTTCCTGGTTGTAATGGTCTATCCATGACTTGTTGCTCGCAATGAAAGTTCCTGGGTGCACAACCTTCCGCAGTCAGAAATTCAATGACAGCCCGTTGTTTCAATCGAACGTCACCACTAGATGCCATGGATTGCTTCATTACTCTGGAACGAGAAGAGATATGAAGGAGAAACAAGCGACATTCTACAACTTAAACATAATGGCATTAATGATAAACGGTTGAGAATGTTTGCAATACTGTTGGCCAAGTAGTAGGCTTGGAGGCATTATTTTCTGGGTAATTACCCTCGAACGACTATTACAAACCTCCCCGCTCTCTAGTGGCATTTGTTGCACGGGGTACCACGTTCGGTTGTCACTTGGAGAGACTCTCAATTTGAACATATTACAGTTGATCATATTCCATTTTGGACTTTAATTCAATTTTCCATATTTTCTCAGATGCTGAAAAAGGGAAGCTTACTCAAACCGACCAAAGAAGTCTACAATACATATTTTTAATACCTATGTAATGGGAAAATTTTTCAGATGAGTAACGTACCAACACTAGATATATTGAGCGGAACGAAATGATATATTCTACTGTAGATTCTCATGCTTTGTTTCCGAGAAAAAAAAAACTAATGACTTTAAGCACATAGAAAAGTGGTACTGCACGATAACCGGACCATTTATTAAGGTAAAACTACTGTTGAAGTTTACTCTCATATCAAGATTTCTATGGTGACGCTTTCAAGATGACAGCATGCAATGTGGTGAATGAGATATAGTTCAAAGCTTACATATATAATTTCTATATTAATTTTATTTTTGTTAGAATATATATGTTATCGGACAGAGATGAGACACACGTTACCTAACAAATTGCATGAAACTGAATAAAATGAAAGGCACCGGAGTAAATACTAACGCCTAGTTTCTAAGAAAACATACAGAAAAACGAATTTTTAAGGCGCTATCAAATTCATGTAGTAATTTAATGGAAATACCTAGATTTGAAAGCAGTGGCGCGTCAATTGGAGAGTGGCGACGGCCCCGGGCGGCGGTAAATGGGTGTAAAATTCGGGAAGGAAAAGAAAAGAAAATAAGGAAAGAAAGAGAGAGAGAGAAAAAAATACTTGGAATATTATAACGAGATAATTTGTATAAATTGATAATTACTTGTATTTTTGGGCAGAAAGTGCGCATACACAAGCACTATACCTGATATAGTGTTAATTTAAAAATAACAAAAGAAGAATGTTTTTAATATATGTAAGAAAAATACATTATTGTATAATTCGTTGCTATGTAGTTGTTAATAGTTACCTAACAAACATGTACGATTGAAAAGCAGTCTATGTGTATATTCGTCCATAAAGAATCAACGAATAAAACTGTTTAACACGTATCACCATTTTATAATTTCAGTATAAAAGGTGAGAATACAAGTAAATGTACTCACAGAAGATATTTTGAAGTGTGAATAATTACTACCACAAAACCTTGACTTAAATTATTAGCCGAACCAGGTTAACGGCTACCTTTCGTAAGATCGTTATAAAAATTTTGGTTTGCCGGAACCCGGGATCTTGTAAATTCAATTCCCGAAGTTAAGTAAGGGTGAATTTACTTCTGCAAAAAAGTTAATGACTACGAACTTGACAAGACTGAGGAGTGGTAGAATAATCTCAAGAAATATGAACGTGGAAACAATGGAAAAAGAAATCAGTGATAGTGATAATGGTGAACCAAGTACAGCACCAGGAACGACACTAGAAGACCGAATATTACTACTCTTAGAACGGCAAGAACAAAGCCGAAAAGAAGATATGGAAGCCATAAAGCAGACGATGGAGCAGAAGTCAGATGAGACGAAACAATTTATTCTTCAGGCGATGAATGACATCACCTCACAGTTTGACGAAAAGTTAAAAAGAATATCTGAGGATTGTCAAGATAGTCACAGCCATCTAATCCAAGAAATCAGTGGTGTAAAAAGGGATTTAGAAGCAATTGAATCTTCTGTACGTCAACAAAAAATCCAGATCACGGATAACTCCAATCAGATACGTGCAAACACGCAGTTGATAGCTATCTTACAAGAGGAAATTAGGACACTACAGATCAAGGACAACACGTACCCCAATAACACGATTAATGATCGTGTGGAATTCCCTTGTTCGCCAGAGATGACCTCGCCTTCACCCGTATCTGATGAGGACATTATTTTGGAAGAAAATCATCCGAGGAGTTCAGATGGGCGGAAAAGAGACGGTGTAACTACACATCACGCCATAGGTAGGAATTGTCACTCAAGAAGAACACGGAATGATAAAAGGAAGGTAAAGTTAAGCGTAAAGATGAGTGAAATACGTGCAATGAGTAAGTTCAGTGGTAAGTGTAATGAGAATGCTACTTCTTTCCTAGAAAGATTCCAGGATGAGTGCAACATAACGTGTATAGATAGATCACAATATATGAAATTAATCCCTCATTTATTACTCCCACCATGTTCTTTATGGTTTAAAGCAGTACGAGATCACGTTAGTACGTATGAGGAGTTTAAAGCAGCGCTAATCGCAAATTATGAAAATGACTTTTTGCTTGCAAATAGAGATGCCACGATTAGAAACCAACATTTCAATCCTCGTTTGCACAAATCTGTTGTCGAGTTTGTTGTAAATACATACAATGAATTAAAAGTCGTAAATCCATTGCAATCAGAATCTAGAATCATAGCATCAATTCGAAATTTGTTACCGTTCAAGTTACAACAGATCCTGTTTTCTACACAGTGTATGAGTTTCAACCACTTACTAATGCTTGTTCAATGTTGTGAAACTCAATACCATGCTCTGAATCAACAAGCAGGAGTAGGTAAAAGTAAAAATAATTCAGATCATTTTGTACCTGTTCGGAATCTAAATATCCGTAGTGTGAACGATACGGAGCACAACATAAACCGAGTAAATTCAAGCAATCAGAACGAGCAAAATAGGCAAAGATATGTTGGTAATCAACCTAACCTAATCAATCGTGACAATAATTATGTCAGGTCACTCAACCGAAGTAGACACAAAAACAATCGAAATACATGGCGAAATTCCAGGAATAGAGCAAACTACGTGGACAGACGTAATTGGAGGTCAAGAGACGGCACTTCGTATCAAAATCAGAATCACGACGCAATACATGTACAAAATAGTACGGAACCTAATCATGATTGTGCAGTACAATGTACCTTATTAGAATCGTATGCAAATACGAATTTAAGCTGACTACAATTGATGAAGTAAGGGTTAAACCCATATCAGCTATAGATTTTCATGAACATTTATTTTATTTTTATTCAATTTAATTTTCTTTAATTTTCATTAACCAATGACAATTTTCAAATGATTTTAATTCTCTCTTGTTAATGTGAAGAATTATAATTCGATTTGTAATTGATTAAAAGCAAAGGTTATTTATATTATATGGATTTGTGTTGAGAATTTGTTGTCAAAGATTATGTTAAGAATAAGGTTCATTATATCAAGCTAATTATCCGATAACTGTCTTCATGTACCATCTTATATGCTACTGGAATAAGATTCTTCTATACTCTGACGAGTAATGAATACAATGCACACTGTAAAATATCATTTTAAGTAATTACTATATAATGCGCCCTTGATCATGGTGACTCATGTTTGAAAATGTAATTGCTTCTTACTATTTTGAATTCGTACCCTTCGTTAGTTATATAGATAAGCGACGACGTTTTAATAATAATAAAATATATATATTAATGTAATAAAGGATAAATGATAAAGAAATGAAAGATTTATTATAAATATATTTATATGAGCGAAAATAAATAATGTTATCTATATGCGAGGGTCGATCAAAATGTAAAAGACGTAATTATGGAATATTGTTCTTATAAACGGACCAGTGGTTCTTAAATATAAAAGTCAAGCTCCCTTGTAACTTTTATATTCAGTCCCATCGTCGGGCGACATTTTATATAACGAGATAATTTGTATAAATTGATAATTACTTGTATTTTTGGGCAGAAAGTGCGCATACACAAGCACTATACCTGATATAGTGTTAATTTAAAAATAACAAAAGAAGAATGTTTTTAATATATGTAAGAAATATACATTATTGTATAATTCGTTGCTATGTAGTTGTTAATAGTTACCTAACAAACATGTACGATTGAAAAGCAGTCTATGTGTATATTCGTCCATAAAGAATCAACGAATAAAACTGTTTAACACGTATCACCATTTTATAATTTCAGTATAAAAGGTGAGAATACAAGTAAATGTACTCACAGAAGATATTTTGAAGTGTGAATAATTACTACCACAAAAACTTGACTTAAATTATTAGCCGAACCAGGTTAACGGCTACCTTAGGTAAGATCGTTATAATATTTAATATCGACAGCAGTATTTTTCAATGTAATATTGAATTTGACTAGGGTCTAATTTATGCTTTTTGCGCCCCTAGACACTTGCTAAAATCATCCCATCCGTCTATCTGCACCCGAATCACTGGGAAGGGGCGATCTTACCTCATTGAGGAAGATCTTGTCGCCCGTAATTTAATCACGTCTACTACAGCAGAGGCATTTACTGACAATAATTTGCGATATAAAGGTCTGGGATTTATTTCAAATTATGTTGTCAGTACAAATACAAATCTTGATAGTTTTTATTAAAACTTGTTAATTAATAAATCAACCTGTCATTTGTATTTTCCTCACATAAAGGTGTTAATGTAACTAGTTTTTCAACGTAACAGTACAAACTGACTACTTAAATCTCCTATTCCTGCTTTAGGAAGTGGTCCTTTAATGTTACACATGTTAGGAAAAGGTATGTGCACATAATTAAAATTTAGGGAAAAAGTAATAAAAAGCAGGGTTTATTTTTGAAAATATTCTTACATTTTGCAACAGCTATGGTGGCGCTTCGCGGCTGGTCTGCCGACATAACTCATATATACGGGGCGCCGTCGAATATTCTCGCCCCGAGCACAGCACTGGTTGATAGCCATTAAATATCTGGATTAGCAACGGTCAGGCGCTGACCAAGGAGCCGAGAGTTTGATGGTGATGTATTATCATAAACTTCTACTACGTGAGGAACAATAGAACATAAGAGTGCACTGAATTGAGCAGACGGCGATACTGTAAAATTGGCGACCTCTATGATTACCAACGAGCACAAATGTTAGTAATCGATTACATGGTGATAGATGGCGAAAGTGTGCGGCAGGAGTATAGGGTGTGTTGCGAGGGACAGTGTCCATAGTGATGACCGCATACAAAGCTCATGGAATAAGCATGTCGACGAAGATGAATAGTGATCGGAGGAAAATCATCAGTGACAGAACCTGCTGAGTATTAAAGCATATTGCCATTCATAGTGCAATATATTAGAAATGCTACAGGAATGCGTGGTGAGGTTGTACGGGCAAAACCGTACATAACGCTTTAATACCATTACGCTTTAGCGTAACTCCAGCTGATCCACGTACATGCAACATGGATCGCTGCTCTCTGGAAACTTGTGATATGAATCATCGTTTACCTTATTTCACATTCTGAGTTTATGTGTGTGGCGGATATCCAAAGAATTGTATGATCCGTAAAGTCTCCACAGAATCATGAAAAACGGTGGGGATTATGTGATACTATACGCTGCAAAATTCTAGTTTTTAATGTCTTGGGTGCTGACGCTTACTGGTTGCGTTACTAACCAGAAATATGCGGATATTTTAAGATATAATGTGCGTATAGTTTCGAAGTTGTTTCTACGCAATAACACCATATTTCATGATCATATTATCCATATTCAGACAGCAAAAGTTTTAGTACGTGTTTCGAAGAACATCGAATAAAGCTGAATACTTCCTCCTGCAAGCCCAATTTGCAGAACTCAATATAATTCAACGTATGTGGTCCATTTTCGAAACACGAAATGAAGAATGGTGTAATATTCTACTTGCTTCACTCATGACTTACCAACTCCACGTCGCAGTATAGCTCTTCTGTCGGCATATGATAGTCAAACGCCATACTTATTTCGTAAGCTGCACTCTTATAAATGTTTCCATTAAATTGAGAAGCATTTGTAGACAATACTAATTGAGTTTTTTTTTTATCGTACTGGGGTATATCGCATATTGAGTGATGTACTGAATATTAAAAGATGAGCAGGTTTTGCATATTTTGCATAATCTGTGTTCTCTTAGCATTAACACACACACACACGTATATATATATATATATATATATATATATATATATATATATATATATATATATAACGATGATATAGGCCCTACCTATTTCATGTGATGATGAGCATACTATATCTAATAATGCCTAGGTATAGAACTTCATAAGCGCGTTCCGAGGCAGCAGACCCTGATTCGATTAGCAGTGGGAGCTAACTTGACACGTATCCCAAGTTATACTTTATGTTCACATCTAATATAGTTTCGTTGATAAAATAGATATTCCAATCATGATACTCAAGCATCATTAGTCTATTGTATTAAATGAAAATTTCCAAACCCAAAAGCTCTGGGTTAAACCAATGTTTAGATTGGTATCTACTGGTGAAAATCAACTGATTTTGCTACGGAGCCGTACACTCTGAGAGGAAAATTGGGGTACTAATCAAGTGAGATAAGTTGTCTTGAGAATATACCAGCAACAATGGCGTAAGGCGTATTTACGACACGTTTCGAAATTTAAAATTGCGGGCAGTTGGCTTAAGTTTATAAGTTTAATTTCTCATTGTGACTCTGCGATAAGCTTCAAATCTATTGAAATTTAATATTTAAGCAACATTTTACTGTATTCTATTAGAAAATCAGAGTAACCTCCCAAAAACTTCACTTTAAAACATTTAGAAGTTAGAGTTCGATTGAATTTCTCATTATTGGAGTGCCTAAATCATGTCAAAAATACTTATCTCTTAAAATTATTAATGTAGCAATGAATGACAAAACCTGAAAATTTATTTGTTTTGCTGCTTCCGATTTTAGTAGAATAATAAGAGCTGAGAGGAAATATTTTATTGTATCAACATATTTCTAGATGTTTGATATGTGTTGTAAGAGATTTGACCGTTGTTTGACAATGTTGAATATAAGTGAGTACTGTCATCTGGCTATTGTGGCCTGAGCTGTTCATTCAACTCTGAGATCACTTCACATTTGAAGAACATTAACTATACAGTGAGGATATTGCGAGCATCGTGTTGCAACCATAGCGCTAAACAAGAAAGACACGCCACCACCACGAATTTTTGCCACGATGAAAGCCTTACAAATTAGTGAACCATTTATCTACAGCATCATTCAGCGATTAATCTAAACAGTGAATTTCAATAACCGACAGTGTAGTGGTAGACTGGATATCACAGGCTATTAAATGCGTAACTGGAAGAAATCGGCGGAATCATGCCAGAACTTAATCAGTGGTGTCCCGAGAGATCTCCATTTTGACACTAACCTTGCCATGAGTGTTCAATCAGAACCTATAATTAACAGCCTAAAAACAACGTACAAATTACTTCCTGACTGATGCGTTACGCTAGCAGAGAGTGGAGATAGTCAAACATCTCTTTAACCCTTTTGGAATGTTTTGGTATCTTTGGTTACCATGGCGTAGCATCGTCTTTGACCGCTTATTTAGTTTCTACAACAGTTATTCAAGACGCTTTTTTTATCAGTCAAGTTAAGGATGGACTAAAGAACACCTAGATGCGATTTGGAACCGGATGCGATTTGGGTTGGAAGGGCGTAAATTTATTTTTTCTTAAGGCAAATGTCAAAAAATGTTCACGCCTTTAGTTTTCATGATACCAGATTGGAACTTTTCATACCGATTGTGTGTACCTTTGGGTATATCTCAAATTTTTCTAAGATCCCTACGTGAAACCGAGGTTGGACCCCAGGGACGCAAGTTTTCCAAGGGGATGATTTTTCAGAAACATTTCCGGTTTTTGCCGATCTTTTTTTTAGCTTAGGTATACGGACATGTGAGTAGAACCGTTAGAAAAGGCTCGTTATACTAAAGAAAATGGCGTTTGAGCCATGACTCTAGGCCAAATAGTAATGACGCAGTATATATATAATGCAGAAGTAGTGCTGAATTTGTAGTTTCACAAATTTATTTTTGCTAGTAGCTTATGCTGATTTTGCACGCTTTTCATGCCCTCCCTGCAGGGGCCTGTCAGAAGGTTGAGTACCGCTGCTGTAGATGAACGGATAGACGGACAGACAGACATGGTTGTTCTATAAGACTCATCGTACATAGGAATTTCATAGTTCGAAATACTAATAACCATATGACATTACTTAAATGTTCAATTTGTTGTTCAACTTGCATCTGGAATTATGAGATAAAGTCGTTCTTGCTTTTACAATAAAATGTACGCAAACGTTCTTTTATACAGCATTAGTATTAGTAAATGCATGTTCTAAAGTCATAAAATAAAATTTACATTCTGCATACATAAACAAGAAAAGCAAAGGAAACGAGGAGAGAAGTGAAATGTTTTCCAGGAACCAAAGTGACGGAATGATATAAATGTTCTCTTTCTTCTCTTGCAGTAGTTAGCATCGAAAGCGAGGTGAAGCAATCAATAACGTTTTACAGAATCGTTGATATGGCCCACCAAGTGGAAACTTCGCAACGAAAACGAAGCTCTCAAAGGTTTTTGCTATCATGAAAGAAGGGGACAAAAATAATACGTTACTCCTTTTATCTTTTAATGTCAAGTATTATTATTAAAAAGTTTGAGTAACATTTTACAGCGAATACAGGTATTTAACTCTTAGTTGGAGGTTCAACATAGATTGCTTAAGGAATTTGTTTACCAATAGCGATTTGTGATCTCTAAAACTAGCGGTTGCAACCAATGGCGCAGGTTTCTCAGTAACTTTGGGGGGAGGGGGCATTTAGATGTGTGTTTGGCTACAGACAAGGGTTTACGAAGGCATATAACAGGTGGGGCAGTGAAATGGGCGATGTTGAAACCTTCACCAAGGTTACAAATTTATTTACAGCGACATAAAAGAATTACAGTGCTTGCAATTTGTGAGGAATGTTTCTGAACAACTTGCATATTTTGCACAGACATGTCACGACGCAAAATGTCCATCACTTGAAAAGTACATCATGTAGGTGCCCTCGCTTACATTTATACACATCCCAAGTATTTTACGGAAGTTAGACATCACATCTCGCAAAACTGGCCTTGAAATTCGAAATTCCTTGCGAATTTGATCCTTCAATTCCTGGATGGTGTGTGGTGGGTCACACCGGAAGATCTCAGATTTCAAATGACTCCCAAGGAAGAATTGTCACGCTGAAAGATCAAGGGATCTTGGAGGCTAGAGAATGTCCCCGTTCTTGGAGATGGAATGACCAGTATGACCAGAGTAAATGGCAAAGGTTTGTTTTCCAGATGGCACCACTCTCGTTTTCTGATTCCGAATGTAACTTACTATTTCCATTGTTTCAAAATCGCCCGTTTCACTGCCGCACCTGTTATGAGGGTGTTAAATTAAATTCAAATTATGCCAAATATTATATAGTCATAAAAATACATATAACAATAAAATTGCATATAAAACATATATTTATGAAATACATGGGAGCCCGCATGAACATTGGGGTCCCGGGTCCCCGCTCCCCTCTCAAAATCGGCGATCTTGGTTGCAACAACAAAGGCATGTGCATACGCGAAGTGCGCGCTACAACATTCTATACTTTACTTTAATCCTAGAGAATACGTCCTAGAATATATATCCTTCTCTATTTTATATTGATTAAAATTTACATACGCTACTAATACGATGTTATTGAGTTACTATTCACTTCCAAAGATAATGAATATTTTCTACTTAAAGCTGCGTAACTGATGCGAATATCGCCACCAATTCGGAATATTGGAAATACAATGAAAACTTTAGATAATACAGTACCGGTAATATGCCCACCAGATGAATATTCAATATGAGAAACTAACTACACTTCATTAATGCTTTCGCTACAATAAGTCAAAGAGAAATATTGCAATTATCTGAAGGAAATTTCAGCTCTTAGAAATGCCATGACTTGTAAAGTAGAAACATACATTAGAGTTACATAAATAAACATCTTGTGGAATACAATCAAAAAGTCAGTAGTAAATATAAAGACGTAATAACACATTAACTCTAAAAAATATGCCCAGTAAATACTAATACAATAGGACTACTCTGTAGATTTACAAATCGCAGATGTATTTGAAAAAGAAAATCGTTGTCCAACATTGGGCAACCGCCTTCACATTCCTAGCAGAATCAAGTCACTGTCACGCACTGTCCTGACTCACAGTGATCACGACATCACATTTGGCAAATAAACAGAACAAAAAGTATGTACCAAGATTTCTGTGAAAATTGAAGATGTTTTATGTTACTTTCAAACACAGTAGACGACAAACGAACTAACGGAAAGGGAATATCCTACAAACGTGTCAGCGTGCTCACGGACAACCAATATATATTATCACAAAGACATAGTTACCAATTTAGGGATTTTGTCGCTAAATCAAAGGATTTGATAATATATTTTAGAGGCAATTTTTTTAATAAACCATTTTACATCAGCTTAGTCTATTATACACTATAATTAAAATTGATCGCTGGAAAAAGTAAACATATATATTAAAATGCTAGGTTTATATGTTTGTCTCCAATCCTTTTCACAATGAGACCACGTGTACTAGAAACGTGCCGTTTTCGTTGCTCAATTCCAAAGTTTGTTTAGATTGTCTAGTTCTAATTGAATATAAAAAAAAACAAAACAAAAAAAAACATGGCCATTATTACTTTACACTGGAAGTGTTGAAGTTACATAAAAGTAATACATCATATCCTGCGAATTATACATTCCAACACAACGTAGATATGTACAGGGGTTGTATATCTCTCAGGCGCTTGTTGGATAGGCAAATGATAATGTAAAACGAAGGATAACCATTTCTCAAGGCAAAGATGAATCTTTATTGTTCGGAGTGTTTTGCCGAATGAACACCACATATCACAGACATTATAATTAATTGCGCTATACTGCATGCAATAAGAAAGAAAACACTGATCATACATGAATTAGAAACTCCAACCGGAAGTAGGCTCAATCTTGCAAACGGTGATAAATATTGGAAAAAAAAAAATAATAGAAAATATCTCCTTTTTAAAGGGGACATGTACAGATGTTGTGAAGAATGATAAGAAGAGTCATGCGCATATGTGAATAGTGCGCTGTGTAGAGTGCGCAGGTTCAGCTATTTTATTATTATAAAATTAATGTCTTACGACAGGTTCGCAAATTAAGCATTTGGCCTCATTGGACGCTAACAGATAACTACATCACTAGCGACATCTATTGACATCAGCCAGACAAATAGCGCAAGTTGTGACACCTTTTATCTTCATTGTGTACTTTTAGCATTATAGTCTAGTCTGTTTTTTTTTTTTTTTTTTAATTATAAACATTATGCCTGACAACTACAAAACTTACACTAAAAATGAAAATAAAATGAAAGACCACGTTTGTTTTCTGTCTTGCTAGACATTAGTTTCATGAAGAATTGAGCCTTTCGTCCGTAATGTCTTACGAATGTAGGTATATATCTCATTACATATTTATCTTAGGCCTAAATCGTAAATTAAGATCATCATTTGCATCGTGCTACATTTGTTTTAATTTAGGAAATTCTATGAATGTAATACAAAAAGATATCAAAAACTTCATAAAGTCATCTAGAAGAAATCCAGTCTGGACAACTCTGGCACGATAGTATTAGCCCTTGTCTACTTAGTCACCAGTGGCGTATTCGTTTCGGGAGGGGCTTTACTAACTTTCGGAAGGGGGGCTTTGACTGAAAATGTGAAAATTCTGCAAGATATTTCATATACTTTACTATAGTAAGATTTCGGGGGGGGCTTAAGCCCGGAAGCCCCCCCCTAAATACGCCACTGTTAGTCACCATACCGAACAACACATTTTTGCCAGCAGTTCTTCACTTTCCGTAAACCCATTTTGTAAAAGTATGCAGTTTGCCTTTGAAATCATAATTCTACCTTAGAAATGACGTCATTCGTACTTGTCAAAATTTCGTTTTCTCAATGGTCTTCATTTCTGGGAACACAAAGAAGTCGCTTGGTGCTAAGTCCGGCGAGTATGGAGGTGGGGCAATATTTTATATTCTACTTGCACCGCCTTCTTCATGGATGCATGAGCAGAATGAACTGGTGCATTGCCTGCCAGCCATCATACTTGCGACCAACACACGACGTTTCTTCTTCGTTTCCCCTTGTAGATGGAAATAGTAAATGCTAATAATAGTTTGCTCATGTGATAGGTAAACTGTCATGATGACTATTTCACAGTTCCAGAAAACGGAAAGCGTCACATTAGAGACATACTTTTGCACTTGTGCCTTTTTAGGTGGTGTAGGGGTGTTTCCATTTTCTTTCTACCTTACTTCTTTAGTTTCTGCATCAGAATGATAAACCAAAAATTCATCCATTGTCAGTAGTCTGCCGAAAACGTCCTCTTCATCTACCTCAAATTTCTCTTGCAGCGTTGTCAGAATTTCTCTTCTGAAAAGGTGGGAGCAGTCATGGCACCCACTGTGTCTGCACGTTCTTAAGATGTATTTCAGGTAGACCCATAACTCATACCTATTTCACATATAACACTTTCAATGGTAATCCTCCTGTTTTCCATAATGACCTTCTCAACTTTCTCCGTCAAGGCATCGAAATCAGCGAAAGATGGTCTTTGTTTGGAATTGCTGTTTCTACTTGAATACCATCTCATAAGATGAGCTATCATCCCCATAGACTTCTTTCATTTCTTCGTTCATCTGCTTTGCCTATTTCCCCTAAAGATGGAGATAATTAGTGACGCTCTGTGTCTCAAGCTTGTCAGTCATCGCATCTTAAGTGATTTCCCTGCTGAAACGAAAGAAAAGTTGTTCTAACGAGTCCCGAATTTGCATGGTTAAAATACAGGGACCTAACTATAAAATGCATGTTTTAGGTGGTTCGTAGTTCGTCACCTTCTAGGTAGTGGCAAGAACTTTTGGATACTTTCTCTTATTTACTGATCTTCTAACACATCCCGTGGATTCCAATTTCAAATTATGAAATTTTATTCCATGTTTTCTCCTAAGTTTTATTTTCAGTATATTTCTGGTAAAGCCCATGAGGTTGAAACTCTTAGTACGGATAGAAGATTTTCACATTTTCTTCTTATTGTCTACTACTTAAATAATTTTTCCAATGCAATAGTTTAGTCTTCATTATAAAGAAATGCAATGCATATAAAGGTGCCACGCTTCACTGCAATCTTTATTGCATTAATATAACCTAACCTTAAGGATCTAACATTCTAATTTTTTTCTATTTTGTATATGAAGTTTAACAGAACGCGTTTTTGCATCACTCTAGTGCAAAAGCTTGCTTTACGTATCATGTACGGCAAAACTTGCCATATTCTTTCTTTCCAGATTGGTGTTCTACTCTGGAATAAATGATTGCGGGGATGCGCTAATGTCCCGCTTTGATACTCTGCAAATCTTTAACACATCCGTAGATATTTAATATCTTCAGCATAGTCAGCGACTGATATTTAAATTCCAGAAACCGATGAGTTTGAAAATAGTGCCGCTTTGGCTTGCAAAACATATGGCTACGTTTGGTATGTGGTACTCAATAGAGAATTTAAAGTTCTGGTGGACGTATTGGTGGATAGTATGCTGAAACTACCTGGGTTTCAGTAAAAACAAGTATGAATAACCCTACTGTATCTGTCCATTTCTGATACTGTAAATGCTAAAAATGCACATTCCTTTCAAATCAACCAACCTAGCTATTATTTAACCACGTATTTCAATTGCGTATGGAAATAAAGGAGAAAAAGTCCAATACTCCCAGATATACTCTTAGATACATTCCATTTGATACTATTTTGCTTAATACAAATCGTCCCTCCCTTTTACGCTATAAATCCGAAGCAACAACGCATTAATTCGCTCCATCTCTTCCCATCTGTGTCGACTTTTTTTTTTTTTTTTTGTGAGCTTATACTCTCCAGGCAGGCATAGTACATCGCATTGTACACAGACGCCTTTCACATGGCCTTCATGGTAGAAAAAAGGGGGAGAATGGAGAAAATTCTGGTAGTCGTCTTTCTTTGGAGTTTTATATATGTTTGTGTGTTGCTTGGGTGCAGAGGACTTTTATGCTGTCGTAAGAACCTAGATTTAAGGAACCCATTCAATGCTTCTAAAAGCGGGGAGGGAGGAAAGACCGAGGAAAATCGATTTTTATAGCCAATGATCCCCTGCGTTGCCTTCGTTTCATCTACATCTTTCTGGAGTAAAGTTTTCTTCTGCCTCGCAGCTATCATCTATAGACGAGATCAGCAAGACGAGACGAATACGAGAAATATGAATCATACGCAAACGTTATTATATTTTCTGTGGGGATTTCAGTTATTTGGAGGTAAACGTTTTAATGTTGTGCATACATTTGTTGGTACACATATGGCTACATTCACTTACTCCCTATAAGCTTATCTTAAAAATCTAATTTATATTCATTTTGAAGCTTTCAGGCAGATAGTATGAAATAATTGAGATATTTATTGCGATATGTCCAAATTCATATCTTTCACGTTTTGATGCGTTTTTGTACATAATTCAAGCATTTAAGGTATTAAATTGTTGACAATAAATGCTAACATTAACAAGTTGGTTTATGGAGAATATCTTGTAGACCATAGTCTCTCGCAACAAGGATCAAGGGGGTCAGGATTTTCAAACTGTGTTAAGTTCTTGGAAATACGTGTCAAAGTTTACTAATTTTGCTCATACACACGGTACTATAGTACTTATTATATTTATCTTAAGTACTGTGGTACAATAGTTTAATTATGCCGTTGTCTTATGGTACTTAGTGTATACTTATAGTCTGTATAATAGTACTTAATATATATCGGGTGTTGCAAAATAAGTGTTACAACTCTTGGGAGGTGACTCCTACCACTGAGAAAAGAAAAAAAGTTCTCTTGAACTTTCGCCTATCGGACATAGTTTCAGATCTACAAGGTGCCGAAAGCGTGGGAAAATGACTTTCGGACGCCAATAGTTCGGAAACTATCCAACATAAAGAGGGCGGGTAAAAAATTCACTGAAGAAGTCATACCTGCTGTATTGAATTTTGCATGTTTCACAATCCTACCATGCACGCGCAAGGGATTCCCCAAAGGAACGTAGGGAGTCCCGGATAATCTGCCAAATGAAAATTGGTCTAAATGGATACGAATTGATAGTGTTTCTACCAGGTAACAATAATTCGTTTGTATTAAGTCGATATCTGGAACAAATAAAAAATGGCGGACACCTTCATGCAAGTTGTGTGTGGTTGCATAATTGCCAGGTACGGATACTGGCCAACAATGAAGTTCTGAGTATTAAGTGTAGCGAATTTGTTCTCAAATGCTCTAGAAATACATCTGGAGTGTCGGTAGAGCACAACAGATGAAGCAGGGTGGTTCACATGTGTGGAAACACGTAACGAAATATGCCCAGAAATGCACTCATACTAAGTAAACGTGAGTTCAAAGCGTCGGAAATGTAAGGAATAGCATCAAGAACATGAAAGCTATAGCCGATTCACCATAATATTCCATCAATCAGACGCAATATGATGTGCACGGTTGCATACCAATAATAATGCAACAACTGAGACCAAGTTGAAATTGTGCAAGGGGACTCACGAAGAAACTGGGTAAACTAAATGAATGTCTCTAGTGGGATCGCATAATCGATCTTGAAATGTGCCCAATGTTTGTGTTGGTATCGACATGTAGCTAATGGACAAATGTGAACATGTTCCACAACTGCTGGGACACCGTCTCACGTGCGAAAACTAGGAAAATAACGTTGTACATTCTGCTATTACATCTGGTGCACTTTATGGTAGAACGTAACTACAACACGATTGTATCAATGTCCCTCTTTGTTTGGGACATTGTCCCACAGTCGAGACATATGAAAAGAAATCTCTTAATCCATGGTTCAAATTCTGAAAGAGCGTGAAAATAACAAACTTGTATCATGTCCCACGTCTTCTAGGACATATGACGTGCTCGAAATATAGGAAAATACCTCCAGAAATGTGTATCTTACACACAGTGCACATGCCAAGACGAAGACGAAAATGAACCAATTTGGCACATGTAACACTACAGCTGGAACACCATACATATGGAAAATAATACGACATGAGAAATAGGAAGAAACGTCTTAAACCTCTGATTGTTTACAACTGTGCAGTAGGAGTAACAAAATGAAACACACAAGCATGTCGGGAGGCTGTACAAGTGCGCTTGCCAAACAAAGTGCGCACTCCTGAAAGAAATGAAGACAGAGAAAGTCAGGCTCTCTCGAGCTTCAGGGCTAGAGTGCTCGCTTTCGCTCGCGTGGTCGCAGTTTCCAATCCTACTGGGAGCCCACGGCCTCAGTATAAAGAACCGAGTAGTTATTTTCCTATTTTTTCCACGTAGGACGGTGTCCCAGCAGTAGTGGCACATATTCACATTTGTCCATTAGCTACATGTCGATATCAACACACACATTAACCACATTTCAATATCGATCATGCGATCCCACTAGAGACATTCATTTAGTTTACTCAGTTTCTGAGTGAGTCCCCTAGCACAATTTCAACTTGTTGTCTCAGTTGTTGCATTATTATTGGTACCGGTATGCAACCGTGCACATCATATTGCGTCTGATTGATGGAATAGTATGGTGAATCGGCTATGGCTTTCATGTTCTTGACGCTAATCCTTACATTTCCGACGCTTTGAACTTACGTTTACTAAGTATGAGTTCATTTCTGTGCATTTTTCGTTACGTGTTTCCACATATGTGAATCACCCTGCTTCATCTGTTGTGCTCTACCGACATTCCAGATGTCTTTATAGAGCATTTGAGAACAAATTTGCTACACTTAATACTCAGAACTTCACTGTTGGCCAGCATCCGTACCTGTCGATTATGCAACCACACACAACGTGCATGAATGTGTCCGCCATTTTGTATTTGTTCCAGATATCGACTTAATACAAACGAATTATTGTTACCTGGTAGAAACACTATCAATTCATATCCATTTAGACCACTTTTCATTTGGCAGATTATTCGGGACTCCCTACGTTCCTTTGGGGAATCCCTTGCGCGTGCATGGTAAGATTGTGAAACATGCAAAATTCAATACAGCAGGTATGACTTCTTCAGTGAATTTTTTACCCGCCCTTTTTATGTTGGATAGTTTCCGAACTATTGGCGTCCGAAAGTCATTTTCCCACGCTTTCGGCACCTTGTAGATCTGAAACTATGTCCGATAGGCGAAAGTTCAAGAGAACTTTTTTTCTTTTCTCAGTGGTAGGAGTCACCTCCCAAGAGTTGTAACACTTATTTTGCAACACCCGATATATATATATATATATATATATATATATATATATATATATATATATATATATATATATATTATATATATATATATATATATATATATATATATATATAATACGTACTATAGTACCATATGTGAGAAGAAATTAGTATGTTTTGATATGTAATTCAGAGATCGGAATGCCCTTCGAAAATCCAAAGTGTGCCAACTTGCCCCTTTCCCTGCTTCGGGCTCTCATGCTTTCCAGCTAGATACATTTGTTAACTGCGTGATTTTTCTTGGATCAATTAAATCCTTTCTATAGCTGCTTTAAGTACTATGTCAATTTCTTAGAAATAGACTAACCGTGTAGTTATTGAAGGCTATTAAAAAATCTTCTTATATTCTGATCCTTCTTAGTTTTAAACGCAAATAAATAAATTTATATGTATCAATGGCATAACCTTGGATGTTGCAAAGTTTAATTGCAATATGCTTAAAAGGTATCAAGATTTTCGGAAAAAGGCCAACACGTTTTAAAGAAAGAGATAGGGAGAATGTATTTCCACATGAAATCTATGAAATAACTAAGCAGTGGAAGAAACACATACAATCCAATTAAGTCCATCTAAATTCCAGTTAAATAATAACATCTGCCCATGTATCATAAACAGAGAAAAATCCGTTCTCCGGACAGCGGTATATTGTACAAATATACGGTATCCTCTTGCTTACTATAGAAATCAGTACGGAACATACTTTATCCGTATGCTACATAGGCACTGATCTTAGATGTTACATCATGCCGTTGCAGGATGCCTGACATCCAACAGTTTTCCGTATATCACATGCATATACTTATGTTACCTTTGTCAGCTATATATATACGTCGATTTGCTGACCGCCTACGTTGTTTCATACGGAAAGTACGTATATGTAGGAAAGAAAGTACGGACTAGGAACACTCATACGGAAATTATTATAAAACATGCGTTTTCAGTTATACGTCTGCTGTACGTTAAGTCCAAAAATGACAGGAATTACGCATGTAACCTATCTTTTTAAGTACGACACCTACATTTTTTTCTCAGTGTACGGTTATTCAAGGATTTTACTATGTATTGAATACAAGGGAATCTTTTTAGGTACCTATGTCGAGAAAACACTATCACACACAAAGAGAAAAGGTGAGTGACATTGTTCGCACAACAAAATATGTATATACAATAATTTATAGAACGTACCTCATTGTCCTACTTGGAACCGTGATTTCCCTTTGAAGAAGCTGTCATTAATAGAAATATACATTAGTGTAATATGAATAAAAAGGCACGTATAGCGAATATACCGTATGTTTAATGCAATTGGGAGGAATTAAATTTATGGCATAATCTATTATATGAAGTGATATCAACTTCTTTCTGAGTCAAATTTAGAGAGAGAGATAATACAAGATATTGCATGTTTTGTGAACTGAGTGTCGATTAAGGTACTTACCAGTGATAAATTATCTAAAATACTAAAGTGGCAGTTCAAAATTTACGTTTTTGGGGTAATACATTAATAGAGTTTCGAAGAGTCTCTCTGGTGCAAATGGATGATGAATCTAAGTATGGGAGTGTGGATTTGTTTGATCCTTTTCTTCATTTTTTTTAAAAAAAAATGATTTTCGAACCCACAGCCTAAAATATTTTGAAGGATCTAAGTTACGGACATCTGAAATGGTTTGTACTATAATACAAAGACATTCCTTGATGTGAATATATGATATTGTATGAAAACATGATGTAGTGTTCTTTTACCTTCGATTCACGGTCTTAATTTCTTTGGGTGTAATGGGAGTTAGTAAAAGGTTGTCATTTTCATGATGGTTATTTTCATGTAAATATTTATTATGCTGTTGCTGTAGTAAGTGATTCCTCGCTATGCTAGTGTTTCATCACTGTAGCTTTGGGCTGGATCGAGTATATGTTTATGAATGTTATTAACCGTATTTACCTTTCTCGTACTACACATGAAATGCATGGTGAAAATAATTACGTCTGTACTAGTTTATTACATTTTTTTCAATATTTACTGGATATCCACTGTTTGCAACAGTATTTTAGATCTATATACAGATGAAATGGCCAAACCTGAGAAATTGACTATATAAAGGAAACGTATCTACTTTACAAATCATAAACATTTCACGTAGGGTTCAATGGATCCAAGGAATAAGTTTCTGGTATATATGGATTCTTACAACTTTTAGGCTTACATTTTAGTACTCTGGGTACTCTGCACATTGAACATTAATCTATATGTTGTCTGTTTAGCATTGACGCTGTGGTTTGGTCAATTGTAACAAAAACACATAATATGGGTCAAACGGACCCTATAAGCTTACATACTTTATAAAATTCATTTTTTCCTTGTTAATGTATGTAAGTCAACAATCTCGAAGTTAGGGATCAGTGGTTTCAGTCTATCGTTCAATATATGATTAAATACATAATAATTTTATTAAATTGCCCGAACGTAACTATTCAACTTCGCATCTTATAACCAATTCTATGTATTCTTCTTTCTTTTCAACACTTATTTATCTATCTTTGACTCTTAGGTCCCTCGCTTATGCCGGCTGAATAAGGACAAATCAACTCAAGTGACATCTACCAACTAGCTAGGCAAGTTTCGTATATAATTTCTATAGCTATATGCTGCTATTGTACAGATAGGAGCTTAGGATTCGCCTACATACTTACCCGATTAAGTATTGTGTAGTGCTAGTACAACGTCCTTTTTTATGTGGAAAAATCCATTCCGTGCTTGAAGTAGGAATTATCCTACTTAAATATGAAATGGACTTTTCTACACAAAGAAGGAAGTAGTTATATATAAATTCGTTTATATTTCCGTATCTATCAGATTACTTTTGTTTTGTATTATATACCATCTTTAATGTTTTTATTTGTTTTCCTCCCTTTTTGTAATTTCACACAAGGCATTAATTAGAAATATTAAAATGTACTTCAAATGCAGTTTTCCTCCCTTTAAAGAGCACTTGAATTCTAGAATTGAAGGCGAATTCATTAATTAACGATGTTACGAAGAGTTTTGTATATAGTGCTACTATCAAGTGTCTGAATTTAAAATAAATATTGCCGATACAATTTTCATTTAAATTAGACATTTTTTTCAATAAAGAAACATTCTTATAAGCTTGGATTTCTTCCCAGAAATTAGAATTTTACATACTCTCTCTTACATAGTCTTACATAAAACTTACATAGTCTCTCTCTCTCTCTCTCTCTCTCTCTCTCTCTCTCTCTATATGTGTGTGTGTGTGTAGTGCAGGAACAAAAATCGAGTTCGCAGAGGACAAATAGATCATACCATTGTTTAAAATGTAATAGGGAAACGAAAAAATACTTTTATGAAATTATCAATTATTTCAAAAACAAAAAAATCCACTATTTCTCCATATGTACGAAAGCCTATGTAATGAAATAACTATATACAACATAAAAGTTCCACTTACTTATGAAAATTATTTTTGTAACAGAAAATAAGAAATGTTTTGATTTTATCATGTTTAAAGCTATTAAAAAACATCCTATTTCGCGTACTAAATTAACTTAATATAATTTTATGAGGTCAAAGGTAAATTCTGAGGGAAGAATACATTGAAGATTTTGAAACATTTTTAACAGAAATGAAGAATTGTTAGATTTTCATTTCATGATTTTTTTTCATACAAAATTTATTACAAATAAATTTTACGGCAAAACAACGATGTAGGAATAAGTGAAGTATGTTTTTATGAATCGGAAGAGTTTCAAGAAAAGTTTCCGTTGCAAAATTTTTCGGAAAATTTACATCACTGCATACAAGTACATATAAGTATGCACTCATTGCAGACTCGTCTTGGTGAATATTTTGAAATGGCAACATAAGGAGCCCAGTATAAAATCTTAAAATATTTTGAGCTACATGGCCTGGGTAGAATGCAGATAATAGAAGGAAAGATGTTTTATCCCATCTGGAACTATAAATGGAAAAATGAATGCTTACAAGTCAGTGTAGTTGACCTTTTTCAATACAGTCTTCAACCTTTGCTTCACTGGATTATGAGTTAGGCATACTATTGAACTTACTAGTTTTAGTTACACAATGAAAAGACCTGATGCTGCGAACAGAGACGTTTGCTTTGCCTACTAAAAAATTATATTTCTTTGTCAAAGTTTGGAATCGATTAGTGAACAACTCTTACAGCGTTTAGACAATATGCGAGTGACGGCATTTTTGATGATATGAAGCCAGTGTTGCGAGGTCTACTGATTTACCTGTAGATTTCCTGATTTTTGCATGATCTACTGATAATTTATTTTAAAAAAGATTTTTCTCCTGTTTTTACATTATTATGAGAATATAAAATCGACAGTGCTGCACCTTATAATGTGAAAATATTGACGAGATGCGTGATATACGTATGTCACATGTTTTCATTTCGGTTATTTTACTCTTCTTGCATGCGTGCCAATGGAAGATTCTTTTTCTTCGCTGGTGTATTAGAGATTTATCGAGTAGCCTTTATTTGCGTTATTAAACAGGAAAGGAAAGAAAAAGGAAAGAAATGACTCACCGCGACAACCTGATACTTTAAATGTTGTTAATACGCAATGTTCATTGATCACTTATTCACTTACTCTCTTATGATCATCAAAACCTTTAGGGTACTTCCCGTAGATATAGAAAGGTGAAATGTAGTATCCAGGCCTGTTGTAGTGTACAAGTAAACAAATAAAACGCAACAGGATGATGTTTCCCTCCCTCAAACTCCCTACAATGGTATGTGTTAGTTATTCAACAAAAAGACTTGAAATCCAATCAGAAAATTCATAAAATATAAAATATGTAGCCAAGTCTCGACTTCGCAAATAATAATAATAATAATAATAATAATGGAATAACAGAATTACAATGTAAATCACGTAAACAATACCTTCCAATAAAGGAAAACAATAACATATGCCACAAATGTTCGAACCCGGTTCGCTGTAATGGCAGTTTTCTGCTTTTACACTTTGCAATCAATTCCTCGTTCAAAGGTAAGAAAATAAACTAGTAGTTGTGTATGTAAACACAGCACACACTATTTCTACACATGTTGATATAATTCAAAGTATGTGAAAATAATTTCTACCGTCTTTTCTTCTTTAGAAAGTAAAAGGTAAAGAAGAATTGTAATGTAAATCGGGACCATCGCCGAAAACGATGACGTAGCCTTTCTTGAAGAATGTTTCGTGATATGTTCCTCATTGACGAACGTCTATATAACTTGTTTTTGGGTTAAAGAAGGCAATCTCGAGTAAGTCATTGTGACATTCACATAAGCAACGTCTCCTTATAGAGGAATAAATCGTTGAGTCCTTTTAATTTCCAACAGTGTGCTCCTTTAACCGTATGAATTGGACGATAAGCATTTGGGATAAGATAAAACGCGTTCGTCATATAATTTTATAATAAAATTACGCACATTTATTTACTTATTTCATAGTTCTCCCATATTCACTTTCTAATATTCGGCGACAGTTGCCACCGAAATTCATACAGTTATACGAATAATAATAATAATAATAATAATAATAATAATAATAATAATAATAATAATAACAATTATTATTATTATTATTATTATTATTATTATTATTATTATTATTATTATTATTATTATTATTATTATTATTATTTATTATTATTATTATTATTATTATTATTATTATTATTATTATTATTATTATTCATTCATTCATTCACGGAGATCAGGCGGGAATCCAAGCTTTCCCGCCCAAGTCAGTCTGTCCCTGACAGCGAGGACTTCATTTTGGCCGCGCTTGTTTTATTCGTCGCCAAGAATCCCGAAGGGACCAATACGAATTAGCGCCATGTGCATGCGGTTATTATTATATATTACTTTTTCCAGTCGAATTGTTTCTAAAGTGGACTCTGGGACCAAGAGTAACCCCTGCCTCTACATCATGAAGTGAAAAATACTGAGATGAGTGCGTAGAATTGTTTGAATTTCGACGGCAACTGTCGCCGATCATAAGAAAGTGAATATGGGAGAACTATGAAATAAAGTAAATAGATGCGCATAATTTTATTATAAAATTATATAGCAAATGCATTTCCTCTAAATCCAGACGGTTATCGTCGAATATATACGGTTACAGGAGCACTCTGATTGGTCAAATTCGAAAGACCTCAATGATTTATCTCTTTACATGCGACGTATCCTTCGTTGCCTAAGGGGCGAAACGTAAGAACACGCCCCTTCGGATAGTAACGTTGGTATTTCGCGCCCGCGTCGGACTACTTTTTTTTTAGTGTTTTTTATACTCACTGCAAGGTGAACAAATCACGCATATAGGTGATTTAACATATTTTTTTGGAGTAATTTTATGTTTCATTGGCGTTTCGTCGCGTCTCTGCAGCTGGTGGTATAATTTTCAAAACGGAAGTGGGGCTACAGCGGATCGCCGCTGCGGGGCATCTAATCTAGTTGCCTATCGCTGGTTCACCGACGCTTTCAGCATTGGATATCTTGAGTTTCAGGTTGTTTACATTATCTGTTTTCTTTTTCTACCTTTCATAAAATAAAACTTACATACAAAATAACGTAATAAACAGAAAAAAAACATATAAAAAGTTCGTTTGAGTGTTCGAACCACACATCAAATCTTCGAGGGCCAACGGTTAGAGAGTTTTATTTCCCCAATATCGAGTATAAAACGTTGAACTCGACAATTTGCAATCTATATTACTGGCTCGGGAAAGAACATAATTATAAAGAAATATTCGAAGAGATATATGTAAACTGTAGTTTCACATAAGATTAGCCTCGATGCTCAAGCACAACGTTAAACTTCCTCATATCTAAATGGTGCAACAACATCCACTAATACTACTTCAATCACTCATTTTCAACAATTTACTTTGACAATTTAGATTGCTGCACACAGTGTCACAAGACTGAAGTCTCCCTTTCCAGCTATTTCTCGCATGTGCGAGATTTTTCTCCGATGATGCTTTCCTTAAATGCTTTAATCTTTACCTATATCTCGCTACTAAAACAGGAAGTGGTACAAATTCATTGTTACTTTCGATTTAAATATTGATCTCTCTAGAGCAAATTCGGTAATAGCGAAAGTTGTGTCTAGAATGAATTAAACATTTCTACTTTTCTGGCACAAGAATAACTTTCGTTTCTACTTTTCTGGCTCTGTGAAGGCAGGTAACCGTGGAAATCTACGGTTTCTGGTTTCAATGCTGATAGCCGCAATGGAAACAAAACTATCAATAGGTGGCGCGGTGGCTCAGTGGTAGAGCGTTCACCTCTGGTGCTTGGGGTCCCGGGTTCGATCCCAGCCCCCGCCAAGTGAACTTTGTGGTAGACAAACACCGTGCTCGTGGGTTTTCTCGGGGTTCTCCCGTTCCCTCCCACTTTATTCATTCCACTATTTCACTCATCTCTCATTATCACCGTCTCCTTTAGCCTAACCGGCATAACCGCGGGACGTAAAACTCAAAGATTTCATTTCATTTTCAAAACTCTCAATAACAAAGAACTCTTATGAAATCAATTTAGTATTTCAAGAACACTAACTGTTCTTGACTTTATTCCCCTAATGCGGCTAAAAGCAGTAGATAAAATATCATCCTTGATTCTAATATTGATTCATATATCGCGGAAACGGTAAAGGAATGCTACAAATCGTTTTTGGTACGAATTAGGAATAGATATCATTTCATCCTTATTCTTCTGCTGAAGCTGGAATTCGTAAAAACTTTCCGTTTCTTTGCTGATTTCTACACACTAATAAATTGTAAAAAAAAAAAAAAATAGCGAGAAAATGATCTTTTGATGTGGATTCTACAACCGATGAACATGTTATAAATCTCTTCACTTGTCCCTCTGCAGACCTACTACTTCCTGTCGAAATATTCGCACCGGTTTGAAAACCTACCGTAGTTTTACATTATGAAATGAAACTCATTCATTCTTTCTTCCGTTTACACAGCGTTTCTCCGAGTTTGAACTCGTAGAGTAAACATCCGCCTCTTCTTCATTATAGATGTTATGTCTTTATTAGCAGTTAAACTGCCGCAAAGGGAAAGCTTCCAAGTCCTTAGGTTACTTCTTCACCTTGAAGGAACATTTTTTTAATCATAATTGATAAATTGTAGCCTGCTTTGACCTATCCTTCTTTCTCTTTTCACCATACGTTCTTTTACGTCCAAAATGACACTGTTCTTTCTCAGTTTTTCCCTCGCTCAGTTTTTCTTCTTCAATTAATTAGATTTAAGTTCGTTATTTTCCTCCTACTATTTCGTTAATCGTTTTCTGTTTTACTCAGCTATATTTCTCAACACACACTTAGACATTTGGAAAGCATCCAATATTGTTTCTTCACTTTTGTGTATGAGCATGGCCGCACCTACATATCTCTCTACACTTGAATCTGTTCTCAATTTATTTATTGCAATTGTACGTTTTCCTGTTCCCTTACTTCGAACATTACCTAAGGAGGTAATTTTGCGATATCTCAATATCCAATTGCCGGTAGTACGCAGGAATACCTCTGATCTGAAGTTTCTTCATAAGATAGTTAATTGAAACCTAAGATCAACCTACTTCAACAACTATCCTTACATGACCCTTTACGCAAAACCTGGAATACCCAACTATTCCATCTTGCAAACCTTAGGTTGACAATTATACAGAGGTCTCTTTATCACAGAGTAACGAACTATTATAATAATGTAACTAGTGAGGTGGACATTTTTTCGAGCTACCCGGTGTTTGAAAGAACAATAAAAAGCATATAGGCCAAATAATATTATTTGTGCATTCTTTGTTGATATAATTGATGTTATTGTTGTTCTTATTTATTTTTCATGTTTTTGTCCTATTTTTCTTTTCCTGCTTGTTAACATTTCCTTGTGTAAAATGGCAAAATTATGCTGTATCTGGAAATTTTTTCAATAAATAAAACAAATAAAATAACAATGTTTCTGCCCCATAGAAAACAATATTCCGCACGAAACATTTTATGAATATTTTTCTTAACGCTTTATTCAAGAGTTCACATATTATACTTTTCTTGTTCCTAACTACTTTCTTCGCCATTCCTATTCCTGGTTTTACTTTACGTAACCATGAAATGTCCTCACTAATGAAGCTATACCCATGTATCGGAAACTAATTACCTCTTCCGCATTCTATTCCCGTTCGTTTATACTAATCGTCTGTCTGAAACTACTTGCGTTGCCTTTGTTCCAATTTACATTGCGTTTGTCTTTTCAATGTTTAATTTAATTCCGTATTGTTGCCTACATTTTCTGCATAGTCTTCCACATTTACTAACGTACAAATGAAATGAAATGAAATCTTTGAGTTCTATGTCCCACGGTTATGCCGGTTCGGCTAAAGGAGACGATTATGATGAGTAATGAATGAAATGGTGGAATGAAAAAAGTGGGAAACGGAAGAACCCCGAGAAAACCCACGCACACGATATTTGTCCACCACAAAGTTCACTTGGCTGGGATCGAACCCGGGACCACAAACACCAGAGGTGAACGCTCTACCACTGAGCCACCGCGGCCCCTACTAACGTATAGGCTCGAATAAATATCTTTGCCGAAATTTTTTTTAGTGGTTAAGCAGTTATCATGGGAGTTAGCAGTTAGCGGGAGCTCAATTGTTCCGGATCCCACGTTACGCTGTAGGTCCAAATTTCATATAGCCTCGCTGCTGAACGGGACGAAAAACTGAAAATTAAATCAAAATTAATTTAGCAACAGGGGTAGTAATAAACGTAAGTCAGTGGGGACTATTTTATTATTATAATTATTTTTTGACACTACAGCTTCGTAACTAAATATTTACTAAGTTCGAACAACGTCACAACGTGAAAATCGAAAAGTACTGTTTTGAGTAATAAATATTAGCCAAACAGTCACGAACATTCCAAACATTGTCCTCTACGTGTAGAACATAATTAATATGCAGTGAACGTTTAAACGATATGTTGTTAAAGCTTTTAAATTCGAACTCTTTTCTTCTTTTTTCACCTAATTTGTCGTGTAGTACAAAATTCGTGTTTATGTTCTGAGTGGATTTAAACCTAATCCTGGAACCAGAATTCTCAATTACACGAAGGATCACTACCCTATGTAACTCTATCATTATTAGCATATAGATGGACAAAGCATGAAACTACTAGTGCAACAGCATTTGTTGTTTGCGAGGTTGGAACAGACATATGAACAAACACATACATACACACTTGCAAAGCACACACACACACATACACCTGAAAATGTAGCTACATGCATATCTGTTTATGGGTATTTAATTAAGAGGCTTATCGAACAGGTTGTGTGCTTTTAGTAAAGATTTACAATACATACTGTAACCATTTAATACTATTTAATAATAGTGTTTTCCATTAATTTATTTTTGAAATTCCCAAAGAAAGGATTTATTAACATTGTATACATGCATGCGTTTTTTGTTTGTTTATTTATTTATAATATCAGATTATATGTTTGTAATATATATTTATAATACATATTACTTTCCTATATTATACCTATTTCTCTGTGTACAGCATGCTATTCGTACATTGTTACGGAACATTACTATTTCTTCTTAACGGTTACCTATTTGTGCACTTAGAATTAAGAATCTGCAATACAGAGTATTTCAAAACGAATGACGTGATTTTAAAAGTCCGTATGTATTGAATAAAACATATTAAAAAATGGGATAAATTGCAAAATACTCACAAAATATTCAAGTTTCAGCGATGCTATTACAAATGCTCTATTTGTCCATCATCAGCAGCACGAACATCGTCTATGCGATAGCTAAATTTGTCATAAAAATTCGTCATGCAAGGCAGACCTGGACTCTTACCTTTGCACAAGCATCCTGTCTCTTCACATTGGTGATACCAACGACAAATGCTTTTGGGTGCAGGCAGATCAATGCCAAAACGCCTACACGCTGGACCGAAAACACTGACTTAGTTTTTACAAACTGCAGTACACAAAACGCTTTCTGTTGAGCGGACGCCATCTTACTTCAATTTGAGAAGACGCATTGACTGACATCTAACGGTGATTTTCTGAAACTTTAGGCCACACTCACTCAAACAACAGTCATTTCCTTGCTGGCACATCCCATGTTCCGTAATTATTACCGACCAAAATCAGATCATTCTTTTTGAGACACGGTATATGTAGAACAGTAGAGAAGATTCTTCATATAAGAAATTGTGGGAAGCCGAAAAATATGACATAATATATTTATAAACGACGTAATATATCATGATACAACCATAATACATGCACTAATCGACGTAGTAGTGACAACGCCCCACTACTTTCAGTGAAAGCAATTACTTTATGTCATACGAGAATGTGGAATCAAACTCAAAGATTACAAAAAATCAATTAAAATAATCTGCAATAAATTATCTATATCTCCAATTGTTACAGTTGATTTATGACTAATTATCACCATAATTAATTAAATATTATTTCTGACAGATCGTTTGCAACTGTAATTGTGGAAGATGATTTATGTAATAGACTTAATTGCTCATAGCCAATTGTAAAAAAAATAAATAAATAAATAAATAAAATATTTACGACAAATTGTCGATAACTGTAATTATCAAATATCGTATATAGAGTATTATACATAATTGCAATTGTCAGTTATTGTACTTTGGGATGAAGATTCATGTTAAGTCTTGCTTTCAATGATGTGTTACAAAGAACGCACTTGTTGCTGCGTCTTCAACATTTTTAATTTTCGTTTTTATAGATACGACTGTCTGTTATTCCCAATTACTGTGTATGAGCGATTTACATGCGTTAAAAAAAATGTGTTTTCTTACTGAGTGAATACATACGTCAAATTACATGAATTATATTACATAAAGCCGCTCGTAGATGTACTCCAAGAAACCATGGTGCGTACAACATCTATAGCTAAAGAACACTAATTGTGCTAGTTTCTAAAGAAAATAAAAACAAATGAAAGAAAATTGGAAAGTGAAATACAAAAAATGAAATCTTTCAGTTTAACGTCCCGTGTTTACACTCTTTGGACTAAAGAAGATTGTGATTAAAGGGAATAAATCTTGATGAGAATGTGCGAAGAAATGGGAGTACCCAGATAAAACCCACGGACACCTTTTGACCAGCACAAGTTTCCTTGTGCGGCAGGGGAAAACTAGATCTAGAAAGTTAAGGGGACGCATAACGTCATGCCGTCCCTTTTGCCTATCTTTGCACATTGTATTTCTTTTAGGAAGTGGGAGGACGCCATAGATATTTTATGGAAGTGAGGGGACGACGCCTTCCTGCGTTCTCCCTCACTTTTATCCTGTTGTGCGGGGATCGATCCAGAGACCACACACAACAGAGATTAATGCTCTATCACTGAGACACTCTACCCACCAAAAATAAAATACAAAAAATACAAAAAAAATACAAAAATAAAATACTTGTAAAACCTCACAAAAGAGTTATGTGGACAACTAAGTTGTCCTAGTATTGTTACGCTGACTAGAAAGTGCTGACACATATGCGTGATAGAAACACTTCATTTCTTATAAACAAATATTAATTATTCTGTATAATATTGCAAGTATAAACAAGTATTCTGTAATTATTTTCGATTAGAGAAAACAGTCATAAACTATTTTATAAATAATGAAGATCGAAATGTTTGGATAGCTTACGCTGATATAGCAAAAAGAATAATGTTCAGTAGTTTCAATTAGAATATATATTATAATTTTTTGCAATTAGTATAACATGGAATTTTCAAATTCAAGATGATACCTAAATGGAAAGTTATAACGTTTCAGACAGGTCACTGTTCTATAGTGGACACATGTTTCTTTTCTGCCCATTTCAAATAATCCAAATATTCACCTTGATTCAACTGATATTCACCATGAAATCCCTGAGTAAATTTAAATTTATACATTTATTTTCCTTTACTTAAAAATTACTGAACAGAAATATGCTAGTAAGATATTTTTTATTACTACTATGAACAAGGTTCATCTGTTTGGAAAATGTCAGAAAATTTAGCCTAAATTATTACCCAAAACCAATCAAATTTGGAGGCCAACATTTCGGGCCTAATTAGCAATAAATTTTCTCCCGTGCGCAGTATTATCATCATATTCTGAAAATATTTTCTAAATTACAGTTTCGCTACCATTTGTTCTTTTTAATTATATAAACTGATTTCTTAAACTTGGATCAAATTGAAACAAAAATATAAGTCAGTTCTTCCCAATTACCTTACAATTGCGGACTCAGTTTTAACTTTTAAGGTAAAATACTAGCCCCACAACTTTCAATTAAATTGTACATTTTTACTTATGCTGTAATCATGCAACATATATGGCCGCAGTGGCTCAGTTCTAGAGCGTTCTCTTCTAGTGCCTGGGGTTCTTGGTTCGATCCCAGCCCGTTCTAAGTGAGCTTTGTGGTGGACTAACACCGTGTGCGTGGGTTTTCTCAGGGTTCTCTCCTTTCCTCCCACTTTCTTCATTCCATCATTTCATTCATTTCTCATCATCATCGTTTCCTTTAGCCTAGTCGGCATAACTGTGAGACGTAAAACTTAAAGATTTCTTATCATTTCATTTTCATACGTGACATACAGGCAGTTAGTGGCATTATTTATATCTTTTATAAATTATGGGACGTAAATAATACCACAGACCTCTAGAGTTTCGCGAATCACAAATTAGGAAAACTGATATAGGTCATTATACGAATTTAAGGAAATGCAATCCATACCTGATAGCAACTGCTAATTTCCTCCTGTTATTTAGATTTAGACACTTCACTCACAGCCAAAAGGAACTACTAGAATAATACATTCATAGTGAATATCGACTGGACTCTTTGTTTCGCAGTGAAGAAAAAAAGTTGAGTGGTAATAATGATCTATTCAAATAAAGTTATACAGTATACGGAATAGAACCCATTTCTTCATAAACACGTGAAAATTGTTTTCATTCATGAATTTCATATAATATCATTGATTTTGTTTCATTAAAAAAACATTAAAAAAATGTACCTTAACAGGAGTTAATTGTATTTTAATGTAATGACAACAGATGCACCTCATTCATATGCCTCATACATATAACAGACCAATATGTGTCCATGTATGACGAAAGCGACGACATATGTGTGTTTGTGTATTGTCTCCGTCTACTTCCTTCTAATCAGCCTCCCTCTTGACGTCTCTCCCTTTGAACATTAATTACTTAGTCATGAGTGCCATACATTTAGGAACACGTTCGAACACACACTCTGGGTGTCGGAGCTTGTATTCTAGTCATTCCTCTTACCCCCCCCCCCCCTCTTAAACCCTCTGTAGAGGAAGCGACAGACAGAGATGGATTCAAATATGATGCACATATGCTAATACACACCAAATTTGATTGACAGAAATTACTAATCAGGGATTACAAAAAAAAAAAAGGCTAAAGATAGAATTGGTGGATGATGTCCTAGAAATTACCAAAAAAAAAAAAAGCAGAACACAAAACTCAATGATCTTGTTATTTCTATTTTTTTTTTTTTTTTTTTTTTGTATTTCATAATCTCTCATTTTTTTTCTCTCGTTATGAATAACCGCTAAAACCGCAAAAATAAAAGGATCATCAATCACCTCAGCGGAAATGCAGGTTGATATAACACTTTTTATTCTATGTTTAAGTGAGTGAGAGAGAGTAAAAAGAAAGAAAAAAACAATGACACTGATATTGCCAAAATATGATAAATAATCGTGGAAAGGAAAATGGCGTCCACATAGTGTTCTATATGTATCAGTAAATCCGGAAATACGTGACAAAAGCAGCCAAATGTAGCTGATGTTACGATACGTGATTTAAAAATGCATTTAACGCAGAAAATGAGACACGAACTGTAACACACACATACACACTAATATATATATATATATATGACGGGTTAACACCATATGAATTATTATTTTCACCCTTCCTGTGAATACTAATTAAAATCTATCTTTAAAAGATGTACTCGAATATTAAATATGGAAGATATTCCCATTCTGCAAAGTTTTATCAATTAATATCAGTAATCTAATACGAAAGGTACAAGTGCTGTAAAACTTTAAAATATTCACTTAAATAGAGACGGAAAATGATCCCCACGTTATCACAACTACAGAGGGGTTAAGAGCACAAAATATGTAATACTTTAAGCAGATAACTGCTTCTACATATTATTTTTTTAATATTTAAGATTTATTTTTATTAATGCATTGTGGTTTCATTGAAAATTAGTTGACTAAAGTAAGCAATAAGGATATTCCCGATTGCGTACAGAAGTTCCGTTTCATTGTGTTTATCAAACATATATTATAATTTTAAGTAACTTATGATCGAAGTAACTTCTGCTTGATTTAATGTTTCTGTGCTCACTCATCGCAGGTTACGGTACTCTGTTGTGGCTAGTGGTACATGTGTATGCTATCTGTGCTTATGGTTGCACGAATATTCGGAACAAAGCCATGGGATTTCTATATTCGCAAACTGTGCTACTAAGACAACTTGTTGCTTCATCACTGATCACAAGATCATATGAAATATAATATTCTTCTGCATGCTCTTTGAATCAAATAAACAATTGAAAGCAAATGTTCTTGGATTTTAGTGGTACAAGCAACTAGTGGTGTTTAAAAAAAATGCCCGGGCGTCGACTTTTAAAAGACATGGGGTGAAATGTAGTATTTCAAAAGTATTAATATATCATAGCAGTGATGATTTCAAGGACAGATTCTGAAAAAAATCTCCCCGAAGTTAGGGTATTTCCTACGGGCATATCTCCAATTGGGCTCAACTTGGTTTAACATTATTTACTACTTCTAACCCCGCAAATTCAGTCTGACAGTGGTAAACATTCTGAAATCATCACTGTTTCACAGTAAGAAATGTAGTGACAGGCAAAGGGGAAATCTCATTGTTCCGGTGTGGGAATTTCTCTGTGAGCCAGCCCCTTAAGCTGTTACTGAGAACAATTGCAAGCAATATGGCTTCTGGTTCAGCCGCTTCTGTAAGATCTCACACGAGAAACATTGAAGGTATAAAGTTTCTTATCCCTCCCTATATTCACCTTTTTGTCTTAAACACGAAACTGCTCTGAACAAGCTTAAACGTTTGTTCACGAAATAAGAACGACCAGTTGATTTCCTTTATAAGAACATCGTGTAATTACGAAAACTGCTCATACCAGCAGCATACGGCGTATATACTGCATGATTCTTCTTCATTGGACTTTATTCTAAATCGTTGTTGAACGATTGTCACTGACTGATATACAAACAACTCAAGAACTGTGAAGGAATTTATGGATAGCTTCTGATTTCATGTGTAAAGAATACCTGACCTGAGCCATGGGTGTGGTTAGCGAGGGGTCGGGGAGACGCATCCCCCCAGAATTTAGTCAAATGTATTTAAAGAAACTAAGACAACTTTGTATATATATCTTTTATGGGAAAGAGGATTTTGATTTTGATTCATTCGATCCCCCCCCCCCAAATTTGAAAAGCTAGTGACACCAGTCTCTGAGCCCATAATTTTGATTTACTGCGAGTTTTTGAGTTTCATTCAGAGATGAAGGATCAAAGTATTTCATATGATACTTGTAACTCACCGTCAGTATGATTATTCTTAATATATGCGTTTTGATCAAAATGTTACATCTAATGTCTTACATTGTATTACAAGAAACAGCGTAAGATATGGTCCAGGATTATTACCAAAAATGTATTTTACAATGTCAGTAAGTCCCTTCGGGTGCAAAATAGATACATAAGAATAATGAGAAATATTCTATAACAAATTCTTGTATCTGATCCACAGGCTATTAGTGAAAAAAAGTATCATATTTGACAAGATATTTATGAAGAAATCGGTTCTTACTTGGCTTAGTTCAGTATATAAAAATGTGCTAATTCAAGCAATTCAGAATGAAATAAATTTATGTATGGAATAACATAAGTCCAAGAGTAGCGAATCAGAAATTATTATAAAAAAATTTCCTAAGTAGTGGGGAGAATGGCAAAAATATAAACAACGTACAATATTACGGCATACTCTACGATTTTCCCTCCACCCATTAAGTTGTAATTGATACTGAATTATGCCTTCGTCACATTTCTTATTATGATGCTAGCAAGATGACCGACAGTGTGGATATGTAACGTTTCACTCTTATTTATAACTTCCCGTTAAAATTCTTTTACATTTCTGTTACAAGTATTGCCCACAGTTCGAGTCAGTCAACACGATCCAGCACCTTAATTTTTACTCATAATTAGAAGAGAAATTAGACACATCAAATGCATATCACAATTAACTTTTATTTTCCGGTATAATTGAATCTATCATTACTTCTTACATTGAGGCTGCACTCTCCACGCACATTGATATTTCGGATTGGAATATAATGGGCTTGGTTTCGGTTATTATTAGTTTGGTTTTGATTAGTATTACTTTGCACCATTGATTGATTTTCAAAATTTTGCACTATCATAATTAGATGATTAAGGAAGAATTGCCACAAGAGTGGAAAGAATCAATCATTGTTCCAATTCACAAGAAAGGCGACAAAACCTACTGTAAACGAGGCATTTCTCTTTTGTCAACATCTTCTAAAATCCTTTCAAATATTCTATTAGCAAGATTGACCCCATAGGCAGATGAAGTTATTGGGGATTATCAGTGCGGACTTAGACGAAATCGATCAATTATCGATAAGACATTTACCATTCGCCAAATACCAGTACTCGAAAAGAAGTGGTAATACAATACCCCGGTACATCAACTATTTATTGATTTTAGAAAGGCTTACGACTCGGTTAGGAGAGAAACATTGCACAACGTTCTTACAGAACTTGAAATACCGAAAAAGCTAATTAGATTAATGAAGACATGTTTAAATGAATCCCAAAGTAAAGTCCGGGTAGGAAAACTTTTGTCCACGAGCTTTCACGTCAAGAATGGCCTGAAACAAGGAGATTCGTTGTCGTCATTATTATACAACTTTGTCCTGGAATACGCTATAAGGAAAATCATAGATGGCAATCAGGGCCTAGAGTTGAACGGTGTTCACCAGGTTATGGAGTACGCTGATGAAGTAAATTTAATAGGGAATGATAGGAGAACAATAGAAAGAAATGCAGAGATCTTATTAAACGCTTGCAGGGACATGGGTTTAAAAGTAAATACAGAAAAAAAACTAAATACATGGAATTGCGTCGGAACCGTAATACGGCAAATTATGGATGCGTTAAAATATTAAATAATACTTTTGATAAAGTGGATAGTTTCAAATATCTAGGATCAGTATTAACAGAGGAAAATCATATTCACGAAGAAATTAAATGTCGACTAAAAGCAGGGAATTCGTGTTACTACTCGGTTCAAAATCTCTTGTCGTCGCGAATTCTATCGAGGAATCTGAAGCTTAAAATATACAAAACGATAATCATGTTTGTTGTTCTGTAAGGTTGCGAAACATGGTCGCTTACTCTGAGGAAAGAACATGGACTGAAAGTATATCAGAACAAGATCCTGAGACGAATATTCGAACCCAGGAGGAACGGAAATGGGGATTGGCGTAAACTTCATAACGAAGAACTACATAATTTATACGGTTTACCCAATATTGTTAGGGTCTTCAAGTCTAGAAGGCTTAGGTGGGCGGGTCATGTAGCTAGAATGGAAGAAAATAGAAACGCTTTCAAAGTCTCGACTGGAAGACTGATCGGAAAACGACCATTAGGAAGACCTAGGCGCAGATGGGAGGACAATATTAAGATGGATCTCGCAGAGATTGGAATACAAAGTAGAAACTGGATGCAGTTAGCTAAGGATAGAAGTCAGTGGAGAGCTTTTGTGAACGCGGCATTGAATCTCCGGGTTTCATTGGCCATGAAGTTAGTTTGGTTAGTTAGTTAACAGAAATCAGTTTTTGCTGCTGCAACCTAAAAGTAACAATAGCCGGATCGATGCTATAATTCTGTTGGTATGGATTAATTAACTTCAACTCATTATGTACGGAAATTACAAAATCAGTAAGATACTTATAAATTTTTGGATCTTAACGTCTGTTTCGAACCAAAGCGTCTCGGTTTGCCAGCATAAAGTCATTCTCAAAACTTGAAAGTAGTGCGTTCTTGAAATCTAAATAATTACGTAAATTCCCCCTAATCGCTTTGAACCAAACAAAGCAAGGTGATAATGAAATGTGTGGTAAAATTTAAAGTAATTTGGATGCACTTGCTGGTATGTCTTCCGTCCTTCCACTAAATTTGGTCAGAGATCTTATTTCACTAAATCTGATACGATGATTATTATGAGGCTGTTTCAAATGTTTAGACTGTATGTATCTGGTTTCCCTACGATGTGGTGAATGTAGTCTTCTCTTTTCTTTCCCAATGCTAGAGGCACTATCATCCCTCTCAGGATAACTTTCCGGTATTTCACTTTCTTCTAAAGCTAATCTGGGTTCATTTGGCACATGGTCTCTGCTGATAATCGGATCAGTATTATCATTGATGGTGATAATCTTTTCCTTTATAGTATTAATTTCTTCCTGTAACTCTTTAATCTGATTGCTATGCTCATTAACTTGAGTTTCAACAACTTCCACCGAACGCTGTACAATTGTAAATATGAGCAACATTTGTTCCATTCTACAGTCTGTTCGTTCTAGTTTAATGTTTATTTGCTGTGTTATTTCCTCTAATTTATTATCCATTTGTTGTGTCATGGACTGTGTAATTTGTTCAAATTTGCTATCCATTTTCTGAAACTTTTGTTAAAATTTAGTATACATTTGTTGAAATGGAGTATCTATTTGTTGAAACTTTGTTCAAATTTAGTATCCATTTGCTGTGTTTGTTGTGTTAGTTGCTCCATTTGCTGTGATAAGGATTGACCTAACTGTTTTATAAGGTCAGCCACATTCATTGATGTATCCGATCCTGGTGTTTCAATATCAAAAAGTTCATCATTAATACTTTCGACTCTGGGTATATCCATTTTAAAGTTACGATAATTTTTTCTTTTACTTCTTAAGAAAGTATACTCCGCGTTGATGGTTATTTATGAGATTGCTTACTTTGCTTCAAACAAATCTCAGGGACCCCGGGCGAAAACACCATCTCAATAATGTAACGTTTTACTCTTATTTTTAACTTATCGTTAAAATCCTTTTACCTTTATGTTACAATTATTGCCCACAGTTCGAGTAAGTCAACACCATCCAGCACCTTAATTTTTACTCACAATTGCAAGAGAAATTAGACACATCAAATGCATACCACAATTAACTTTTATTCTCAAAACTCCATGAAAAATTTTTTTTCTGTTGTCATACCAACGCGAAATAACTATATCCTGTTACAGCAACTCTCATTACATGATTATTTTATCTATCTCCACATATATTCTACCTTTTTCTTCTTCTTCTTCACAACTGATTATGCACCGTTGCCCAAAATAGCTACAATTAGAAATGGAACTAATTCACAGATGGCAGATATACAATATCGTTGTGGATATAGCCAAAATGATATGATTAACATTTAAACTTTATTTTTTGCTTAAAATACATTTTTAAAAGATTAAACTATTTATTATTCGAAATACGACATTGTTATAAACAAAATGGTATGTTGGGACGCAGGGACGTTCCCAGGATTTTTTCAAGGGAGTGAGGTTCTAGAGAAGGACAAAAGACCGACTACAAATGGAAGGGAGGGGGGGAAGAACGACACACGAGTACAGTCGTGCATATACACAGTTTGATGTACACGCCACATCAAGGGTAAAAGTGAATCTGAAAAGGTAGGGGGACGCGTGACGTCACATCGTTTCCCATGCGTATCTTTGCCCATTTTTTTTTGTTTGTTTTTGTAAGTGGAGGATGCCATAAATATTTTCTGGAAGTGGGTTAACGGCGTCCTCCTGCGTTCTCCCTCACTTTTACTCCTGCATCATATAACACATCAATTATTTACGAAACGTATCCTCATCAACTACAATAAATAAAGTGTAGTACCATAGTATTTAATATAAATTTATAAAGGGCTAGAGTGTGTGAGAAGAAATTCATGTTTTGGCATTTATTACCATGAATTAAGACGGGCACGACGGCATAGCGGAAGAACTCTTACCTTTGATGCAAGGGATTCCTGGTTTGATCCACGGTCTAATAACTTTATCTCGTTTCAACAGATTTTCACAGGGTACTTTTGTTTCCTTCCCCATTCTCATCTCACTAATTATTATAGTTTATTCAAGGAACGTTCAGTGCCTCATGTAAACAGATACACATGGTAATTGCTTCACTTTATTGGTTCAAGAGCCTTGGAGCATCCATGCGGCAGAAGAAAATAGTCCATTGTCAAATAAGCTGTTTTTCAATGTTTTTGTTGCTTGTAAGGCTCATTACCAGAAATGCAATTTCCTTACAGTTGTATAACAGAAACAAGACGGTGTCTAAGAACTAAATTGAATCAATGCAATAAAAGAGAATGCGCATGCGCAGAAAGTGGCTTTGACCCACCTTACGTGCGAATCACGGTTTACAGTATGGCTACGTGCGAGGAATATGTAAAACGCCGACAGGGTACAAGCACGTGCTTCTCGAAAGAAGCGCTGACCGATAGCCAATCATCCGATGACTGGCGGAGTAATACCATTCTGTAATGTTTACATCAGAATCAGAAGGTTCGTTGAATGAACTTTACATTATAATTTACTTGTGGTTACCATCCATCTCCCTTAGCCGAAGAGGCATGATCGTGCGACGTTAAACAGATAGACTTTATTTCATTTTATTTCAAAGAATTTAGTACCTTTACAAAATTCAGCCGTAAAGATATATATTCCCCTTGCCTCCTGTTGAGGAGGCCAAGCTGGAAGATAAATTTTCGGTTGTAGTTTCAGAGAAAGTCAACAAAAAGAGTTTTTAAAGCGTTAGAATGAATGACGTTTGTTGTCAAGAGCAACTCATAGTGTTTATTCTGCTGAAACAGATGTTATATATCAAGACAATACACTGTAATTTGGGGAATGTATCTAAAGTAGTTTGTGATTTTTCTAGCAGTGACACTCTTAAGCCTAAACGTGACATTTACTGCTAACATTGTTGCACGTACGACAAATAAATGAATACAATATAATTAAACTTTAGTTTTAAGTCTAACATTAACGTCATAATTAAAAAAATATATATATATTTTTTCCAAGATCTTTTTGAAAACTTTTACTGACTCTTTCACTCTTCAGAATCACATTCTTAGAGAATTAAAATAAATAAATAATTTTCTTAACAAGCAATTTTCCTTTCTCAGTGAGAAAATTCCTTTATTTGTATTCCTTTCAAGACAGGCACAAAAATATTTTACGGACTTTTCTTCTCTCGAACAGTTTCCTTTTCTTAACTTGAGCTAAAAGAAAGAACTTTTTCTTCTTCTTCTCTTTGGTTCTTTAGCAATTTAGATCAATTAAACGCTCAACTTCGCCTTTATTCAAACCAAACCACTGGAACTGTCGTCTCCCTTTGTGAGGTTTTTAACCAGGCAACAAATTAGGTAATTTGTTCATTTGTTTAAATGTTTTCTAACTTAGCATTTTTTTATTGAAAAGTTGTTAAAATATTTTATGGTAAATTTTGACTAACAACAGCTCACAAATTTTGTACTAATTATTTCTTATGGATTTGGTACATTAAATGGATTGTCACATGAGCATTCATATACAAAATATTACTTACTGAAAATATTAAAATTCTTATACAAGACTGCTAGTCTATAAAAATCCAATCACTGCAAAATTGACTGCCAATATAGTTTCTTATATCTAAGTGTGTCTGGAAGGTAAGCAACGCTACTATGTGTATAAATTAATTGTTAATATGTTTTATTTTGCGTAAGAAAAGTAGACATAAAGAGGTTAATTCTTTTTCCCTTATAGTTCAAAGAATATATCAAAAACTTTAAGTCCGAACCATTTTTTTTCCTTTCCCTAATTAATTTTTATTGTTTAATTTTTCTCTCTCAATGAACCTTCTGCTTTGACAATCGCTAGTTGTACCCGAGAAATTCTCCTTGTAGAGTTATGTGGTACGGTGATGGGCATAGATACACATGGTAACGATAGGATACCCTACTGGGATAGGCAAAGCTAAGTCAAACTCTCAAATACACAATCATGTCGTACAGTTGGAGCCGTTGAGTGTACATGGTACAATCAACAGCAGGAACTATCTTCTCCTGACTGCTAAAAATCCGTTAGGTCGAGTAAAGTACTTTCTCTTGTGTAACAAACGCCTGGAGAGATGCAACCCAATTTACACCTAACATTTCAAGATACAACTTGGTAAGCTTGTGGATTAAATTTTTTGATTGATATATATAATTCAGTTTTTAGCTTTTCTTTTCCATTGATACGTTATACTTACAATATTCTTGAAGCTAAGCTATTGAGAACAAGTAAGTTTTCGTATAGCATAAAGAACAGTCCTCCTTTTTATTTTCCTTTTTAGAAAATATATATTTTAAACACAAACTCCACTCACTCTTCTTAACATATGTATTAAATCCAAGCTCAAAATTTATTGGCTAATAATTCAGTAACTATAACTCTCCATTTCATCACATTTTCGAACATTGGATAGACCTTAACTAGTTTAATATGCATAGAAAATATGATAAAGTGGTTTAAGCTCTCGAGTTAATAGCCATTAAAATTTGCAGTTTAAACTTTAAAAAATCCTAACTCAAACTTTGATGCCAAATACCTCAGAAAACCAAAATTCTGCAACATATACGTAATACGCTTGTATAAAAGTCTGCCATCATGCAAAGTTTGATCAAGATCATATCAATTACGAATTCCACCGATGTCGTAAGACATTGCTATGCTTGTAATTATTTTTTCAGAAAAAGCAAATGATCGACGAACACATAAACAACGAAAGAAGAAACAAAACAGCGATAGTTTGATTATTTGAAGTTTTTCTTTTTTTCACTCATTTAGGTGGCACATGATGTAGTAAGGGTTTGCTGCGAGAGATTGCTGGATCGGTTCCAGGCCGTCGGTTTGTGATGGAAAATACCTTGTGCGTGATTTTCCCCTCAAGGTTCTTTAATTTAATAATATATTCTAATTTCACTAAGAATGAGGCATATTTTTGGAACTGGCGGGCCAGAATTTTTTGGTTAAATTCCGTGCTTTCTTGCTATATTTCTGTATTTTTTGATGGTTTAAGTAGGTTAGGTTAGTTTAGTTTAGGTTAGATTAGGATATTTGGATTTGGGAGGCTAGAATTCTCTGCTTAAAGTTGTACTTTCTTCCTATATGTTCTGTGTTTTCAATGGTTTAGGCTAGGTTAGGTTAGATTATGAGGTTAGTTTAGTTTAGCTAAGGTTTAAGCTATGTTATCTTAGTACTTAGTAACTACACTTAAGCAACATCAACTCATTTTCTTGTAAATATAGTGATTACCTGATTTTTGCCCCCCAGCAGGCCGGTAGCCAGCCCAAAACTGTAGGGGGGGGCGGTAAAAGTTTGGGGGCGGATCCAAAAATAGTATAATTCATCACTATATTATAATTCATTTCCAAACCTACCGTGAAAATTTTAGGGGTGCCCGGCCCACCCTAGCCCCGTGCATACGAGCCTGCCCCCCAGTTCCAAAATTATCCCAATAATTATATTACTATTATTCAATTCCCCTATTGATCTTCAAACAGTAATACAAAACAAGTAAATATATCACTGCAGGGGTCTCGGTGTGAGATGGAACTTCGGCCAAAAGATTTATCGCAAAGTCATCATCATCATAGGTATTCTGCCTTTATTGGCAGGTCACTTGCCGCAGCTGAGAAGCTTCCATGCTCCACGATCATCCGCTAACCTTTTCGTCTTCGCGTATGATCTTTCTGTTTTAATATCATCCATTAATTGTAGTCTCTTTGAATTATCGCAAAGAGTCAATCGAAAAATGAACTATTTAATAGTGTTGGAATGTAAAATGTTACAAACATGTTTTCTTTAGAAATATTATAAATAATCGTTTATTGTTTTAACGAAAATCGTGAAAAATAACTACCGCACATAATTACGAAACGGTTCAATCGTAAGTAATTACCTAATAATTTAATACATCACTCGTTAGATGACCCTCAAAATAGACTTTAAAAAGTAATACCTTCGTAAATTTTACTTACATCAGAAATTTCTTATGTAAGTATGAATTTCCATAAACTATAGACTATTTCAATTATCCTGAAATATATGACCTTATAATAAATTTATTTTTGACGTCCAGTTTCCACACTGGTTTTACATGAAATGTGAGCGTCAATATAAGGCGGAAATTAAAAAACTGGTAAACCACAAAACAAAAGAAAGTCCAGAACAACAACCATATAACTACGAGGAAATTAACGGGAGAATGTGGATTCTCTGTTCAACGTTGCTGGTCTCTGTGATGACACTTTAAGTTTCACACTGCCATCTAGTACCTTGCAGTGCATTTTAAGTATTTTCTTCTCTTTATTGTACAGTCTTGTTCGATAAATCCTTCCAGCCACTATGATACTTGAAAGGTTCTTAAACCAAGTATAAAATGATGATTCAGGAGCGCAAACTGAGTGTCGAAACAGGTCACATGTACCAATTCGACATACCACTGAGGAATAATCACCGAAAAACGATCTGACAGGTGGCTGAACCATTATGAACCAAATTTAACATGGTAATTTGAGAGCACGCCCAGAGTGTCGTAAGGGGTGGCATGTACACATCGGGCATACCATTAAGAAATAATCACCGAAAACTGGATATCCAACCTTAATCTTGGAAAAAGCATTTGCATACAATGGAAATTAGAATTTTCAGCATTAGAAATGGGGCGAAGCTCTTTACGTTTTGTTCAGCGAATAGAATTATGCTTTCGCTGATATGCCACATTCAACAATTTGCATGTCGAGTTCGTTCGCCAAAACAATTGATGTCTGGTATCAAATTATATTACATGAAATATCTAGTTTTGTGTCTCACGGTAATGTCTCTTATGCCCGAAAGAAGACAAATATATAATGAAAATAAATGCTAATGAAGTAATTGACAGACTGAGCAAGAGGAGATTTTTTTTTTTAGTGAACCGGCCAGAGGTAGAACCAGAGTCCTTTCGTGCCAAAGGCAAGTAATCTAATACTTAGCCATTGTTTCCTCTCCACCTGGTATTGAGTGTTAAATTGCCGCTCCAACCAGTATCAAATCTGAAACTTCCGAGGAATTATTTTTCTTGGAGTAATTTAGCGTTAGTAGACTCATTCTATTAGGCGTGGAATGTTCTTACACCACACTTAAAAGTGTAATAGTAATGGTAATATCAATCGCAACAGACAAATGTTTTATGACTCATGGTTAAGCCATAGAGAAAGAGGTAAAAATTACTGAGGAAACGAAAAACTTTTTGAACAGTCTTACGGTAATTTATTTTACTTTTTTTTCCTTAGTGCTAGCTAAAATCTCAATTTCTTACTTCTCCATTAGCATTGAAACTCACGATAGATACTGTATGTGCAAATTAAGGGATCGTTTCTGGTTCTTCTTTAATTGACATTAAGTATTAAATGAAAGGTTCACCATAAAGGACATTAAGAATTAAAAAACAGGTTCATTATAATTGATATGAAGAATTAAATGGAAAGTTCATTATGCTGCAATACTGTTAACTATAATTTTAGTGAAAATATCTACCCCAATCTGAATATACTACAAAGAACCTTGTCCTTAAATTTATACAGATTATAACGTACTCTTATCCTGACATCTACAAGAAGGATAAGAAAAGATGCCAAGGATTGGAAGACGCGTGTTAACTGTAGTTTATTCGGCTTAAGTTTAGAGTTGCCCATCCAGTACAGAGTTGCCCTTGGACTTTGCAACATACAAAAAACAGTGCTTATAGTATTAAAAATTGTTACATTTCACTTAACTTCAGTACTCCGTGGGCTTTACACAATTTTAAAAGGTTTTCTTCATTATTTTTGCGCATCAGTTACACCTGTTCACCATATTCGCCATATTTTACAACTACCATGCTGCTGAAACCTTCCGCGAATGCTTCCGCATCCGGCAAATAGTACTAACTTCCATATATCTTTTCTCGTATTAAACATAACTCTCCTGCCGAATTTACATTCCTAAACATCAAATAAAAACTTCAAATTATCAATTCTTACCTCATTTCTCCTGTAAATTTTCCTGATTTTTATAAAAAGCGGAGGGGTAACTCTAAACTTAACCCGTTTATTCCACTTTTATGTATCACTTAAGTAACCCATGTCATGAGTTACTTATTTTTCTATGTCTTACTATTGAGATACTATTGAGTATTGGAAGTTTGATACAAAACAGTTCCTAACATGATATGCACTAGGGGGCGCGGTGGCTCAGTGGTAGAGCGTTCACCTTCGGCGCTTGGGGTATCTGGTTCGATTCCAGCTCGCGCCGTGTAGACTTTGTGGTGGACAAACACCGTGTTCGTGGGTTTTCTCGGGGTTCTCCCGTTTCCTCCCACTTTCTTCATTCCACCATTTCATTAATTTCTCATCTTCACCGTCTCCTTTAGCCTAACCGGCATAACTGTGGGACGTAAAACTCAAAGATTTCATTTCATTTTCATTTGTTATGCACTAATTTCACAACAAACTTATAATGCTAAGGAAATATTTATAAGTTGGTTACATGCAGGAGTAAAAGTGAAAGGGGAGAGCCGGGTTACGCCTTTACCCCATTTCCAGAAATTATCTACCCTCACTTCCTAAAAAAAATTACAATGAGCAAAGGTAGGCACGGAGGACGCTGTGACGTCATGCATCTTCCTACCTTTTCGGATACTCTTTTACCCCTAGTTACATGTTATATGCGTACTTAAGAGGACCGCGACGGTTCAATGATAGAGAGTTCAGCTCTGATGTATGGAGTTTCTGCTTCGATCCCTGCTCAGGTCAAGTGAACTTTGTGGTATAGAAACATTGTGTGCGTGGGTTTTCTCGGGTTTTTCCAGTTTCCTCCCACTTTCTTTATTTTACTATTTCATTCATTTCTCACCATAAGGCATAATTGTGGGACGTAAATCTGAGAAAAAATCATTTCATTTCATTTAAAAGTACCGATATTCAAACATAATATAAGGTGGCACAAAAGTAGGTATACACCCCTGCATTGATAAGTTGAACTTTCTAGTTTATGGATTTATTTGCTTCGAGTGTTCCGGGCTTAAGTTATCAGTAAAAAGACGTTAAGAATAAATAATAAAGAAAGTAGGTCTACCTAGTTCCGGGCTTAAGTTATCAGTAAAAAGACGTTAAGGACAATTAATAAAGAAACTAGGTCTAGGAAATAAAGAAATGATATAAAATAAGGGACTGGACTGTATACCTACTTTCGGTCCACCCTATAGTTAGGCTGTGCTAGAGAATGCTGCTGATTAGAAATTTTTATTTCTCTTATAATAGTAGTCTGAACGCATTCACAAAGGATTGTTTTTGAGCTGATAAATTTTGTATATACAGAACATTCTGTAATCCAAAGCTTGGTGACAATATTGTTATTACCCTAAATGACCTAAGGTAATATTGTTTGACTTACAAAGTTCATATTTCCGTCGATGTAGTTTGAGGACGACGTAACTAACAAATTGTATTGTAAATGATACCAGATCATAATCGAATAGAGAAATTTATGATTGCAAAAAGAGTTAGCACAGTTCCTGAACAAGAAGCTCGCGGCAGGTGGATCCGAGTCGACGCGGTCTCTCGCCAGAAGGGCTCATGCCATAAGAACTCCGTTGCAAACACCACCGCGTTGAAACAGAATGGATACATTAGCGGATTCAAAATGATCGTTTGGGGCGGAATACGTTTTGGAAGATAACTGTAGGCTTGAAATACGAAATTTTACATTAAAACATAATAAATCAGTGCAATATAGCCACTTAAAAGTTTACAATGTTGTACCATTTTTAGGGAACTGTATTAAGCCAGTATTAGGTGGGAGGGGGACATGTCGCTCTGCGCATCACAAAGCCAAATGCGTTTAGAAGAAAAAGAGTAGTCTTTGGAGTAACAGTCGCCCCACCGCTGACTCCGTGGATCCGCCAGTGATAGCAATTAAGTCATATAGTTAGACGTAGTATAAAGCGCCAAACCCGCTTAAGTTAAAAATAATATTTTCTACAAAATCCTTACTTTATTTCTGTGGGGAGAATATACATATCCTCAGAAAAGTACGCAAACGTTCGTCATGAGAAACGTTCCCAAGTTCATATAATATCATGTGTTTAACTATATACCTTAGTAAGGCAAATGCTTATTTCTGCATAATATCTTGCTCAAGGGAGGTTAAAACACTAAAATCCGCTTACTTACGGCATTGTATGTGTTTATGTATGTATAATATTAGATTTGTTTCTAAATATTTTCCTGAAGTTCAGTGGTTTCTTGTAAAGAACATGGTTCACAGATGAGAAGTTGTTTATAGAATGAGATACAAAGCGTAGTGAGAAATGATGTTATAGTCATGTTGCTTCCTCCAAGCACCTAGCACTACTATCTAAAACAGAAATCAATTCCAGACAGAGGGCTTGCCATTGATTACTGATGTCTTCATGTCCTTAGAAGTACTCAGCTTTTGCCATGCCACGCCAGTAAGTAAAACCCGTACAACCGTAAATCATTGGATAATTTCAGGGATATACACCACATTGAAACACAGCATTTGGGTGCTTCTAGATCAGCTAGGATAAAGAAGTCACTTGAGGCAGGCCGGTGATAACAGCGGCGGAAGGATAGCTAGTATTTCTTAAAGTCAATAAAAGAAACGGGGAGTTTCTCATGCCTTAGCAAATATCAAAAAAATATATTGTAAAGCATGAGCTTAAGTGCATAATACACTGTAAAACAAGAGTAATACAATAGAAATTAGATCAAACATAAACTCCTTCTGACATAAGTAGCCAAATAAACAAGTGCAAGTCAAATGAACAAGTGAGTTCGATATATCATAAAACAGTTTATTTTTGCATTTTATTACAGATTCTTGTATATAGTATAAATGTTAGTAATGTTTTACAAAGTATTTATGCTAATCCAAAGTTTATAAGCTAAGACTTATTGTCCGACCATTTGCTATATAGTTCAGAAGATGTTTCCCTTACGGCAAGAACGCAAAGAAGTCACAGAGACCTTGAAACATTTATTGCCACAGATATAAGACAGGTGATACTGCTGTTCAACATATTCGCAATCTGAATTCAGACATTCATCATGCAGTGGGTTCAACTATTGTATTCTCATGTAGTAGACGTCAAGCGTCAGGGAGTAGAACCAGTATCTGACATCCATCCAACTGTTCTTCAATATCAAACTGCTTAACGGACAGGAAGTTATTGAGGTGTAAGAGAGTTTGCACACGTCCCCGGCACTGCCGTGTCCGGTACCGAAAATGCCCGCAATGGAATTGGCGGCAATGTAATCAAATAGTAGCTTGCACAGGCAAAAAAAGCCGGTGGAACTCCCGGGGCCGGGAAACGCAGTCGGTCTAGCCGCCGACAATATCAGTGTCGGCTCCGGCTCCGATTATGTCGGAGATAATGCCAGACCCGGCTTACTGATAGGTTTCTTCAATCTAGTTAAAGTGAGTGAGTGGCAAAGCGTTGTATATTCTTGTTTCTTTTCCTGTATTTGAATTTTTTATTTACTTTAGTTTTTTCTGTTATTTTCTTTTTTTCACATCAGTTAAATATATAATGAAGAAAGAAATAATCAAAATGGCTGTGAGGTACCGCAAATATAGCGTCTTGCTATTTACATAAATTCCAAGCAAGGGAAATTCGGATTTTGTTTAAATTACCCAACTACGGCAACGCGGAAAGTCAGTTCACAGATGTGTGTATGTATATTAATTATTTATCTTCTACAACCGAAACTTACTTAAACGATTTAAACAAAGGGTTCGTTGGATTCGTTTTGACTGAGAATATGTCTTAACATATATGAAGGCATAATACAAATAAACATGGCGGAAATGAACAAAATCGAGATATGAAGAAATTGTGAATCTAGGGTAGTTGCCCAGTGTTCATCGTGTTAATTATGCAACCCAATATGTAGGTTATGAATAACCTTCATAATAAGAAAACAAGGGTTTAACTCTCCATCATAATCGAAGAAATAGACATTCCCAAGCATAACAAAGGTTGCAGGAATGCAGGATCTCATTTCTGTATTTTGGCCCTGATTCGTTGTACTAAGAAATCGAACGTTTGTTTAGTCATGCGAAAGTAATTTAAAAATTTCGAATCACATTTCCGCAACTTTTAATATAATGTATAAAACGAACCTTGCACATGATGCACTGTCAACAATGTATGAAATACAGTGAAATACAAAAAATGAAATCTTTCAGTTTAACGTCCCGTGTTTACACTCTTTGGACTAAAGAAGATTGTGATTAAAGGGAATAAATCTTGATGAGAATGTGCGAAGAAATGGGAGTACCCAGATAAAACCCACGGACACCTTTTGACCAGCACAAGTTTCCTTGTGCGGCAGGGGAAAACTAGATCTAGAAAGTTAAGGGGACGCATAACGTCATGCCGTCCCTTTTGCCTATCTTTGCACATTGTATTTCTTTTAGGAAGTGGGAGGACGCCATAGATATTTTATGGAAGTGAGGGGACGACGCCTTCCTGCGTTCTCCCTCACTTTTATCCTGTTGTGCGGGGATCGATCCAGAGACCACACACAACAGAGATTAATGCTCTATCACTGAGACACTCTACCCACCAAAAATAAAATACAAAAAATACAAAAAAAAATACAAAAATAAAATACTTGTAAAACCTCACAAAAGAGTTATGTGGACAACTAAGTTGTCCTAGTATTGTTACGCTGACTAGAAAGTGCTGACACATATGCGTGATAGAAACACTTCATTTCTTATAAACAAATATTAATTATTCTGTATAATATTGCAAGTATAAACAAGTATTCTGTAATTATTTTCGATTAGAGAAAACAGTCATAAACTATTTTATAAATAATGAAGATCGAAATGTTTGGATAGCTTACGCTGATATAGCAAAAAGAATAATGTTCAGTAGTTTCAATTAGAATATATATTATAATTTTTTGCAATTAGTATAACATGGAATTTTCAAATTCAAGATGATACCTAAATGGAAAGTTATAACGTTTCAGACAGGTCACTGTTCTATAGTGGACACATGTTTCTTTTCTGCCCATTTCAAATAATCCAAATATTCACCTTGATTCAACTGATATTCACCATGAAATCCCTGAGTAAATTTAAATTTATACATTTATTTTCCTTTACTTAAAAATTACTGAACAGAAATATGCTAGTAAGATATTTTTTATTACTACTATGAACAAGGTTCATCTGTTTGGAAAATGTCAGAAAATTTAGCCTAAATTATTACCCAAAACCAATCAAATTTGGAGGCCAACATTTCGGGCCTAATTAGCAATAAATTTTCTCCCGTGCGCAGTATTATCATCATATTCTGAAAATATTTTCTAAATTACAGTTTCGCTACCATTTGTTCTTTTTAATTATATAAACTGATTTCTTAAACTTGGATCAAATTGAAACAAAAATATAAGTCAGTTCTTCCCAATTACCTTACAATTGCGGACTCAGTTTTAACTTTTAAGGTAAAATACTAGCCCCACAACTTTCAATTAAATTGTACATTTTTACTTATGCTGTAATCATGCAACATATATGGCCGCAGTGGCTCAGTTCTAGAGCGTTCTCTTCTAGTGCCTGGGGTTCTTGGTTCGATCCCAGCCCGTTCTAAGTGAGCTTTGTGGTGGACTAACACCGTGTGCGTGGGTTTTCTCAGGGTTCTCTCCTTTCCTCCCACTTTCTTCATTCCATCATTTCATTCATTTCTCATCATCATCGTTTCCTTTAGCCTAGTCGGCATAACTGTGAGACGTAAAACTTAAAGATTTCTTATCATTTCATTTTCATACGTGACATACAGGCAGTTAGTGGCATTATTTATATCTTTTATAAATTATGGGACGTAAATAATACCACAGACCTCTAGAGTTTCGCGAATCACAAATTAGGAAAACTGATATAGGTCATTATACGAATTTAAGGAAATGCAATCCATACCTGATAGCAACTGCTAATTTCCTCCTGTTATTTAGATTTAGACACTTCACTCACAGCCAAAAGGAACTACTAGAATAATACATTCATAGTGAATATCGACTGGACTCTTTGTTTCGCAGTGAAGAAAAAAAGTTGAGTGGTAATAATGATCTATTCAAATAAAGTTATACAGTATACGGAATAGAACCCATTTCTTCATAAACACGTGAAAATTGTTTTCATTCATGAATTTCATATAATATCATTGATTTTGTTTCATTAAAAAAACATTAAAAAAATGTACCTTAACAGGAGTTAATTGTATTTTAATGTAATGACAACAGATGCACCTCATTCATATGCCTCATACATATAACAGACCAATATGTGTCCATGTATGACGAAAGCGACGACATATGTGTGTTTGTGTATTGTCTCCGTCTACTTCCTTCTAATCAGCCTCCCTCTTGACGTCTCTCCCTTTGAACATTAATTACTTAGTCATGAGTGCCATACATTTAGGAACACGTTCGAACACACACTCTGGGTGTCGGAGCTTGTATTCTAGTCATTCCTCTTACCCCCCCCCCCCCTCTTAAACCCTCTGTAGAGGAAGCGACAGACAGAGATGGATTCAAATATGATGCACATATGCTAATACACACCAAATTTGATTGACAGAAATTACTAATCAGGGATTACAAAAAAAAAAAAGGCTAAAGATAGAATTGGTGGATGATGTCCTAGAAATTACCAAAAAAAAAAAAAGCAGAACACAAAACTCAATGATCTTGTTATTTCTATTTTTTTTTTTTTTTTTTTTTTGTATTTCATAATCTCTCATTTTTTTTCTCTCGTTATGAATAACCGCTAAAACCGCAAAAATAAAAGGATCATCAATCACCTCAGCGGAAATGCAGGTTGATATAACACTTTTTATTCTATGTTTAAGTGAGTGAGAGAGAGTAAAAAGAAAGAAAAAAACAATGACACTGATATTGCCAAAATATGATAAATAATCGTGGAAAGGAAAATGGCGTCCACATAGTGTTCTATATGTATCAGTAAATCCGGAAATACGTGACAAAAGCAGCCAAATGTAGCTGATGTTACGATACGTGATTTAAAAATGCATTTAACGCAGAAAATGAGACACGAACTGTAACACACACATACACACTAATATATATATATATATATGACGGGTTAACACCATATGAATTATTATTTTCACCCTTCCTGTGAATACTAATTAAAATCTATCTTTAAAAGATGTACTCGAATATTAAATATGGAAGATATTCCCATTCTGCAAAGTTTTATCAATTAATATCAGTAATCTAATACGAAAGGTACAAGTGCTGTAAAACTTTAAAATATTCACTTAAATAGAGACGGAAAATGATCCCCACGTTATCACAACTACAGAGGGGTTAAGAGCACAAAATATGTAATACTTTAAGCAGATAACTGCTTCTACATATTATTTTTTTAATATTTAAGATTTATTTTTATTAATGCATTGTGGTTTCATTGAAAATTAGTTGACTAAAGTAAGCAATAAGGATATTCCCGATTGCGTACAGAAGTTCCGTTTCATTGTGTTTATCAAACATATATTATAATTTTAAGTAACTTATGATCGAAGTAACTTCTGCTTGATTTAATGTTTCTGTGCTCACTCATCGCAGGTTACGGTACTCTGTTGTGGCTAGTGGTACATGTGTATGCTATCTGTGCTTATGGTTGCACGAATATTCGGAACAAAGCCATGGGATTTCTATATTCGCAAACTGTGCTACTAAGACAACTTGTTGCTTCATCACTGATCACAAGATCATATGAAATATAATATTCTTCTGCATGCTCTTTGAATCAAATAAACAATTGAAAGCAAATGTTCTTGGATTTTAGTGGTACAAGCAACTAGTGGTGTTTAAAAAAAATGCCCGGGCGTCGACTTTTAAAAGACATGGGGTGAAATGTAGTATTTCAAAAGTATTAATATATCATAGCAGTGATGATTTCAAGGACAGATTCTGAAAAAAATCTCCCCGAAGTTAGGGTATTTCCTACGGGCATATCTCCAATTGGGCTCAACTTGGTTTAACATTATTTACTACTTCTAACCCCGCAAATTCAGTCTGACAGTGGTAAACATTCTGAAATCATCACTGTTTCACAGTAAGAAATGTAGTGACAGGCAAAGGGGAAATCTCATTGTTCCGGTGTGGGAATTTCTCTGTGAGCCAGCCCCTTAAGCTGTTACTGAGAACAATTGCAAGCAATATGGCTTCTGGTTCAGCCGCTTCTGTAAGATCTCACACGAGAAACATTGAAGGTATAAAGTTTCTTATCCCTCCCTATATTCACCTTTTTGTCTTAAACACGAAACTGCTCTGAACAAGCTTAAACGTTTGTTCACGAAATAAGAACGACCAGTTGATTTCCTTTATAAGAACATCGTGTAATTACGAAAACTGCTCATACCAGCAGCATACGGCGTATATACTGCATGATTCTTCTTCATTGGACTTTATTCTAAATCGTTGTTGAACGATTGTCACTGACTGATATACAAACAACTCAAGAACTGTGAAGGAATTTATGGATAGCTTCTGATTTCATGTGTAAAGAATACCTGACCTGAGCCATGGGTGTGGTTAGCGAGGGGTCGGGGAGACGCATCCCCCCAGAATTTAGTCAAATGTATTTAAAGAAACTAAGACAACTTTGTATATATATCTTTTATGGGAAAGAGGATTTTGATTTTGATTCATTCGATCCCCCCCCCCCAAATTTGAAAAGCTAGTGACACCAGTCTCTGAGCCCATAATTTTGATTTACTGCGAGTTTTTGAGTTTCATTCAGAGATGAAGGATCAAAGTATTTCATATGATACTTGTAACTCACCGTCAGTATGATTATTCTTAATATATGCGTTTTGATCAAAATGTTACATCTAATGTCTTACATTGTATTACAAGAAACAGCGTAAGATATGGTCCAGGATTATTACCAAAAATGTATTTTACAATGTCAGTAAGTCCCTTCGGGTGCAAAATAGATACATAAGAATAATGAGAAATATTCTATAACAAATTCTTGTATCTGATCCACAGGCTATTAGTGAAAAAAAGTATCATATTTGACAAGATATTTATGAAGAAATCGGTTCTTACTTGGCTTAGTTCAGTATATAAAAATGTGCTAATTCAAGCAATTCAGAATGAAATAAATTTATGTATGGAATAACATAAGTCCAAGAGTAGCGAATCAGAAATTATTATAAAAAAATTTCCTAAGTAGTGGGGAGAATGGCAAAAATATAAACAACGTACAATATTACGGCATACTCTACGATTTTCCCTCCACCCATTAAGTTGTAATTGATACTGAATTATGCCTTCGTCACATTTCTTATTATGATGCTAGCAAGATGACCGACAGTGTGGATATGTAACGTTTCACTCTTATTTATAACTTCCCGTTAAAATTCTTTTACATTTCTGTTACAAGTATTGCCCACAGTTCGAGTCAGTCAACACGATCCAGCACCTTAATTTTTACTCATAATTAGAAGAGAAATTAGACACATCAAATGCATATCACAATTAACTTTTATTTTCCGGTATAATTGAATCTATCATTACTTCTTACATTGAGGCTGCACTCTCCACGCACATTGATATTTCGGATTGGAATATAATGGGCTTGGTTTCGGTTATTATTAGTTTGGTTTTGATTAGTATTACTTTGCACCATTGATTGATTTTCAAAATTTTGCACTATCATAATTAGATGATTAAGGAAGAATTGCCACAAGAGTGGAAAGAATCAATCATTGTTCCAATTCACAAGAAAGGCGACAAAACCTACTGTAAACGAGGCATTTCTCTTTTGTCAACATCTTCTAAAATCCTTTCAAATATTCTATTAGCAAGATTGACCCCATAGGCAGATGAAGTTATTGGGGATTATCAGTGCGGACTTAGACGAAATCGATCAATTATCGATAAGACATTTACCATTCGCCAAATACCAGTACTCGAAAAGAAGTGGTAATACAATACCCCGGTACATCAACTATTTATTGATTTTAGAAAGGCTTACGACTCGGTTAGGAGAGAAACATTGCACAACGTTCTTACAGAACTTGAAATACCGAAAAAGCTAATTAGATTAATGAAGACATGTTTAAATGAATCCCAAAGTAAAGTCCGGGTAGGAAAACTTTTGTCCACGAGCTTTCACGTCAAGAATGGCCTGAAACAAGGAGATTCGTTGTCGTCATTATTATACAACTTTGTCCTGGAATACGCTATAAGGAAAATCATAGATGGCAATCAGGGCCTAGAGTTGAACGGTGTTCACCAGGTTATGGAGTACGCTGATGAAGTAAATTTAATAGGGAATGATAGGAGAACAATAGAAAGAAATGCAGAGATCTTATTAAACGCTTGCAGGGACATGGGTTTAAAAGTAAATACAGAAAAAAAACTAAATACATGGAATTGCGTCGGAACCGTAATACGGCAAATTATGGATGCGTTAAAATATTAAATAATACTTTTGATAAAGTGGATAGTTTCAAATATCTAGGATCAGTATTAACAGAGGAAAATCATATTCACGAAGAAATTAAATGTCGACTAAAAGCAGGGAATTCGTGTTACTACTCGGTTCAAAATCTCTTGTCGTCGCGAATTCTATCGAGGAATCTGAAGCTTAAAATATACAAAACGATAATCATGTTTGTTGTTCTGTAAGGTTGCGAAACATGGTCGCTTACTCTGAGGAAAGAACATGGACTGAAAGTATATCAGAACAAGATCCTGAGACGAATATTCGAACCCAGGAGGAACGGAAATGGGGATTGGCGTAAACTTCATAACGAAGAACTACATAATTTATACGGTTTACCCAATATTGTTAGGGTCTTCAAGTCTAGAAGGCTTAGGTGGGCGGGTCATGTAGCTAGAATGGAAGAAAATAGAAACGCTTTCAAAGTCTCGACTGGAAGACTGATCGGAAAACGACCATTAGGAAGACCTAGGCGCAGATGGGAGGACAATATTAAGATGGATCTCGCAGAGATTGGAATACAAAGTAGAAACTGGATGCAGTTAGCTAAGGATAGAAGTCAGTGGAGAGCTTTTGTGAACGCGGCATTGAATCTCCGGGTTTCATTGGCCATGAAGTTAGTTTGGTTAGTTAGTTAACAGAAATCAGTTTTTGCTGCTGCAACCTAAAAGTAACAATAGCCGGATCGATGCTATAATTCTGTTGGTATGGATTAATTAACTTCAACTCATTATGTACGGAAATTACAAAATCAGTAAGATACTTATAAATTTTTGGATCTTAACGTCTGTTTCGAACCAAAGCGTCTCGGTTTGCCAGCATAAAGTCATTCTCAAAACTTGAAAGTAGTGCGTTCTTGAAATCTAAATAATTACGTAAATTCCCCCTAATCGCTTTGAACCAAACAAAGCAAGGTGATAATGAAATGTGTGGTAAAATTTAAAGTAATTTGGATGCACTTGCTGGTATGTCTTCCGTCCTTCCACTAAATTTGGTCAGAGATCTTATTTCACTAAATCTGATACGATGATTATTATGAGGCTGTTTCAAATGTTTAGACTGTATGTATCTGGTTTCCCTACGATGTGGTGAATGTAGTCTTCTCTTTTCTTTCCCAATGCTAGAGGCACTATCATCCCTCTCAGGATAACTTTCCGGTATTTCACTTTCTTCTAAAGCTAATCTGGGTTCATTTGGCACATGGTCTCTGCTGATAATCGGATCAGTATTATCATTGATGGTGATAATCTTTTCCTTTATAGTATTAATTTCTTCCTGTAACTCTTTAATCTGATTGCTATGCTCATTAACTTGAGTTTCAACAACTTCCACCGAACGCTGTACAATTGTAAATATGAGCAACATTTGTTCCATTCTACAGTCTGTTCGTTCTAGTTTAATGTTTATTTGCTGTGTTATTTCCTCTAATTTATTATCCATTTGTTGTGTCATGGACTGTGTAATTTGTTCAAATTTGCTATCCATTTTCTGAAACTTTTGTTAAAATTTAGTATACATTTGTTGAAATGGAGTATCTATTTGTTGAAACTTTGTTCAAATTTAGTATCCATTTGCTGTGTTTGTTGTGTTAGTTGCTCCATTTGCTGTGATAAGGATTGACCTAACTGTTTTATAAGGTCAGCCACATTCATTGATGTATCCGATCCTGGTGTTTCAATATCAAAAAGTTCATCATTAATACTTTCGACTCTGGGTATATCCATTTTAAAGTTACGATAATTTTTTCTTTTACTTCTTAAGAAAGTATACTCCGCGTTGATGGTTATTTATGAGATTGCTTACTTTGCTTCAAACAAATCTCAGGGACCCCGGGCGAAAACACCATCTCAATAATGTAACGTTTTACTCTTATTTTTAACTTATCGTTAAAATCCTTTTACCTTTATGTTACAATTATTGCCCACAGTTCGAGTAAGTCAACACCATCCAGCACCTTAATTTTTACTCACAATTGCAAGAGAAATTAGACACATCAAATGCATACCACAATTAACTTTTATTCTCAAAACTCCATGAAAAATTTTTTTTCTGTTGTCATACCAACGCGAAATAACTATATCCTGTTACAGCAACTCTCATTACATGATTATTTTATCTATCTCCACATATATTCTACCTTTTTCTTCTTCTTCTTCACAACTGATTATGCACCGTTGCCCAAAATAGCTACAATTAGAAATGGAACTAATTCACAGATGGCAGATATACAATATCGTTGTGGATATAGCCAAAATGATATGATTAACATTTAAACTTTATTTTTTGCTTAAAATACATTTTTAAAAGATTAAACTATTTATTATTCGAAATACGACATTGTTATAAACAAAATGGTATGTTGGGACGCAGGGACGTTCCCAGGATTTTTTCAAGGGAGTGAGGTTCTAGAGAAGGACAAAAGACCGACTACAAATGGAAGGGAGGGGGGGAAGAACGACACACGAGTACAGTCGTGCATATACACAGTTTGATGTACACGCCACATCAAGGGTAAAAGTGAATCTGAAAAGGTAGGGGGACGCGTGACGTCACATCGTTTCCCATGCGTATCTTTGCCCATTTTTTTTTGTTTGTTTTTGTAAGTGGAGGATGCCATAAATATTTTCTGGAAGTGGGTTAACGGCGTCCTCCTGCGTTCTCCCTCACTTTTACTCCTGCATCATATAACACATCAATTATTTACGAAACGTATCCTCATCAACTACAATAAATAAAGTGTAGTACCATAGTATTTAATATAAATTTATAAAGGGCTAGAGTGTGTGAGAAGAAATTCATGTTTTGGCATTTATTACCATGAATTAAGACGGGCACGACGGCATAGCGGAAGAACTCTTACCTTTGATGCAAGGGATTCCTGGTTTGATCCACGGTCTAATAACTTTATCTCGTTTCAACAGATTTTCACAGGGTACTTTTGTTTCCTTCCCCATTCTCATCTCACTAATTATTATAGTTTATTCAAGGAACGTTCAGTGCCTCATGTAAACAGATACACATGGTAATTGCTTCACTTTATTGGTTCAAGAGCCTTGGAGCATCCATGCGGCAGAAGAAAATAGTCCATTGTCAAATAAGCTGTTTTTCAATGTTTTTGTTGCTTGTAAGGCTCATTACCAGAAATGCAATTTCCTTACAGTTGTATAACAGAAACAAGACGGTGTCTAAGAACTAAATTGAATCAATGCAATAAAAGAGAATGCGCATGCGCAGAAAGTGGCTTTGACCCACCTTACGTGCGAATCACGGTTTACAGTATGGCTACGTGCGAGGAATATGTAAAACGCCGACAGGGTACAAGCACGTGCTTCTCGAAAGAAGCGCTGACCGATAGCCAATCATCCGATGACTGGCGGAGTAATACCATTCTGTAATGTTTACATCAGAATCAGAAGGTTCGTTGAATGAACTTTACATTATAATTTACTTGTGGTTACCATCCATCTCCCTTAGCCGAAGAGGCATGATCGTGCGACGTTAAACAGATAGACTTTATTTCATTTTATTTCAAAGAATTTAGTACCTTTACAAAATTCAGCCGTAAAGATATATATTCCCCTTGCCTCCTGTTGAGGAGGCCAAGCTGGAAGATAAATTTTCGGTTGTAGTTTCAGAGAAAGTCAACAAAAAGAGTTTTTAAAGCGTTAGAATGAATGGCGTTTGTTGTCAAGAGCAACTCATAGTGTTTATTCTGCTGAAACAGATGTTATATATCAAGACAATACACTGTAATTTGGGGAATGTATCTAAAGTAGTTTGTGATTTTTCTAGCAGTGACACTCTTAAGCCTAAACGTGACATTTACTGCTAACATTGTTGCACGTACGACAAATAAATGAATACAATATAATTAAACTTTAGTTTTAAGTCTAACATTAACGTCATAATTAAAAAAATATATATATATTTTTTCCAAGATCTTTTTGAAAACTTTTACTGACTCTTTCACTCTTCAGAATCACATTCTTAGAGAATTAAAATAAATAAATAATTTTCTTAACAAGCAATTTTCCTTTCTCAGTGAGAAAATTCCTTTATTTGTATTCCTTTCAAGACAGGCACAAAAATATTTTACGGACTTTTCTTCTCTCGAACAGTTTCCTTTTCTTAACTTGAGCTAAAAGAAAGAACTTTTTCTTCTTCTTCTCTTTGGTTCTTTAGCAATTTAGATCAATTAAACGCTCAACTTCGCCTTTATTCAAACCAAACCACTGGAACTGTCGTCTCCCTTTGTGAGGTTTTTAACCAGGCAACAAATTAGGTAATTTGTTCATTTGTTTAAATGTTTTCTAACTTAGCATTTTTTTATTGAAAAGTTGTTAAAATATTTTATGGTAAATTTTGACTAACAACAGCTCACAAATTTTGTACTAATTATTTCTTATGGATTTGGTACATTAAATGGATTGTCACATGAGCATTCATATACAAAATATTACTTACTGAAAATATTAAAATTCTTATACAAGACTGCTAGTCTATAAAAATCCAATCACTGCAAAATTGACTGCCAATATAGTTTCTTATATCTAAGTGTGTCTGGAAGGTAAGCAACGCTACTATGTGTATAAATTAATTGTTAATATGTTTTATTTTGCGTAAGAAAAGTAGACATAAAGAGGTTAATTCTTTTTCCCTTATAGTTCAAAGAATATATCAAAAACTTTAAGTCCGAACCATTTTTTTTCCTTTCCCTAATTAATTTTTATTGTTTAATTTTTCTCTCTCAATGAACCTTCTGCTTTGACAATCGCTAGTTGTACCCGAGAAATTCTCCTTGTAGAGTTATGTGGTACGGTGATGGGCATAGATACACATGGTAACGATAGGATACCCTACTGGGATAGGCAAAGCTAAGTCAAACTCTCAAATACACAATCATGTCGTACAGTTGGAGCCGTTGAGTGTACATGGTACAATCAACAGCAGGAACTATCTTCTCCTGACTGCTAAAAATCCGTTAGGTCGAGTAAAGTACTTTCTCTTGTGTAACAAACGCCTGGAGAGATGCAACCCAATTTACACCTAACATTTCAAGATACAACTTGGTAAGCTTGTGGATTAAATTTTTTGATTGATATATATAATTCAGTTTTTAGCTTTTCTTTTCCATTGATACGTTATACTTACAATATTCTTGAAGCTAAGCTATTGAGAACAAGTAAGTTTTCGTATAGCATAAAGAACAGTCCTCCTTTTTATTTTCCTTTTTAGAAAATATATATTTTAAACACAAACTCCACTCACTCTTCTTAACATATGTATTAAATCCAAGCTCAAAATTTATTGGCTAATAATTCAGTAACTATAACTCTCCATTTCATCACATTTTCGAACATTGGATAGACCTTAACTAGTTTAATATGCATAGAAAATATGATAAAGTGGTTTAAGCTCTCGAGTTAATAGCCATTAAAATTTGCAGTTTAAACTTTAAAAAATCCTAACTCAAACTTTGATGCCAAATACCTCAGAAAACCAAAATTCTGCAACATATACGTAATACGCTTGTATAAAAGTCTGCCATCATGCAAAGTTTGATCAAGATCATATCAATTACGAATTCCACCGATGTCGTAAGACATTGCTATGCTTGTAATTATTTTTTCAGAAAAAGCAAATGATCGACGAACACATAAACAACGAAAGAAGAAACAAAACAGCGATAGTTTGATTATTTGAAGTTTTTCTTTTTTTCACTCATTTAGGTGGCACATGATGTAGTAAGGGTTTGCTGCGAGAGATTGCTGGATCGGTTCCAGGCCGTCGGTTTGTGATGGAAAATACCTTGTGCGTGATTTTCCCCTCAAGGTTCTTTAATTTAATAATATATTCTAATTTCACTAAGAATGAGGCATATTTTTGGAACTGGCGGGCCAGAATTTTTTGGTTAAATTCCGTGCTTTCTTGCTATATTTCTGTATTTTTTGATGGTTTAAGTAGGTTAGGTTAGTTTAGTTTAGGTTAGATTAGGATATTTGGATTTGGGAGGCTAGAATTCTCTGCTTAAAGTTGTACTTTCTTCCTATATGTTCTGTGTTTTCAATGGTTTAGGCTAGGTTAGGTTAGATTATGAGGTTAGTTTAGTTTAGCTAAGGTTTAAGCTATGTTATCTTAGTACTTAGTAACTACACTTAAGCAACATCAACTCATTTTCTTGTAAATATAGTGATTACCTGATTTTTGCCCCCCAGCAGGCCGGTAGCCAGCCCAAAACTGTAGGGGGGGGCGGTAAAAGTTTGGGGGCGGATCCAAAAATAGTATAATTCATCACTATATTATAATTCATTTCCAAACCTACCGTGAAAATTTTAGGG
>NC_137463.1:51168822-51377588 GCF_964235325.1 Thermobia domestica
GATATACAATATCGTTGTGGATATAGCCAAAATGATATGATTAACATTTAAACTTTATTTTTTGCTTAAAATACATTTTTAAAAGATTAAACTATTTATTATTCGAAATACGACATTGTTATAAACAAAATGGTATGTTGGGACGCAGGGACGTTCCCAGGATTTTTTCAAGGGAGTGAGGTTCTAGAGAAGGACAAAAGACCGACTACAAATGGAAGGGAGGGGGGGAAGAACGACACACGAGTACAGTCGTGCATATACACAGTTTGATGTACACGCCACATCAAGGGTAAAAGTGAATCTGAAAAGGTAGGGGGACGCGTGACGTCACATCGTTTCCCATGCGTATCTTTGCCCATTTTTTTTTGTTTGTTTTTGTAAGTGGAGGATGCCATAAATATTTTCTGGAAGTGGGTTAACGGCGTCCTCCTGCGTTCTCCCTCACTTTTACTCCTGCATCATATAACACATCAATTATTTACGAAACGTATCCTCATCAACTACAATAAATAAAGTGTAGTACCATAGTATTTAATATAAATTTATAAAGGGCTAGAGTGTGTGAGAAGAAATTCATGTTTTGGCATTTATTACCATGAATTAAGACGGGCACGACGGCATAGCGGAAGAACTCTTACCTTTGATGCAAGGGATTCCTGGTTTGATCCACGGTCTAATAACTTTATCTCGTTTCAACAGATTTTCACAGGGTACTTTTGTTTCCTTCCCCATTCTCATCTCACTAATTATTATAGTTTATTCAAGGAACGTTCAGTGCCTCATGTAAACAGATACACATGGTAATTGCTTCACTTTATTGGTTCAAGAGCCTTGGAGCATCCATGCGGCAGAAGAAAATAGTCCATTGTCAAATAAGCTGTTTTTCAATGTTTTTGTTGCTTGTAAGGCTCATTACCAGAAATGCAATTTCCTTACAGTTGTATAACAGAAACAAGACGGTGTCTAAGAACTAAATTGAATCAATGCAATAAAAGAGAATGCGCATGCGCAGAAAGTGGCTTTGACCCACCTTACGTGCGAATCACGGTTTACAGTATGGCTACGTGCGAGGAATATGTAAAACGCCGACAGGGTACAAGCACGTGCTTCTCGAAAGAAGCGCTGACCGATAGCCAATCATCCGATGACTGGCGGAGTAATACCATTCTGTAATGTTTACATCAGAATCAGAAGGTTCGTTGAATGAACTTTACATTATAATTTACTTGTGGTTACCATCCATCTCCCTTAGCCGAAGAGGCATGATCGTGCGACGTTAAACAGATAGACTTTATTTCATTTTATTTCAAAGAATTTAGTACCTTTACAAAATTCAGCCGTAAAGATATATATTCCCCTTGCCTCCTGTTGAGGAGGCCAAGCTGGAAGATAAATTTTCGGTTGTAGTTTCAGAGAAAGTCAACAAAAAGAGTTTTTAAAGCGTTAGAATGAATGGCGTTTGTTGTCAAGAGCAACTCATAGTGTTTATTCTGCTGAAACAGATGTTATATATCAAGACAATACACTGTAATTTGGGGAATGTATCTAAAGTAGTTTGTGATTTTTCTAGCAGTGACACTCTTAAGCCTAAACGTGACATTTACTGCTAACATTGTTGCACGTACGACAAATAAATGAATACAATATAATTAAACTTTAGTTTTAAGTCTAACATTAACGTCATAATTAAAAAAATATATATATATTTTTTCCAAGATCTTTTTGAAAACTTTTACTGACTCTTTCACTCTTCAGAATCACATTCTTAGAGAATTAAAATAAATAAATAATTTTCTTAACAAGCAATTTTCCTTTCTCAGTGAGAAAATTCCTTTATTTGTATTCCTTTCAAGACAGGCACAAAAATATTTTACGGACTTTTCTTCTCTCGAACAGTTTCCTTTTCTTAACTTGAGCTAAAAGAAAGAACTTTTTCTTCTTCTTCTCTTTGGTTCTTTAGCAATTTAGATCAATTAAACGCTCAACTTCGCCTTTATTCAAACCAAACCACTGGAACTGTCGTCTCCCTTTGTGAGGTTTTTAACCAGGCAACAAATTAGGTAATTTGTTCATTTGTTTAAATGTTTTCTAACTTAGCATTTTTTTATTGAAAAGTTGTTAAAATATTTTATGGTAAATTTTGACTAACAACAGCTCACAAATTTTGTACTAATTATTTCTTATGGATTTGGTACATTAAATGGATTGTCACATGAGCATTCATATACAAAATATTACTTACTGAAAATATTAAAATTCTTATACAAGACTGCTAGTCTATAAAAATCCAATCACTGCAAAATTGACTGCCAATATAGTTTCTTATATCTAAGTGTGTCTGGAAGGTAAGCAACGCTACTATGTGTATAAATTAATTGTTAATATGTTTTATTTTGCGTAAGAAAAGTAGACATAAAGAGGTTAATTCTTTTTCCCTTATAGTTCAAAGAATATATCAAAAACTTTAAGTCCGAACCATTTTTTTTCCTTTCCCTAATTAATTTTTATTGTTTAATTTTTCTCTCTCAATGAACCTTCTGCTTTGACAATCGCTAGTTGTACCCGAGAAATTCTCCTTGTAGAGTTATGTGGTACGGTGATGGGCATAGATACACATGGTAACGATAGGATACCCTACTGGGATAGGCAAAGCTAAGTCAAACTCTCAAATACACAATCATGTCGTACAGTTGGAGCCGTTGAGTGTACATGGTACAATCAACAGCAGGAACTATCTTCTCCTGACTGCTAAAAATCCGTTAGGTCGAGTAAAGTACTTTCTCTTGTGTAACAAACGCCTGGAGAGATGCAACCCAATTTACACCTAACATTTCAAGATACAACTTGGTAAGCTTGTGGATTAAATTTTTTGATTGATATATATAATTCAGTTTTTAGCTTTTCTTTTCCATTGATACGTTATACTTACAATATTCTTGAAGCTAAGCTATTGAGAACAAGTAAGTTTTCGTATAGCATAAAGAACAGTCCTCCTTTTTATTTTCCTTTTTAGAAAATATATATTTTAAACACAAACTCCACTCACTCTTCTTAACATATGTATTAAATCCAAGCTCAAAATTTATTGGCTAATAATTCAGTAACTATAACTCTCCATTTCATCACATTTTCGAACATTGGATAGACCTTAACTAGTTTAATATGCATAGAAAATATGATAAAGTGGTTTAAGCTCTCGAGTTAATAGCCATTAAAATTTGCAGTTTAAACTTTAAAAAATCCTAACTCAAACTTTGATGCCAAATACCTCAGAAAACCAAAATTCTGCAACATATACGTAATACGCTTGTATAAAAGTCTGCCATCATGCAAAGTTTGATCAAGATCATATCAATTACGAATTCCACCGATGTCGTAAGACATTGCTATGCTTGTAATTATTTTTTCAGAAAAAGCAAATGATCGACGAACACATAAACAACGAAAGAAGAAACAAAACAGCGATAGTTTGATTATTTGAAGTTTTTCTTTTTTTCACTCATTTAGGTGGCACATGATGTAGTAAGGGTTTGCTGCGAGAGATTGCTGGATCGGTTCCAGGCCGTCGGTTTGTGATGGAAAATACCTTGTGCGTGATTTTCCCCTCAAGGTTCTTTAATTTAATAATATATTCTAATTTCACTAAGAATGAGGCATATTTTTGGAACTGGCGGGCCAGAATTTTTTGGTTAAATTCCGTGCTTTCTTGCTATATTTCTGTATTTTTTGATGGTTTAAGTAGGTTAGGTTAGTTTAGTTTAGGTTAGATTAGGATATTTGGATTTGGGAGGCTAGAATTCTCTGCTTAAAGTTGTACTTTCTTCCTATATGTTCTGTGTTTTCAATGGTTTAGGCTAGGTTAGGTTAGATTATGAGGTTAGTTTAGTTTAGCTAAGGTTTAAGCTATGTTATCTTAGTACTTAGTAACTACACTTAAGCAACATCAACTCATTTTCTTGTAAATATAGTGATTACCTGATTTTTGCCCCCCAGCAGGCCGGTAGCCAGCCCAAAACTGTAGGGGGGGGCGGTAAAAGTTTGGGGGCGGATCCAAAAATAGTATAATTCATCACTATATTATAATTCATTTCCAAACCTACCGTGAAAATTTTAGGGGTGCCCGGCCCACCCTAGCCCCGTGGATACGAGCCTGCCCCCCAGTTCCAAAATTATCCCAATAATTATATTACTATTATTCAATTCCCCTATTGATCTTCAAACAGTAATACAAAACAAGTAAATATATCACTGCAGGGGTCTCGGTGTGAGATGGAACTTCGGCCAAAAGATTTATCGCAAAGTCATCATCATCATAGGTATTCTGCCTTTATTGGCAGGTCACTTGCCGCAGCTGAGAAGCTTCCATGCTCCACGATCATCCGCTAACCTTTTCGTCTTCGCGTATGATCTTTCTGTTTTAATATCATCCATTAATTGTAGTCTCTTTGAATTATCGCAAAGAGTCAATCGAAAAATGAACTATTTAATAGTGTTGGAATGTAAAATGTTACAAACATGTTTTCTTTAGAAATATTATAAATAATCGTTTATTGTTTTAACGAAAATCGTGAAAAATAACTACCGCACATAATTACGAAACGGTTCAATCGTAAGTAATTACCTAATAATTTAATACATCACTCGTTAGATGACCCTCAAAATAGACTTTAAAAAGTAATACCTTCGTAAATTTTACTTACATCAGAAATTTCTTATGTAAGTATGAATTTCCATAAACTATAGACTATTTCAATTATCCTGAAATATATGACCTTATAATAAATTTATTTTTGACGTCCAGTTTCCACACTGGTTTTACATGAAATGTGAGCGTCAATATAAGGCGGAAATTAAAAAACTGGTAAACCACAAAACAAAAGAAAGTCCAGAACAACAACCATATAACTACGAGGAAATTAACGGGAGAATGTGGATTCTCTGTTCAACGTTGCTGGTCTCTGTGATGACACTTTAAGTTTCACACTGCCATCTAGTACCTTGCAGTGCATTTTAAGTATTTTCTTCTCTTTATTGTACAGTCTTGTTCGATAAATCCTTCCAGCCACTATGATACTTGAAAGGTTCTTAAACCAAGTATAAAATGATGATTCAGGAGCGCAAACTGAGTGTCGAAACAGGTCACATGTACCAATTCGACATACCACTGAGGAATAATCACCGAAAAACGATCTGACAGGTGGCTGAACCATTATGAACCAAATTTAACATGGTAATTTGAGAGCACGCCCAGAGTGTCGTAAGGGGTGGCATGTACACATCGGGCATACCATTAAGAAATAATCACCGAAAACTGGATATCCAACCTTAATCTTGGAAAAAGCATTTGCATACAATGGAAATTAGAATTTTCAGCATTAGAAATGGGGCGAAGCTCTTTACGTTTTGTTCAGCGAATAGAATTATGCTTTCGCTGATATGCCACATTCAACAATTTGCATGTCGAGTTCGTTCGCCAAAACAATTGATGTCTGGTATCAAATTATATTACATGAAATATCTAGTTTTGTGTCTCACGGTAATGTCTCTTATGCCCGAAAGAAGACAAATATATAATGAAAATAAATGCTAATGAAGTAATTGACAGACTGAGCAAGAGGAGATTTTTTTTTTTAGTGAACCGGCCAGAGGTAGAACCAGAGTCCTTTCGTGCCAAAGGCAAGTAATCTAATACTTAGCCATTGTTTCCTCTCCACCTGGTATTGAGTGTTAAATTGCCGCTCCAACCAGTATCAAATCTGAAACTTCCGAGGAATTATTTTTCTTGGAGTAATTTAGCGTTAGTAGACTCATTCTATTAGGCGTGGAATGTTCTTACACCACACTTAAAAGTGTAATAGTAATGGTAATATCAATCGCAACAGACAAATGTTTTATGACTCATGGTTAAGCCATAGAGAAAGAGGTAAAAATTACTGAGGAAACGAAAAACTTTTTGAACAGTCTTACGGTAATTTATTTTACTTTTTTTTCCTTAGTGCTAGCTAAAATCTCAATTTCTTACTTCTCCATTAGCATTGAAACTCACGATAGATACTGTATGTGCAAATTAAGGGATCGTTTCTGGTTCTTCTTTAATTGACATTAAGTATTAAATGAAAGGTTCACCATAAAGGACATTAAGAATTAAAAAACAGGTTCATTATAATTGATATGAAGAATTAAATGGAAAGTTCATTATGCTGCAATACTGTTAACTATAATTTTAGTGAAAATATCTACCCCAATCTGAATATACTACAAAGAACCTTGTCCTTAAATTTATACAGATTATAACGTACTCTTATCCTGACATCTACAAGAAGGATAAGAAAAGATGCCAAGGATTGGAAGACGCGTGTTAACTGTAGTTTATTCGGCTTAAGTTTAGAGTTGCCCATCCAGTACAGAGTTGCCCTTGGACTTTGCAACATACAAAAAACAGTGCTTATAGTATTAAAAATTGTTACATTTCACTTAACTTCAGTACTCCGTGGGCTTTACACAATTTTAAAAGGTTTTCTTCATTATTTTTGCGCATCAGTTACACCTGTTCACCATATTCGCCATATTTTACAACTACCATGCTGCTGAAACCTTCCGCGAATGCTTCCGCATCCGGCAAATAGTACTAACTTCCATATATCTTTTCTCGTATTAAACATAACTCTCCTGCCGAATTTACATTCCTAAACATCAAATAAAAACTTCAAATTATCAATTCTTACCTCATTTCTCCTGTAAATTTTCCTGATTTTTATAAAAAGCGGAGGGGTAACTCTAAACTTAACCCGTTTATTCCACTTTTATGTATCACTTAAGTAACCCATGTCATGAGTTACTTATTTTTCTATGTCTTACTATTGAGATACTATTGAGTATTGGAAGTTTGATACAAAACAGTTCCTAACATGATATGCACTAGGGGGCGCGGTGGCTCAGTGGTAGAGCGTTCACCTTCGGCGCTTGGGGTATCTGGTTCGATTCCAGCTCGCGCCGTGTAGACTTTGTGGTGGACAAACACCGTGTTCGTGGGTTTTCTCGGGGTTCTCCCGTTTCCTCCCACTTTCTTCATTCCACCATTTCATTAATTTCTCATCTTCACCGTCTCCTTTAGCCTAACCGGCATAACTGTGGGACGTAAAACTCAAAGATTTCATTTCATTTTCATTTGTTATGCACTAATTTCACAACAAACTTATAATGCTAAGGAAATATTTATAAGTTGGTTACATGCAGGAGTAAAAGTGAAAGGGGAGAGCCGGGTTACGCCTTTACCCCATTTCCAGAAATTATCTACCCTCACTTCCTAAAAAAAATTACAATGAGCAAAGGTAGGCACGGAGGACGCTGTGACGTCATGCATCTTCCTACCTTTTCGGATACTCTTTTACCCCTAGTTACATGTTATATGCGTACTTAAGAGGACCGCGACGGTTCAATGATAGAGAGTTCAGCTCTGATGTATGGAGTTTCTGCTTCGATCCCTGCTCAGGTCAAGTGAACTTTGTGGTATAGAAACATTGTGTGCGTGGGTTTTCTCGGGTTTTTCCAGTTTCCTCCCACTTTCTTTATTTTACTATTTCATTCATTTCTCACCATAAGGCATAATTGTGGGACGTAAATCTGAGAAAAAATCATTTCATTTCATTTAAAAGTACCGATATTCAAACATAATATAAGGTGGCACAAAAGTAGGTATACACCCCTGCATTGATAAGTTGAACTTTCTAGTTTATGGATTTATTTGCTTCGAGTGTTCCGGGCTTAAGTTATCAGTAAAAAGACGTTAAGAATAAATAATAAAGAAAGTAGGTCTACCTAGTTCCGGGCTTAAGTTATCAGTAAAAAGACGTTAAGGACAATTAATAAAGAAACTAGGTCTAGGAAATAAAGAAATGATATAAAATAAGGGACTGGACTGTATACCTACTTTCGGTCCACCCTATAGTTAGGCTGTGCTAGAGAATGCTGCTGATTAGAAATTTTTATTTCTCTTATAATAGTAGTCTGAACGCATTCACAAAGGATTGTTTTTGAGCTGATAAATTTTGTATATACAGAACATTCTGTAATCCAAAGCTTGGTGACAATATTGTTATTACCCTAAATGACCTAAGGTAATATTGTTTGACTTACAAAGTTCATATTTCCGTCGATGTAGTTTGAGGACGACGTAACTAACAAATTGTATTGTAAATGATACCAGATCATAATCGAATAGAGAAATTTATGATTGCAAAAAGAGTTAGCACAGTTCCTGAACAAGAAGCTCGCGGCAGGTGGATCCGAGTCGACGCGGTCTCTCGCCAGAAGGGCTCATGCCATAAGAACTCCGTTGCAAACACCACCGCGTTGAAACAGAATGGATACATTAGCGGATTCAAAATGATCGTTTGGGGCGGAATACGTTTTGGAAGATAACTGTAGGCTTGAAATACGAAATTTTACATTAAAACATAATAAATCAGTGCAATATAGCCACTTAAAAGTTTACAATGTTGTACCATTTTTAGGGAACTGTATTAAGCCAGTATTAGGTGGGAGGGGGACATGTCGCTCTGCGCATCACAAAGCCAAATGCGTTTAGAAGAAAAAGAGTAGTCTTTGGAGTAACAGTCGCCCCACCGCTGACTCCGTGGATCCGCCAGTGATAGCAATTAAGTCATATAGTTAGACGTAGTATAAAGCGCCAAACCCGCTTAAGTTAAAAATAATATTTTCTACAAAATCCTTACTTTATTTCTGTGGGGAGAATATACATATCCTCAGAAAAGTACGCAAACGTTCGTCATGAGAAACGTTCCCAAGTTCATATAATATCATGTGTTTAACTATATACCTTAGTAAGGCAAATGCTTATTTCTGCATAATATCTTGCTCAAGGGAGGTTAAAACACTAAAATCCGCTTACTTACGGCATTGTATGTGTTTATGTATGTATAATATTAGATTTGTTTCTAAATATTTTCCTGAAGTTCAGTGGTTTCTTGTAAAGAACATGGTTCACAGATGAGAAGTTGTTTATAGAATGAGATACAAAGCGTAGTGAGAAATGATGTTATAGTCATGTTGCTTCCTCCAAGCACCTAGCACTACTATCTAAAACAGAAATCAATTCCAGACAGAGGGCTTGCCATTGATTACTGATGTCTTCATGTCCTTAGAAGTACTCAGCTTTTGCCATGCCACGCCAGTAAGTAAAACCCGTACAACCGTAAATCATTGGATAATTTCAGGGATATACACCACATTGAAACACAGCATTTGGGTGCTTCTAGATCAGCTAGGATAAAGAAGTCACTTGAGGCAGGCCGGTGATAACAGCGGCGGAAGGATAGCTAGTATTTCTTAAAGTCAATAAAAGAAACGGGGAGTTTCTCATGCCTTAGCAAATATCAAAAAAATATATTGTAAAGCATGAGCTTAAGTGCATAATACACTGTAAAACAAGAGTAATACAATAGAAATTAGATCAAACATAAACTCCTTCTGACATAAGTAGCCAAATAAACAAGTGCAAGTCAAATGAACAAGTGAGTTCGATATATCATAAAACAGTTTATTTTTGCATTTTATTACAGATTCTTGTATATAGTATAAATGTTAGTAATGTTTTACAAAGTATTTATGCTAATCCAAAGTTTATAAGCTAAGACTTATTGTCCGACCATTTGCTATATAGTTCAGAAGATGTTTCCCTTACGGCAAGAACGCAAAGAAGTCACAGAGACCTTGAAACATTTATTGCCACAGATATAAGACAGGTGATACTGCTGTTCAACATATTCGCAATCTGAATTCAGACATTCATCATGCAGTGGGTTCAACTATTGTATTCTCATGTAGTAGACGTCAAGCGTCAGGGAGTAGAACCAGTATCTGACATCCATCCAACTGTTCTTCAATATCAAACTGCTTAACGGACAGGAAGTTATTGAGGTGTAAGAGAGTTTGCACACGTCCCCGGCACTGCCGTGTCCGGTACCGAAAATGCCCGCAATGGAATTGGCGGCAATGTAATCAAATAGTAGCTTGCACAGGCAAAAAAAGCCGGTGGAACTCCCGGGGCCGGGAAACGCAGTCGGTCTAGCCGCCGACAATATCAGTGTCGGCTCCGGCTCCGATTATGTCGGAGATAATGCCAGACCCGGCTTACTGATAGGTTTCTTCAATCTAGTTAAAGTGAGTGAGTGGCAAAGCGTTGTATATTCTTGTTTCTTTTCCTGTATTTGAATTTTTTATTTACTTTAGTTTTTTCTGTTATTTTCTTTTTTTCACATCAGTTAAATATATAATGAAGAAAGAAATAATCAAAATGGCTGTGAGGTACCGCAAATATAGCGTCTTGCTATTTACATAAATTCCAAGCAAGGGAAATTCGGATTTTGTTTAAATTACCCAACTACGGCAACGCGGAAAGTCAGTTCACAGATGTGTGTATGTATATTAATTATTTATCTTCTACAACCGAAACTTACTTAAACGATTTAAACAAAGGGTTCGTTGGATTCGTTTTGACTGAGAATATGTCTTAACATATATGAAGGCATAATACAAATAAACATGGCGGAAATGAACAAAATCGAGATATGAAGAAATTGTGAATCTAGGGTAGTTGCCCAGTGTTCATCGTGTTAATTATGCAACCCAATATGTAGGTTATGAATAACCTTCATAATAAGAAAACAAGGGTTTAACTCTCCATCATAATCGAAGAAATAGACATTCCCAAGCATAACAAAGGTTGCAGGAATGCAGGATCTCATTTCTGTATTTTGGCCCTGATTCGTTGTACTAAGAAATCGAACGTTTGTTTAGTCATGCGAAAGTAATTTAAAAATTTCGAATCACATTTCCGCAACTTTTAATATAATGTATAAAACGAACCTTGCACATGATGCACTGTCAACAATGTATGTATCTAAATCTTTCTAGTGCTGCTTTGTTTCCGTAGGTACAACAAGGCAAGGAGATATCGTTTGTTTATTGCTGGACTCATGTTCTCTCTTTCATGTTCAAACTCAAACTACTTCTCGGCACCGGCATTACAGGGAGGTGTGTGTAAAGCAGCGCTGGCACCGACATTGTCAGGACCGGCCGCGTGTGCAAAGCAGCTCCGGTTCCGGCATTGCTGGGGACGTGTGCAAACGCTGTAAGAAGTCATGAAAATCGCTCAAAGCTTGCTTACATACCGGCCATGTGACAACCAATTTCATTGGGACGTGTCGTTCCATTGGGACGTGTTTGATAAACCCACCTATGTTCCGGAGTTTGCTCCGAGCGATTTCCCCCTTCCCCACAAGAAAATACAGAAATACTTGAATGTGATATTATATATGTCATTATTTTTTTAAACATTGTGTAATGTATTACTTTTCTTTTCCGTAGCATCTGTTTATGACGTCATTTCAAGCATTTACAGGCAATGGATAGGGCGATTTAAACGTGAGGCTTATTAGAATTTTATGACCTGAGGGTAAGTCAAAGATTTGGCAATCAGGTTGTTTTAGAAGGTTTATGGCTTTTTTACATTATAAAAGCAAACCGAAAGTCTTCTTTAAAAATACGAAAATAATAATAAAGAACTGAACATACTTATTTCATATGTATATTAATAATAAAGGAATATTTTAATAAGTTAACATGCTGTAACATTAAAACGTAAAAAATGTTCATTACTTTTTTTTTTAATTGTATACACTAATTTTGAGAGCTCTTTTAATATGTGGCACATTAAAGTATTTTCTAAGTATATTACAGAATGCATTGAGATTATATAACATAATAAACATTATTCATAAATTGTAATCATCTTTAATTTTATAAAGATTATTGCTTTTTATAAATTTATACAATACGAAGCAAAAAACCTGCAACATGAAAGTTTAAGTTCATTGTGAAACTACGCCAACAACATAGGCAACCAACCTAACGTCTTTGTGGCACTGATCACGCCAGGATAACCTTCGGCTTCGTCCCCCTGCACACTTCGTTTGGAGCAAGAAATGCATAGACCACGTGACTACAAATCACAAATTTCTCACAAGATGGAGTAATAGATTGAGGTTCTTCTCATTTCTCTTCTCATTTTACATCCTCAGTTTTAAAGAGAGAGAAAGAGAAAAAGGTCAACGTGATAAAAACTAAATAAAGAGGAATATGCGAAATATAAAGGAAAAGAAAACGTGCGCATATATTGACAAATGACACATGCACTTCAAAGGAGACCACCTCAAATTTGGTTATGAACCATATATAATAACTGTGAGAATCAGCAAACCACAAATACATAATTACACACAGTAAGTGTTATATAACACATATTTATTTAAACAAATAAAAATGCTTGCAGAAAGCTGAAAATGTCTTTAAAATCTCAACCATAACTGAAACAAGAGATTACTTCTCTATTGTTTTTCTTCGTAGCATCCATCTACATGGAGAAATGAGAAAGAGAGAACATCTTAAGAGATTCGCACGTATACAATATCGGAAACTGCTAAATGGAAAAAATTACAGTCTTTGGATGGGATTCGAACCCAGAACCATAGTATTGGAAATCCCACACTCTACCGATGTAGCTAGTCTGACAGTAATACCCTGTTCCTCCATCATTACCTATGAAAGATGGAATGGAGTCTGCAGAAAACTACGTCTAACATGTCCACGACAGACCGCCTATAACCTATGTCTAATTGGTACTTAAAAAAGCTAGTTCGACACGTGCATAGAAAAGTAAAATCAAATGAGTAGTTAGTACACATCACTTTGTCTGTCTCACTCTATCTCTGACTATAGAAATCGAGGAAGAAGAAAAAAGTATAGAGGTGAGAACATAGGAAGAACAAGCAAAAATATAACTTGCAGGAAACTGAATATCAAGGGGAGAGAGAGAGAGACATAGAGACAGAGAGAAAAATAGAGGAACGGAGCAAATGATTTAATATACATCGGAAAAGAAGGTTCACAACTGTGCTCTACATTTAATGTATTGAATACTCTGCAGGCCCGTCTCCACGGGGGGGCTAGGGGTCCGGCCCCCCTAAACTTTGGCTGGCCCCAATAAAGGTTTCACGATAGGCTTGCAAATGAACTATAATATGGTGATGAAGTATAATATGATTGGGTCGGGCTCCCCCTAACTTCGGCCCCCCCCCCATATTTTTGGGCTGGCTACGGGCCTGATACTCTGTTTCTTCTAAATTGCTTGCTAGATGACAAATATTAATTTGTAAAAACGTAGCAAATGCCCGCGTTGTCTTGTTTTCTTACTGTTTCAGTAATAGTGGAAAACGTGGTTTATGCAACATAATAAATTACTAATTTTCCCACAACAATCATGTAGATGTTGTTGATGATTTTGAGTTTAACGTCCGTTCAGCAGCGAGACTATATGAGACGTGGACCTACTTATTAACGTGGAATCCGAACCATATGAGCTGCTGCCGGGAATCGAAGCAACCATGTACTGTTGGTAAGAAATTTCTAAGCAAAAGAAAAAACTGATCAGCAAAATACATAAAACGATAGTCCTGCAAACTATTACTTAAAGAGAATTTATTGTAAAATCAATACATCCATGTGGCGGTATATAGTCGTAAAGTGATTAGAAAACTTAATATTAAACTGTCGATCACATTGTTTTACTTATTTGAATTCAATGTCGTATAGATTCGGTTTTAGCTCTAGATTTCAGCGTTCTCACTTCGATTCTTAACTTGTTGGAAATATGCATTAATCGAAATTATAAAAGTATACGAAATTTAGCTAGCTAAAAGAAGATAATAACATAAAAATCCGGATTAGAGTACGTCGTCGCCAACATGTGCTTTTATTTCAGGGAGCATAAAGTCGAGAAGATCAACATTTTTTTTTTACCATTAAGTCGACCTATAATTCGATGGATACCACCTCAACCTGCAGTCTCGCATATCCATCCCCAACAGTGAATCGTCACATGACCCATTCGCGCTGAACGGATCATATATTGTGGATCAAACCGTCTTCCAGATGGGCGATACACACGTGTTGGCCCAAAGTTTCCAGTGGAAAATATTTTCTCATCTGTAAAGACAACAGTGCCCCAGTGACAAGTAATATTTAGCTCTGCAAACGCCAGTCTATCGACTTTGTGATCTTCTGTCAATCTCTCCTTAACAGCAGCCCGGAAGGACCTTAAGCCTGCGGCCCGAAGTCGCCGTCGGACTGTAGTTACATCACCTGGAAAGGCGGTAGACTGCTGCAGTTGTCGGGCACACATGAAAGGCTGTCGACAGCATTGAGCAACTAATCGTTGGTCTTGTGTCGGTGAGGACACTCGTGGCCGACCACTTCCAGATTTTCGAGTTAGACTTCCAGTTTCCTCATATTTTTTTCCACCATCTGAACGCTGTTGCACGATGCACGCCTAATCGAGCGCCTGCTTCAGGAACACTCAATCCCGCATGTTCAATAAGAGCGATAACACTCTCACGTACAGAATGATCATATTGCGCCATTCTTACACAAAAGTAAAAGTGCTAAAAACGTCTTTGAATATATACCTACGATAATGCACAATATTGCTATACATGACGTCGTATTATGAAAAACATGCGCAGAAGAAGTAGATGTGCCTGTAATCAACTGTTGTTGCACGCAAAAATACTCACTCACTGTTAGTAACAAAATATTTTCCATTTTTTTTAAATCCAATACATTAGAATATAGTAGCAGTTACTATCTTTCAAGAACATAACTTCCATCGAGTGGTGGGCATAAACAAAAGCTCGTAACTATGCAACAGTTAACTTCCATCAAAACCCCCGAAGCACTTTACAGATTTAATCTGATTTATTTGTGCAATTTAGATACATATAAGATTACAACTTGTCTGGGAAATTTGTTCATACTCGTCTAAAACAGTTCTATTCTATTATTCGCCACTCGTATACATTATATGACAAACAACAAAACAGAAACAAGTAAAGTGCAAATACTCTAGACAATATTTTTCAAAACGTACTAGAGAATTAAGATATAGCCGAGCGGTTTAGTAGAGTAGTCTACTACCTCCGCCTTCTCGTGTTAAAACCCACCTGAGGTTTGTGTCTATTCTCTGCTTTCTTTCTTGTGCTTTCACAACGAACGTTTTTTCTATAATTCCTATAAGCTATGACTTGCAAACCCTAAACAAAATACACATGTTAATTGTAATACTCTAATCCGGATTTTTATGTTATTCTCTTCTTTTAGCTAGTTAAATTTCGTATACTTTTATAATTTCGATTAATGCATATTTCCAACAAGTTAAGAATCGAAGTGAGAACGCTGAAATCTAGAGCTAAAACCGAATCTATACGACATTGAATTCAAATAAGTAAAACAATGTGATCGACAGTTTAATATTAAGTTTTCTAATCACTTTACGACTATATACCGCCACATGGATGTATTGATTTTACAATAAATTCTCTTTAAATAATAGTTTGCAGGACTATCGTTTTATGTATTTTGCTGATCAGTTTTTTCTTTTGCTTAGAAATTTCTTACCAACAGTACATGGTTGCTTCGATTCCCGGCAGCAGCTCATATGGTTCGGATTCCACGTTAATAAGTAGGTCCACGTCTCATATAGTCTCGCTGCTGAACGGACGTTAAACTCAAAATCATCAACAACATCTACATGATTGTTGTGGGAAAATTAGTAATTTATTATGTTGCATAAACCACGTTTTCCACTATTACTGAAACAGTAAGAAAACAAGACAACGCGGGCATTTGCTACGTTTTTACAAATTAATATTTGTCATCTAGCAAGCAATTTAGAAGAAACAGAGTATCAGGCCCGTAGCCAGCCCAAAAATATAGGGGGGGCCGAAGTTAGGGGGAGCCCGACCCAATCATATTATACTTCATCACCATATTATAGTTCATTTGCAAGCCTATCGTGAAACCTTTATTGGGGCCAGCCAAAGTTTAGGGGGGCCGGCCCCCCTAGCCCCCCCCCGTGGAGACGGGCCTGCAGAGTATTCAATACATTAAATGTATAGCACAGTTGTGAACCTTCTTTTCCGATGTATATTAAATCATTTGCTCCGTTCCTCTATTTTTCTCTCTGTCTCTATGTCTCTCTCTCTCTCCCCTTGATATTCAGTTTCCTGCAAGTTATATTTTTGCTTGTTCTTCCTATGTTCTCATCTCTATACTTTTTTCTTCTTCCTCGATTTCTATAGTCAGAGATAGAGTGAGACAGACAAAGTGATGTGTACTAACTACTCATTTGATTTTACTTTTCTATGCACGTGTAGAACTAGCTTTTTTAAGTACCAATTAGACATAGGTTATAGGCGGTCTGTCGTGGACATGTTAGACGTAGTTTTCTGCAGACTCCATTCCATCTTTCATAGGTAATGATGGAGGAACAGGGTATTACTGTCAGACTAGCTACATCGGTAGAGTGTGGGATTTCCAATACTATGGTTCTGGGTTCGAATCCCATCCAAAGACTGTAATTTTTTCCATTTAGCAGTTTCCGATATTGTATACGTGCGAATCTCTTAAGATGTTCTCTCTTTCTCATTTCTCCATGTAGATGGATGCTACGAAGAAAAACAATAGAGAAGTAATCTCTTGTTTCAGTTATGGTTGAGATTTTAAAGACATTTTCAGCTTTCTGCAAGCATTTTTATTTGTTTAAATAAATATGTGTTATATAACACTTACTGTGTGTAATTATGTATTTGTGGTTTGCTGATTCTCACAGTTATTATATATGGTTCATAACCAAATTTGAGGTGGTCTCCTTTGAAGTGCATGTGTCATTTGTCAATATATGCGCACGTTTTCTTTTCCTTTATATTTCGCATATTCCTCTTTATTTAGTTTTTATCACGTTGACCTTTTTCTCTTTCTCTCTCTTTAAAACTGAGGATGTAAAATGAGAAGAGAAATGAGAAGAACCTCAATCTATTACTCCATCTTGTGAGAAATTTGTGATTTGTAGTCACGTGGTCTATGCATTTCTTGCTCCAAACGAAGTGTGCAGGGGGACGAAGCCGAAGGTTATCCTGGCGTGATCAGTGCCACAAAGACGTTAGGTTGGTTGCCTATGTTGTTGGCGTAGTTTCATAATGAACTTAAACTTTCATGTTGCAGGTTTTTTGCTTCGTATTGTACAACGATTTTCATCATTTATGTAAAACTGGCAATTTGTCAACAATACTTTTTTGTAATACTTTGTCTAATATGTGGATAATTTTAATTGTTACATTATTTAAGTTTGGATGAGCATGTTCTCTCGCATGCAAGTTAATAACATTTAAAAATACTATTCTTTCTGAACAAATTATTATTTATATTATTGTTAAATTAGCTAAGCAGACTTTTTCCTTCGCGAGAGACCCTCGGTTGTTCTCCGTTTTCATTGATGTAATTGACCTTATTTGTACAGTATGTCGTCCAGTTGTATAAATGTTTAGTGTTGTTCTTTATATTAGAGAAGACACACCTCATCTAGTTCCTTTTCATGTGGTCAGGTGCCAAGAACCGACGACACGTTGCGACGTTGGATAAAAATAGCTATTCGTTGAATGTGGAAAGATGTTGAACGAACATCTCCATAGTAACGATAGATATGAATCTGCCTATTTCTCGAATAAGATCAAGGCTTGTAGACCCCCAACCACCACTAGTCTCGATGGCAATTGGAGAAAAAAAATTACCAAAGGGGTTGCTATATTTCCTTCGCCTTTCTACCTCCTTACGACTAGCAACAGCTCCAGCGTTAATAATAGCTAGAAGGAGACTTGAATGGGCAAATGTATCTGAAAACAAGTCCCATACTAGTGATTTGCCTCTCAACCAAGGAACTAATGTCATGCCATCAGGTTGTTTACCATCTGAGCGACAACAGTCTGCAGGTTCACGCATGGAAGGAATTCCAGCTGTAGTACGGGCTCGTAAAATGATATCATTCACAGAAGGGTGTCTAGCGTGTCTGCCCTTGCTCTTCATGCATTAAAGGCCATGCAGGCCACGTTGATTAATTTGATAATCGGAAGCTGGACAGCGAAGTGGCTCACAAATAGCTGAACCTAATCGTAAGGCAACAGCGATTCGAAATGTTTCATTAGTCACATGTAGACCTAATGGTGGGAAGAGTATTGCATTCAACCATGCCCCAGCGTGGAGGGATGAAGAAGCAAGAATCCTGGCTTATCCTCTGGAGCAATACCCGACTGTAAGGGAAGTTGATGGAAATGCGCTGCAATTGGTTTATACCAAGATGCCTGAGAACCTCTTTCGTTAGTTCTTGGAATATCTGTATCTGTTATTTTTTTTTCATTTGCTAGTACTTCTTGAACTGTACCATTTGGGTCCAGGTGGTAATCTTCTGGAAGGAGAGCCTCAACTAAAAAAAAGAGTTCCATTGTAGGAAGCTAAACATGTAGAAATAGCCATATCCTTGGATCGTCGAATACCAAGACCCCTTAAGACCTCCCAAGACAGATAAGGATGCTTGAATCCAAGATCCGTCGCTTAAGGAGCAGTTCAAAATTGGCTTCAGACTCATTTTAAGGATAAGATCATATTTCTACGTAGTGGAGTCTCGTCCCAAGATGGAAAGTATCGTAAAACGTAGTTTAAACGAGGGATTGACAAAGAGACACAGAAAAGGCTATATGGGCAGGAATCTATTCAAGACGAGAAAAAATATTCTAACTTGGATATTTTGTTTAACAGCACATTAGTAAGTGCTTGCATTCTGAAAGCAGCGCTTAGAAGGTTAGTTAGGAGCACTGGCGCAAATCCAGGAGGCGATGAGGGGACGCATGACCCCCTCCAATCTTGGAGCTGAGGGGGACTGTATCCCTCAATAATCCCATTTGAAATGTGTTTTTTGGGGAGAAATTTGATTATTTTTATCCGATTGCCACATAGGAACGTGAGATGAAATTGATGTCCCCCAGAATAATCCTTAACTCTGCCCGTCTCCCAACGTTGAAGACAGTTTGGTCCTTTGATCCTCCACAACATTATTTTTCAACTTAATAAATATTTTGGACATCGAAAAAAAAAGAAAGAAAAAAAGAAAAAGAAAGATTATGGGAATGATCTTATCCGCCCCCCCCCCCCAACGTTGAAGACAGATTTGCGCCGCTAAACGTATTTCTGGGGCAGCTTCGTCAAATTTTCTCAATAATAGGTCGAACGTGGTTTCATCTGATCAAAGAGAACCAACTTCACACTGAAAAATGTCAGCCAAGTGCAGATGCCTTCTCATTTATTTGTGTTAGAATTGAAAGAACTAGTTCAGGTTCATCAGCGATAGTCCCATCATCCAAATACCAGATGTTTAATTCAGAGTGGATTGCTTTCACTACGGAATGAATGATTATAACAAAAAGTGCTGGGCCCAGGGAATCGCCTTTTTTGTACTCCTCTCTGGGATCAAATAGTGTTTTGGTCTAAGAATAGACCGCTCTGTTGAGTGTAACATTGGTAAACATATGGCTAGATTGAATTTAGAATAAAGTACATTTTTGAAACAAGTTATGACTAACAGTAAGGTTGCCAGATTGTAAATTTTACTCACACCTTTATGCGTTTATGTTTCATTATGAATTTTTCACGTTAAAGAATTTCTTCCATTTTGTGAAATACATAAAAAAAACTTAAAATAGGGGACACTTTTAAAATATTTTTATAAATAGTGCGAAGAAAAATAAAGAACTGATTTCTAACATACTATTAACAGTGCAATCCAATCAATTCAATCCGACAGAAAATCAACGATTCAGGTTAGGAAATAACTCAGAGCGTAGTAGGAAAATATCTTATAAACGTATGTTATCTTTTGTTGTGAAGTAAGGGCGCAATCACATGGGTGTTCCTCAAATAAATTTCGTAATTCGTTATACATTTGTACACATTTTTTTTTTAAATTATCTATGTTTGTTTAGCAGAAAAATGCTGCTAAACAAAAAAGTGACTTTGTTTAACAGAAAAATGATTGGTGTAACATCAAGATTGGCATTACTCCTGTATCTCTGGACCACGTGAAAATCGAGGAAAAAAGGAATATTATTTAGTTTCTCCCCCAAAGTTCTAGGTTATGACTCTGACTCACTTCGTACTGATTATTGCTCGAAATACAATGCGGATGTATGTCATGAAAACTAGTGCATAAAACACGAACCAACCTGTGATAGGTGGCCAAAAATGCACGAATGCTATCTAACCGAGTCAGGGCAGCAGCGCAGCAGGGGTCCCGAGCAGTAGCGAGGGGTGCCTCCATAGGGAGGAGGCACTTCAGCGGCGGTAGTGTAGGCATAAATAGTGGGAAAACAGTTTAAAAGCCATAAAATGCATGGCTTACGTGTTGCACAGCTATGAGGCAATACTAAATACTATCCCCCCAAAAAAGTACCAATATGTGCTAAATTAGGTTAGATTCGATTAGGTTTGGTTCTTTTCTATATTTCAGTTCGTGTCTACACTTACGATAAACAGTTCTTCTGTTTAGTAGGCCATACCTTTCACACAATTTCAACAACTGACACTCCTTATGTTTTGTATAACTCGATAAAACTCAAACACAATATGCCACAATCTTGTCTTCCACGCACAATTTCCACACTGCCTTTCCCATAAATCATAATAAGTGTACCCCTCCGCCAAATAGTCCCTTTTGGCTGCACAAATAGGGCGGCCTACAACATCAGAAACAACTAACAGCAACAAGTATTTTCTTAACTTCATGTATCTTCCTCACCTGGCTTTCTCTTATTCTTCCCCACAAACCAAAGTAAATTCCCCAATTCCTCAGGTAAATTTTCTAAACTTAGTCCGGCGATGTAGCAGTTAACCCTAAAGATTTGATCTTACACTTCATCTGCACAATATTCATTACAAATAATAATAATAATAATAATAATAATAATAATAATAATAATAATAATGATGATAATAATAATAATAATAATAATAATAATAATAATAATAATAATAATAATAATAATAATAATAATAATAATAATAATAAATCTAGCTTTATCATTCTTTCAAAGAATATAGGTAACAGTATTTACAAATTACTTATCGTCTTTTCGGGTGCATTATAATATCGGTTCAATACTACATAGTTTTTTGTAGTATATTGCTCACTCCACCAGAATTTAGAACCTTCCGAACAAACCTTTTTCAGTGTTCGCCTGTCGTTGTGCTTATTCAGAAACCACCTAGTTTTTTTTATTTTTCTTTATGGAACATTGCTTATAAGTCCTTGCGTACTTCGCAGTAGAGTTTTACTGATTGTGGTTGTCATTAGTTTGGTTCCAAGTGTCCACTCACATTTTTATAAATACATTTTAGAATAACTTTCGTAAATAAAAAAAATAGATTTTCTTGAAGAAAGGACAATATTTGAAATTAAAGATATAATATATAAGTTGAGTTTAGTTGATTTTGAGTTTAACGTCCCATTTAGCAGCAAGGCTATATGAGACGTAAATCTACTGGTTAACATGGAATCCGAACCACATGAACTCCCGGCGGGAATCGAACCCAGGTCTCCCACGCAAAGGCGCGTACGCTAACCGCTTAGCCACGAGGGAGCTCAGATATGAAATGTAAGGGGATGAAAGTCTTCGCATCAATTAAATAAAAACCGATCCTTGAATTTTCGATGCAGCAAGTAGCTAGTAGTACGAGACTTGTTTCTGAAGTAAATCTATTGAGATTTCACATCAAACGTGGAGTTTCTAAAGAGAAGGCAAGAAAATTATTATATTTAGAAAATAAAAATTCAACAGCCTTTCAATTGTTAAATCGTGACCCGGCTCTTTACGGAAATCACATTGGTCTTATTTTCTACACGATCTGCCATTATTTAAAGCTGTGTCGACTGGTTATATCAATCTATCGTAGGTACCTTTGGCATACATGTTTTAGCATACTGTTAAAATGAAGGGTTCAGTATTGAAAACCCCAATAAAATAAATCTCTCGCTTCCTGCCAGAGTGCATTTTCATCATTCAACTAATATTTTCTGTCTTATGTGTTTAGTTCATTCGTAAATCTCATCCTACTTTACCCATATTACGGTGAAACTGCTATTACATCCACCAATCTTCGGAAATAACTGCATAATTAGGGTTTTATGTAAGTACGAACTAAATAAGTAAAACCAGCCAGATGTTGCACTTTAGTACACCCACAAATACTGTAAAAAAAACTACATATATATTTCACTATAATTTTGGTTAATATTATTTGTTATTGGTGAAATATATTACAAGCATTCCCAGTAACGTAGCGCAAACATGTCGCCCCCCCCCGCAGGATTATTTTTGGGTCTCTTTCCCATGTCTAGAGCCGCGGTGGCTCAGTGGTTCACCTCTAGTGCTTGGGGCCCCGGGTTCGATCCTAGCCCCGAAAAGTGAACTTTGTGGTGGACAAACACCGTGTGCGTGGGTTTTCTCGGGGTTCTTCCGTTTCCTCCATCTTTCTTCATTCCACCATTTCATTCATTACTCATCATCACCGTCTCCTTTAGCCTAACCGGCATAAACGTGGGACGTAAAACTCAAAGATTTCATTTCATTTCATTTCTCTTTCGCATGCCCATTAACTTCTCATTATATTATATCCCTTTAGAAGACTGTGGCTAATAAATCCATGGAACACAATAAAATTACAATTGAAATTAATACTCACCGAAAAAGGCAAAAGTTATTTTCCCTTAACCTTCGAGTGCTAAGAGGATTTTTTAAACTGATGTTGCTAGAATGGATGAGTTTTCACCCAGGCATATTATTCTTTTCTAAAGTAAATAATGTTGTTCAGGGAAATAGATATTCCGTATTCAACTCTGTTTTTGGAGCCTATAGTTCTTGGCATTTGCTTCGCAGTGGGCCCCCAAACCTTGCGGGGCCTCCCCGCACTGCAGGTCTTGCGGGCCCTTCAGTTACGCCACTGAACATTCCTTACATTTTCACGAACATTAATACCGGTACTTCTTGGCTTTGATGTCGGGCATTATAAATTGTGTATAATTGCTCACTATTTCAGACAATAGTAAACTCCAAATTTTCGTAAATATGCTTCGTGTTTTTAATCAGGCTTCGTAAATAGCCTTCATAATTTTTTACAGACTTAAAACTTATTTGTGAAATTAAAGGAGTTGAGTCGTCCATTGCTAAACAATATTCCCTTGAATGTGGGCAATGACGTAACTAGGGGGCAAACGGGGCTTGTGCTCCGGGCGCCTTATTGGGAGAGCGCAAGAGACGTTTTGTTTGGCTGGTCATTGGGCACTAAGGCGAGTTTTTGCCCCGAGTGACAACTAGCGTATTCTCGTCACTGAATTTGGGTCACTTTTATGAAACTTAAGAACAAGTTTTCGATTTTGGTGCCGTATTTTCTTTGAGATTTTGCAATTAACTGCAGTTCTTATGACTGAAATCTCTCAAAATCGACAGGTTTCTCTTTCCGATTTTAAAACAATGAGACGCACTATTATGCATCAATATGTCTATATTGGATGGAGGCACGGCCTTACAATCTAGACTGTAATAGACATCTGTAACGTCGGTTCCGATGACACTCTGCTCATCTTTATATTTTGGACTGTTTGAGGGGTTATTTTAAATCAATGATTTCGAATGATTCAAAATAGTTAAGTTCAGGTCCGGCTGTATGGAGAAATTGTTCTTCCCCGGGAGACGAGTCTTTTGGATTATTGAAGACATTCAGAAAGTAATAGAAGAACATATAATACAGTCGAAAAGGAGTTAAGTACTCATATATTGATGATTTCAAAAGTAACAATAATTTGATATCTTTTTAATCAGGCTAATCCATTACAAACATTGGACACAAATAGTAATGTTGGTGTCATTTTCTCTTCTTTGCCACGGTGATTTACATTTTTTTAACCATACAATCATATGAGGGAAAATGTGTGTTGTGAAGCAGGTCAGGACTGGCCCGCAGGTTGGTGTGCCTTTTAAAATATAGCTCGCTCTGCACTCTCAGCCAGCTATCAAAAAATGTGACGCTTTTATACGAGAATATCAAATCATATCAAATTGCTTGATATTTAAAATGAAAGAAACGTTTTTTTAAAAAAAATAAGAAACAATTATAAGAACGAATTGCTTACCTGTATTAATACCAGTACAAAAAGAGTACGGGTGGTGCAAGAGTTTCATTCATGTACTACCATGAGCAAAATAAATGACGCGTCTCTTTATTTTGAAGTTTTTTGAAAATATCTCCGTTTTCTTTATATGTTCGAAATTTCGGAAGGTTTCCCCAGCAGGACAGGTTAATAACAAACCCGTTTTTAATATTTGTGTTAGATATTAGCTTAAAATAAAGAAATTAGAAGCAAAAAACATTAAATCGACAGAAATCTCGAGGATTACCAACTCTGCTAAAGTGGGAAATTTTCAAGAACACGAGGGAATTCTGCATTTCAACACGAAGCAGCGACATCTATGTCATTGAGAGAAATGTGGATTAAATCTACAAACTAAACTTTTAACGAATATTTCTAGTATGTCTTATTATATGCATTATCTGCAAACTCCAAATATATGAATATATGCTAAGTATTAACATAAAGATAGAGCAAATAGTGGAAATTATCTATGGAAAAGGACGAATTGGTAGGACGATCGTAATGAAATATCGTCTTTACCGGAACAGGCTCAGTTCACGTAAAAAAACAAATAGGTCAGTTAGTTAAAGCAACGAGTCTGTATGCTGAAGGTAGCGGGTTCGATCCCGTGGAAGTGCCGTTATCATTTTTATCACTACACTACGGTTATTTTTTTATTTTTTTATTTGGGAAAGAATCAAATTGTAACGTATGTGTAAAACTCATGACGATACCAAAAAAAGAAAAAATGCTGTTGTCGCACTTGTATTAGCGTCCCTAATTTTGTTTGCAAACAGTTTCGTAATTATTTCCCATGTGCTCACTGCTCACCATATGCTCGCTGGCGCATAACGATGTTTCCCAGTAAATGTTAATTCTAATTTGGAGAATTTTATAAAGTTTCACAATATTTCTCACTAGATAGTCTTCTATCTACTTGTTTGGATATTTTGATAACAGATTTCCCTATTAAATGTTTAATTTTCCCTAGATGTTTAATTACGGAAAAGTTTCACAATGTATTTGTATTGAATTGAAATTGTTTTGAATTTACTACATAAGGTAAGTAGACCGAAGGAGGAGAACTCAAGTAATTGATATTCTACGTAAAAGCAACCTATTGTAGAATGATGATGCTTCTTACCTTCAGCACATAATCTTTACGTTAGAGAGTCAGACAGAGAAAAATCCTGGTTTTTCCTCCTCTATGACCACCCATCTTAAACCTCTACATATCGTTGTTCGTCTCACAAAATTTCGGTGCTCCAAAAACATTCAAATAATAATAATAATAATAATAATAATAATAATAATAATAATAATAATAATAATAATAATAATAATAATACTGAATATGCCATCCTTACATAATGTAGGATATCTTAGTTTCCTAGTTTAAATCTTAAATATCTTAGTTTAAAATGCTTTCTTTAGTACTTATTTGAGCAACCATGTAGGAGGGGGTACGACTTTTTATTTTGCCCCTCTCATTTCAGTAGCCTTCCAACAGAAAATAATTTTTGATAAGCAGGACAGACAAAATGAATAAGAAATATATTTACAGCATCCTCTCCCCTTTCATGATTGGAATATCGCGTAATATTTTTTATTCTACGAAAGATGGCCCTGTGCGGTAAGGGGTAGGTAACTAAAAAAATACCTAATATATAGCGCCCCTTGATTGTAATATTACCGCTTCTTTATTTGTACGAGGGAGCCCCTACACAATCAAGGGTGACAAAAAGAATAGGAAGAGTGTCTATTGATTCCAGTGGTGGATCCAGCACGAACTCCTGGGGGAGGGGAGGGGAAGTGAAACATTCTTTTGATGATGTGAAGCTGTCACAAATTACCACTTAACTAAACTAAACAATAGTGGGGGGAACCGGAACCCAGTCAGTTTAAATTGATGTAAAAGTTTAATTTTTGGCTTCATATTAAAGTTTTTGTTTCAAATGAGAATTTCAGTCCAAGTGGTCAATGATCAAATCTCGTGGGGCTCTTCAGTGTAGGCTAATACGGTCCCCTTATGAGAAAAGGCAAAATTATTAACATGTTTATAACTTTCGAATTTTTCGTCTATTTTAAAGAAATATTTTGCTTCGTATTAAAGTGTTGGTTCCAAATGACAAATTCAGTCCGAGTGGACAATGATCAAATCTCCGGAGGCGTCTTCAGTATAGGGGGCTACGGCTCCCTTATGGGAAAAGGCAAAAATATGAAAATGCTTATAACTTCCGAATTTTCAGTCTATTTTAAAGAAATTATTGGCTTCATATTAAAGTCTTGCCTTCAAATGACAATTTCAGTCCGTGTGGACAATGATCAAATCTCGGAGGGCTCTTCGGTGTAGGGGTTTCGGCTTCTTTATGGGACAAGATTCACGTAGTTGATATTGCAAAATTGTTTTGTATATATAAGTGGAAACTTGCACCATTTGGTTAATTTTACCTCTTATGTTTTGCAGATTCATATTCCAAGCAATAGTTGCTTCGCAGAGCTAAAAGAAGGCACTTACTAGTTTCATTAAAATGAAATGTCTTTTATGAGAGGAGCAGACGAACGAACAGGCACCCAAACGTTGGTTGAGTCGTACGGTTGAAACTCGTTAAGCTCGCTTCAATTATTATTATTATTAATAATAATAATAATAATAATAATAATAATAATAATAATAATAATAATAATAATAATAAAGCATTGCAGGGACCTTTGGTGCAGGGGGTCCGTGGCTCGATTCCACTTCGTGCCAAGTGAAATTTGAGGTGGACAAATACCGTGTGCATGGGTATGTGTTTTCTTGAGATTTTCCATTTTCTTCCCACTTTCTTCATTTCACCATTTCATTCATCATCATTCTCCCTTAGCGTAGGTGCATAATCGTCCAACGTTAAACTAGATATTGCAATTTCAATAATAATAATAATAATAATTAATTCAACTGAAAGGACTGTAATTTATGTGGACAGCAATTATCATAAATATGCAACCATTATAAAAACAATGCTTTGAGTAGAAAGATAATCCTTCCCAAGTGTTAACGAATGCGCACGAGATAAGACATGTCTCGAGAAAGAGACAAGACGCGCTTTGTGACATCCAAGATAATACGAGGCAAATGTTTTGGATACGAGATAGCTTGTAAAATGTCTCGTCTTGTCTGGAATGTCTCGGAAACAAAAGTCTAATTTTAAAATTATTTTTTCAAGATCTATTCTCTCAGAAGTAGTTCTCTGCCTTAAAATTAATAACGACATTTGTGATTTAAAAAAAGATAAACAATGCCTAAAGTTAATAGTTAACTTTTCGAAAAGAAGCTTCATTAAGGGTGAACCTGAAAGATGTCCACAAACTTCGGGATGTGATTCGTGACATCAAAAGGAGACAAATGGTCCTCTTGCAGTTTTCGAATTCAGCTTCGTTGTCGAGATACAGGGTTGCCAACTGGTCGTGTTTGAGAAACTCACTGGGAATAAATTCAAGTCCAAGAATAAACTACTACTCATATATTTTTCAGGTCAATTGACTTATACCATGTTGTAAGGTCAAATATTTATTTATGAAGTGTACAAAATTCGCCAGGGTCTTTTCTGAGAAAATCGTCGAGAAAAAGTCACCTCCAAGAATAAACTACCCCTCGTAAATTTTTCTAAGAGAAATATCTGATACTGCAATATAGGCTTGTTAATTAAATATTGATTAATGAAAAATAAACAAAATTGTTAAAACCATTTTTGAGAAAATAGCGTTTTTCGATTTTCGGCTGTTTGTAAACCACACTTATTTTAGGTGGTAGGAAAAAATGGAAAAGCTCCTGTAAGAATACTAAGTAAACCCTAAGTTTAAAATTTGGTGTAGATAAGTTGAACGGTATGGCCTCTAGGCGAGTGCATATAAAAGTGTGCCGAACGGACGGACCGGAAGGACGGGTGTCGAAAAGTCACATTTTCGGTATGTAGACGCCATGAAACATGTAAATCCGTTGAAATCTGAATTTGATATTATTTTCACAATCACAATATTTTCTTCTCTCTTTTGTCGCTCGAAAAAGAAAAGCCTGAGTTTACCACAAAAAGCTAGGGAGTTTCTCAAAAAATATTCAATTACAGGGTCACCGCACTAAACTTTTTCAATTCAATTTCTTAACTGTGTTAGGCCGCAGTTGTTATTGAAGTGTGTATTTGGATAATACGAATAAAATTATCGTATTATTCAAATACATCGAATGTCAGATTATCGAATAAAAAACTTCGATTGAAGAAAATCCATACTACAAAACTAACTCACACTTTGAGCACATTTTCATTAGACATATAATAGACCAATTAATGCAATCATTGTTTATGAAATATGAAAAAAATCAAATGAGTCACTTTGGGAAAGTCGTTCAAAAAGAACACGTCAGGAGTAACCTACCTCTTGTGAATTGTTTCGAACAATGAGTTAAGATATACTTTCAGTTATTAATGAAATATTTATTTGCGAAATTTGAACAAAATCGCCTGTCGTTCGAGAAAATTGTCGGGGAAAAAACCTTGACCCCAAAAATAAACTATCCGTTGTAATTGTTTTTCATAGAAATGACTTATACTAAAATATAGGGTTATTAATGAAATACTTATTTATGAATTATCAATAAAATTGTCCGAGTAATGTTTGAGAAAATCGTGAGGGAAAAATAACTCCCCGAATAAACTCTCTCTTGAGGATTCTTTTAGGGTAAGCGAGTTATTCCATATTACTAGGTTTTTAATGAAATATTTATTTCTGAGTACGAACAAAATTGCTTGACTCATTTTTGAGAAAACCGTGGAGGAAAAACACACACAAGAGTAAACTACCCCTCGCATATTTTTTCAGGACAAACGAGTTTCGCCATATTGTTCGGTTATTAACGAAATATTTATTTTTGAAATATGAATAAACTCTTTTGAGTCGTTTTTGAGAAAATCGCCCAGACAACACTCCACCAGGAATAAACCACCCCTCGCATTTTTTTAGGACAAACGAGTTATGCCATATTGATAAGTTATTAATGAAATCTTTATTTATGAAATATGAACGAAAACATTTGAGTCCATTTTGAGAAAATCACTGAGAAAAAACTCACCCCCTTAGTATAAACTACCCCTTGTAGATTTTTCTCAGATAAATGCCTTATACCACAAAATAGGGTTGCTAATTAAATATTGATTTATAAAAAAAGAAAGAAAACAAGATCGTTAGAGCCAGTTATGAGAAAATATCTTTTTTTTATTTTCATCGTACAGGAAACTACCCTTGTTTTGGGAGTAGGAGGGAAATAAAAAAAACTATAGGAAATACTATGAAAATCTTAAACTAAAATTTGGTGCAGATAAGTTGAACGGTATGGCTTCTAGGCGAGTGCACAGAAAAGTGTAGCGAACGGACGGACAAACTGATGGACATGTATCGAAAAATAACTTTTTCGGTGTTAGGGGCTATAATATGTGTAAATTCGTTGAAATCTCAAATTTGATTTTTTTTTCGAACACCATACTTTCTTCTCTCATTTGTCACTTCAAAGTAAAAGGAACTCAGAACTACAGATAAAAGACACCTACTTTTACACATAGACATTTATTGATTTAAAACTGTTTTAGTTTGTGTCATTTCACTTCCAATTGAAAGGTTTTACAATGATTAACGGCATACCAATGACGAGACGGAAGTTTTCAGGAAGTAAATGCATTCAGAAGTCTAGACTGCATTACAGTCTGTTTTTATTTCTGCAATTGTTAACAGCTGTAATTTCGCCCAAACGCTACATGAAATAATTTTTGGTTGACGTCATTGTATTACTATTTTAGTATTGTTCTCTTCAGACTTGGTTGAAGTTTTGTCTTAACGGTTATACATTTTTTCTTTCTTATTTCATCGTTACACATAAGAACAAAATGTTATGGTGAGTGGATAGATTCGAACCTACGAACATTGAGTTTATATTCTTCCAACACGTTACCAATGGACCAAGCTTTGCCTTCACGTTAACGCCCGGTTACAGGGTTTACTACGATTTAAATAAAATGGCTGGCTGTTAGAATTCCCTGCTCACATATTTCGATAAATAATTTTCATTGCTTCTTGGATACGTAGAGCAATGTTTAGATACACATTTTAGGAGAGTGAATTTTGGTGTATATAATAATTTCATGCCAGGTAAAAGCTAGATAAGTTTTGATAAAATGTTTCATATGTAGTTCTCAATAATAAGCTTGCTGTTCGGAGTGAAGTTCCAAGGTTCAGCATTGCCTAGCAGTTTTTGCTATTAATATCCCTTCTAACAATATTGGCAGTGGACAAAAGTTAGCCCGTGTTGAAGCTTTTTGCTCCTAATTTAGTTATTTTACTTATTTAAGGAATATATTGAAAATTGTCAGCAGGCACGTATGCAGTAATTTATTTCGGGAGAAGTCCGACTTCAATATTAGGATAAATTATAATAAAATTTAAAAGATAATCCTTAAATTTAGGCTAAATTTACAGAGAAGTTGGGATTTCAGAGGGGAGTCCGGACCATCTGGACCCAACCCTAAATGCTTCCTTGTTTGTCAGTAACGTTTCCTCATTTTGAAACCCTCAAAAACTTCGGATATATAAAGGAAAACGAGTTATTTTAAATAAAATATCACTTCAGAAGACGCGATAGTTTTATTGCACATGGTGTTATCCCAAGTTCACAAGGGCAAGAATTCATTAATTTTGATTCTCTGTCATTGTGCTCTATCGAAAGGTTAGGTTTGTAACATATTTCTCCTACGAACAAGCATGACTGGCAGATAGGAATACTGAACACAACTCCAGAGAAATGCATGCTGAACTTACTTGCCCTCAAGGTCAATCGAGTGGTAATTCAGTTCCGTCTCTGTTCTTAAGCCATGTTCGTATTACTTCGAACAGTTTTGATAATGAAAAGCATGCCTCTTAATATAACAGACTTCTTTCGCGTAAGAAATCAAAACTCAGTTGATCAGAGCAACTAGTCTGTAAGAATTAGGTTGTTAGTTAGTTAGGAGCCCAGTACGAGTAAGGGTTTTTATTACTATTGTTTTTATCTTTTTTATGTGAGGAAAAATCAAATTGTGACATCGCGATATCAAATGTATTTGATTAGGTAGCTTTGTCTTAGCTAAACTTTAAACATCAGTAACCGTCGAAATTATTTCACCAACTGATCACTTACTGAACATTTCAAACACGTCAAACCAGTGGCATAACATGAAGGTTAACCTCTCCTCCGCAGTCCTTAGTTATGCGTCCGTACTTTCAAGGGCGGACTAAGGGCCGGGCGACTGCCCGGGGCGCCAGAGAAAGAGGGGCACCAAAACGAGCCTCAAAAAGTAAATTTTATGATGTGCTTTCTACTGACGTTTTTGGTTTATATTCTTGTAAAGTAGTGGCAATTATATGACCTTTTTCCATTTCACTATGGAAGAAGAGAGTTTCATAGTACTAAGGGGGCTGTATCGAAAAATTGAGAGATGGCATGTAGAATAAAGAGTGTTAAATAATAATATTAATAATAATAATAATAATAATAATAATAATAATAATAATAATAATAATAATAATAATAAATATGAATGTCTTTTGAGAGCCAAAATTATGTGAGACGAACAATGATATGTAGAGGTTTAAGATGGGTGGTCATAGAGGAGGATAAACCAGGATTTTTCTCTCTCTGACTCTCTAACGTTAAGATTATGTGCTGAAGGTAAGAAGCATCATCATTCTACAATAGGTTCCTTTTACGTAGAATATCTATTACTTGAACTCCCCTCCTTCGGGCAACTTTGCTTATGTAGTAAATTCAAAACAATTTCAATTTAAGACAAATATTTATAGAGAAAATTAAACATTTAATAGGGAAATCTGTCATCAAAATATCCAAACACGTAGATAGAAGACTATGTAGTGAGAAACATTGTGAAACTATAAAATTCTCCAAATTAGAATTAACATTTACTGGAAAACATTCGTTATGCATCAGTGATCACAGGGGAAATAATTACGAATCTGTTTGCAAACAAAAATTAGAGACACTAATGCAAATGCGACGATATTTTCTCTCTCTCTTTTTTTTTTTTTTTTTTTTTTTGGTATCGTCATGAGTTTTACACATATGTTACAATTTGATTCTTTCCCAAATAAAAAATAAATAAAATAACCTTAGTGATAAAAATGACAACAGTACTTCCACCTGATTCGAACCATCTACCTTCGGTATACAAACTCGTTGCTTTACCTAACTGAGCTATTTGCTCTCTTACGTAAGCTGAACCTGTTCTACAGTAAAGACGATTTTTCATTACGATTGGGCTAACAATTCGTCTTTTTCCATAGGTAATTTCCACTATTTGCACTATCTATACGTTAATACTTAGCATAGATTCATATATTTGGAGTTCGCCGATAATGCATATAATAAGACATACTAGAAATATTCGTTAAAATTTTCGTTTGTAGATCTAATCCACGCTTCTCTCAATGACATAGATGTCGCTGCTTCGTGTTGAACTGCAGAATTCCCTCGCGTTCTTGAAAATTTCCCACTTTAGCAGAGTTGGTAATCCTCGAGATTTCTGTCGATTTAATGTTTTTTGCTTCTAATTTCTTTATTTTAAGCTAATATCTAACACAAATATTAAAAACGGGTTTGTTATTAACCTGTCCTGCTGGGGAAACCTTCCGAAATTTCGAACATATAAAGAAAACGGAGATATTTTCAAAAAACTTCAAAATAAAGAGACGCGTCATTTATTTTGCTCATGGTAGTACAAGATCGTGCAATAGATTCCTCTCGTGATAATATGCAACGCAAAATGACGAGCAGGAGTCTTGGCAGGGAGCACTACACGATGAGTGTGTGCACTTTACATGCCCGTATATGCTATGTTATACTTGGTTTCATCTATGACGTCAAAGCTGGACATTTTAGCACTCTTCCAAGTGTAGGTACATTGTCAAATTGGATACCACTAAGTCAATTTGGCTACTAGATCTTCTTTCCTAGTTTGCTACTTGCGCAAAATTCTTATCTTAATGAAACGAGAACAGAGCGCAAAATGCCTGTGTAATTCTAGGCCAGGACCAGATGTGGTCCGATTGGCGTGCTGTTGATAAAATTTGACAAAAAAAAAAAAAAAATCATCGTATATACTGTTTTTAATTTTCTATTGTGCCTTGGATTTCTTATCACATTTGCTATAATGGTAATTTTAATGTTCGCCTTAAATTCGCGATCACGTATATTTTCGAATTCTTACTTATTTTATTTTGAGATATACTTAATATTCGCGTATGTTTATATTCGAAACACAGGGAATTACTTAAATACAATGCAAGATGTAACGAATTCAATGCGTACATATACTCCCATTATAAATTATACATTACATACAGAAATCTTCCGCGAAGTACATGGAGGTGAACATAAATATCCAAATATTGTGCTTTTTGAGCATTCCTGAATCGAACCGTTTACAGATGACACTATGAGCACTTTTGCGGCTGAACTGTGAAAGCTGCTCTTGAATCTAGCTCACGAAGCTGACTTGATGAAGAATACTGCAAACATAAAATTACAAATTTCCTTTTAAAGTAATTAGGAAATCTTCACGAACTAAGATGTTATAAAAATTAGAGAACTGCAAATAATTCTGAATAAAATAAATTTTTTCGGGAAGATATGGGCAGTAGTTTTCACTGAAATATGTATTAAAGCTAAAATTATACCATTTCCCAAAGTGGTGATTGTAGAAGATTGAAAACTGTTTGTTTCATACCGTTACTTGATTTAACCTCTGGAAAGGAAGCATGTATAGGGCTACTGCGTAGTGAACGGGGCTATTGGGATAAATGTATTAAAGACTTGTATTATTCGATTAGAATTCCACTGTTTTGTATGGTGAAATTTTTAATATACTAACAGGATTCCATGTAATCTTTAAACATACAATTAAATACCACTGACTCGTCCAGTCACACAGTTATCACGAAACATATCAAACAAAGCCGTGCCGTGGAAAATCAGCCCCTAAGGCGAGGGTATACGACGGCGCCCCCGTACATATGAGTGAGGTCGACAGACCAGCAGCGAAGCGCCATGAAACGTAAGAAAATTTTCAAAAAATAAATTCTGCTTTTCCTTGATTTTGAGCAGTTTTTATTCATTTATCCTTTCTATTTTCCTGTTTTTTTCCTCCCGAATTTTGCTCTCCTTACTTCGGCGACCGGGGCCGTCGCCAAGCGTGGGTCCCTTCCCCCAAGGCACGGCACTGCTGTCAAACAATGTAGTTCGGTTGGCAGACAATTACTTCTTGGACAGTTGGTGCACATTTAAAAAAAAGTTCGCGAAATCGCACTTCGTAGAGTGTGAAATAGGGGTGCGGAAGTTCATTAAGATGTCCATATATCGGAGTTTCTTCGCTTTCACGCTGGGCATTTAGCATTTAGACCCAGGCACGTAGCCAAGGGTGGGGGATCCGGGGGGTTCGGACCTCCCCCCTTCGAGACCAGAAAAATTTTTTAAAAAATAAGGAAGGATGAAACAAAATGAAATGAGAAAAAGAAGGATCAGCGTTAAAAATAAACTACGGGAAGCTTTTGGTTACTCTTTCTTATGAGGAGATTTGTATTACTTGCAATATATGGTGGCGAGGTGTGCGAGATATCCTGGAAGAATCAGGGAATTTGAAATTTCTAGAAAAGTTACGGAATTATCAGAATTTCTGCTACTAGTCAGGGAGATTGCAAGCTTCCGAAAGCATAGTGCCGTTGTATAACAACGTGGACATTTTTTATCATAATTTTTCGTCAACGCATCCTTGCCATATCAAACATGTTATTTCAAAAACAATTTTCTACTGCTCCTTTAACCTGTCATTTAAAACAGGCAGTAGTTAACAAAATAATAAAAACAAAAATTTATGTGGAAAGAAAGTTCTGTTAACATTTGATTCAACAGAAAAAGGATTGCAGATATTGTAAAATATTTTACATTATTCAGTATGTACTTTTTATAATAGTTGAGGTCATAATGAAAGGAAAATCATTATATTTGAATAAACAGAGGAAGGACGTAAATATTGTATAATCTTTTTCAATACGCCTTTTCATTTTACTCGAGATTTCTTCGTTTGTTATTTAAGTACTTACCAATATATCCGTACTTTGTTGTCCAAACAAACCAATATATGTTGATAGTAATGTAGTTTAAATTGATCTAGCTCCTGGGCATTCGGAATTTCATGGCACCCCCTCCCCCCGTTACGAAATCCTGGCTAAACGAACCGATATATGTTCCAGTCGAGCCCCTGGTGTGATGAGCACAGTATTTCATGTCACGGACCCCCCTTCAGGAAATCCTGGCTACGTGCCTGTTAGACCTTTCATTTAAACTAATTAAGCACGCGTTTCAGCGTTTTTAGATATTCGATCTAAAAGTGTCTTTCGCTAAGATTTTTCCATACTGCGAACATTTTCCGGTAATAGTGAACTTTTGATGGATTCTACTTATAGCCCTTAACTATAAAAATGAAAAGCTTAGTTGGTAGAGTAGAGGTCTGCCAATGACGAAGACTTTGAATCTATCCCCGTCCACACATTAGATTATATTTTGAATGTTTCTGATGTTTTTACTATCTCATGTTACTTCTAAATCCAATTAACTAAATACTCCAGATGGATTATCTGCGCCAAATTGTAAAATTGAAATGTTTAAAGCTGCGGTACCAGTTGTTGTTTATTTCTGACTATTTTACATAAAATTACATAGTTTTATTACTTTCACTTTTTTAGGTATTAACTTCAATGTTTATTTAAATGGTTGGTAAAATAAATTCTTAAAATGTGACATAGGTATTTTTGAGCTAATAATAATAATAATAATAATAATAATAATAATAATAATAATAATAATAATAATAATAATAATAATAATAATAATTATTATTATTATTATTATTATTATTATTATTATTATTATTATTATTATTATTATTATTATTATTATTATTATTATTATTATTATTATTATTATTATTATTTTATATTTAATTTTTAAAGATTTTTGTTGGTGTTAGAACGTTATTTTCAACATTTTGATTTTGTTGAAAGCTAATGTTCTTTTTTCATGTAGTACAAACTTTTGTATCGTATATAAAGGTTTATGGCTATTTTATTTAATGTTTTGAAAGGATATTACTTTTTGTGTGTCTGTTCTTTACTATTTCGTTTTCAGATTTATATGAGCTACTTAGGAGCTGGTTCTTATTGCTAGTAGAAATTACAACTCATTATCAATAGTAAAACATAATTGGAAAATAATAGTGGACAATGCAAAATCAACAAAATGGTATATTCTTTGTTGTATGTTGAGTTTCCAGGTCTAGATTACAACAAAGTCCATTTGAGGGGTACACTCTCAAAAATTCTAAGTTTACGCCTTCTCCAACCAGAACCAGTCCGGACCTGTTGTGATATATGGTATAATCAACAGCAGTGACTTCAAAATTATTGTCAGTTATAGAATATTTTGAAAACGAAGTGAAATTGGTGAGAAAAGATACACATTGATAATACGGGAGCCACTACCGAAATCTCGTAAAACGGTCAACTCCGCATTACGAGTAAAATTTCGTATTTCGCAAAAAAAAAAAAAAAAGACTAACATCTAAAGAACTTATTCTTGCAAGCCCGACAATGAAGTAGTAATATAATTGAGTAAGCACCCAATCAATACAATGAGAAGCAAAATGGAAACTCTCTAACTTGCAGATTGACGAACGGTCGGCATAGAAATAGTATAAATATACTATTTTAAAAGGAAAAAAGTCATTACTTACGTTTAGAGTAATGTAAAATCTATTGGCTCAAATAGATATGGATGTACCGTTAGAATCGATGCAAAATTACAAAATAAATAAATAAATAAATCAGCAATTAACAAGAGCTTTCAATATTCATCGCAGCTGATATGCATTATGTTTTTCTTTATAGTCCTTAATAACTCAAAATGCATACATGCCGTTCATTCTAACTTTGGAACTTCATTGCCTTAATCAAACAGTACACCTGATCAAAGCAAACTACTTATATCGATACAATTTACTCGATAGCAATAAAGATCTACTTATAAATCAAGACTTTGATTCAAGGGAACGCTTAATCACATCCATTTGTGAATTTATGCACTTAATTATATCTGGGAAAGTGCCGACCATTTTACGACCATTTTTTTTTTTTTTTTTTTTTGTGCTTAACTTATAGCACTGAAGAAGAAAAGCGGTGGAATTCGCCCAATAGCTGTTGGCAAAGTTTGGAGACGCTTATCAGCAAAAATTATCTGCTTCCGGGTACGAGATTCTTTAATTAAGATACTATCACCACACCAACTAGGGGTCTGTATACCATTCGGAGCAGAATCAGCCGTACATGCTGCCAGAATGTACTACTCATCTTCCCATACGGAAGTGAAAACATTTTTGAAAATTGACTTCCGCAACGCCTTCAATGAACTCAACCGCGACTCAATGTTATAATCTGTTAAAACTAACTTTCCAACTTACTATCCATACATCTACCAATGCTACTCCGAACCAAGCAATCTTTTTATAAGTGACTAGCAGCGTTCACCCCGCTTCGCTGGGGTCACCCCGGAACGCAATAAACCTTGTTAATTAGATAATTTTTACTTTTTCGCTTTCAAGTGATATGATAAAAACCATAGTAGATTGCAGTAAATGTTAACATTATATCGCCTGTCATTTATGTTAACCCGCCGAGTGACACGGTCATGCGGGTTGCATATAAATACGTTTATTTTTACCTATGATGAACTAACAAAGGATTTGTACGTTATGGACACTTGAATGGTCAATTATCTCAAGACACTGGTAATTGAAAATTAAAGTGATATGATAAAAACCATCTAGGGTCCAAATCCTAATAACCCCCCAAAAATGAAAGAAATTGGTTCAGCCGTATTAGCGTGATGAGGGAACAAAGGATTTGTGCGTTCTCTTTTATATATAAGATAACATAATTTACTCACAAGGTGGAGTACAGCAAGGCGACTCACTTGAACCAGCACTGTACGCCCTAACCATCCATCACATTGTTAAGGATATTAACACAGATTTAAATATCTGGTACTTAGACGACGGTAACATAGCTGGAAATATCGACGTAGTACTAAGCGCTTTTAATAAAATTCGTGTAGAAGCTTCATCTATTGGATTGTTTCTTAACTCTGCCAAATGTCAAGTGAGTTTTCTGAGCGCCAGAGTTGATGAAACCCATGACCTTTATGAAAGGTTTAATGAAGCAGCACCTGGTATCAAACTCTTATCACCAGTGGCGTATTTACGATTTTGTTTCAGGGGGGAGCTTTGCTAACTTTCGGGGAGCTTTGCCTGAAAATGTGAAAATTCTGCCAGATATTTCATATACTTTACTATAGTAAGTAAGATTTCGGGGGGCTTAAGCCCGGAAGCCCCCCCCCCCTAAATACGCCACTGCTTATCACCTACCAATGCGGAACTTTTAGGGGCTGCCATCTCTACCGAATCAAGGAGCAAAATTTTATTGGAAAAGATATCAAAATTAGAATTCTTCTTTTCTCAATTATCAAAGCTTTCTGCACACTCCGCTTATTATTTACTACGAGCTTCACTCTCACTTCCAAGATTACTGTATTTCCTTCGTTGCTCCCCTTCTTGGCAGGATGATAAATTACTTGACAAATTCGACCACACTCTTAGAACAGGACTGGAATCCATTCTAAACTGTTCTTTGAAAGACAGTTCATGGTTAGAAGCTTCCTTACCAGTGGAGAATGGGGGCCTTGGGATTCGTCGAGCCATGGATATCGCCATACCTTCTTTCCTCGCATCATTCTATGGCTCACGAGAACTAATTGGATCTCTTCTTCAACAGGAGGTTGACTTAGACTCGATTCGAGATGTATATACAAGAATGCGTCGATAAATGGACTAGTCTGGTTGTATTGGATCCCCCACCTAACGACAAAAGACATGTTCAGTCTGTTTGGGATGAACCTATAGTCAAGCTTCATTTATCTTCACTTCTATCATCAACCAATAACCTAGATGACAAAGCCAGGGTGTTAGCTGTCTCCTCCTCCAAAAACGGAGCATGGCTTCAAGTCCTACCTTCTCACACACTCGGCCTACACCTTTCTAAAGAGAGCTTTCGTATTGCTACAGCTCTGCGCTTAGGTGCTAATATTTGTGAGCCTCACTTTTGTTCTGCTTGTAACGCATATGTTCCGATATGCGTCCACTTTCGCCACGTTGTTTCGCTGTTATCTCCTTTCCACACTGTCTGCAATTTGTTATTAGGTTCATTAATCCGTGCTCTTCACAAACTTTTAAAAGATTTTGATCGTTATCAACGTATTGCTTATCAAATGTTAAAACTGTTTCTTCATTGCCCTTGTACATTCGCCATTTTGATAACATAAATGCTCATTTCTTTCCCACAATGCAACTGTTCGGTTACATTGCGCCAAGTAGTCCCTCCGCTCGCCGTATAGTCCCATGTTTATAACCGCTTATATATAACAAATAAACAGATTTTTCGTGGCTCTTATATTACCAAGCACACAAACGATCAAATTATTCATACCTTTCCTGTAAATTTTAAACATTTTGCTGGAAATGGACGCCCAACTTTGGAACTTAACCCTTGTATTCTAATAATGAAGTTTTAGATCTAACTCGTTGAATAATTATAAGAGAACACTTAATATGTAAATATAATATTATTAGAGATGGTGCTAGTGGTCAAGCAAGTGGTGGTGCGCAACGAAAATATTTCCACGATACATTCCATAAAAATTATTCAGTATTTACGAAGCACCGTCTTATATTGTTTGAGGTTGAAGCTTCATGTATATTTATTTTGATCTAAATTAGTCAGAGTGAAAGAGGGAGGACAATATCTCACAACTACGATGCTGAAAACACAAGTTTAACTAAATACATCTATCCTCTTCCATGAAGCATGGAAAAATCTACTTCGATTTTTTTTTGTGGTTAGTGCTTTTAGCATCCCTGGGCGCCCTAGTTCGCTAGAGACTAGTTTCCGTAGAAGAAAGTTGCCAATTATTGGGAGGTTTTTTTTATAAGGCTTCCTGCTTAAACATGATTTGTAGGAAATATGTGTAACTTCCGGTAATGCTGTACAGAAACCTTGTTTGTCTATTCTACCCATGGAAATGTGACAAAAAACAAGTCACAGAATAAAACAAATAAAACAAACAGTATTGCTGTTCCCCATATTAGGCTACCGGGGTTCCAAATATGGGGATAATGGGGTTCCAAATATGGAGCTATGACATATAGATGCTTACATCAATATTACTTGCATAAAGCAAGGACACACAACCTTTCAGAGAAACTATTGTGATAAATACGGGAAAAAGAAATAAGAAGAGAAAATTTGAAGATATAATATGATTGTATTGACGTTATTGTTGATCAAAAATAAAATAGATCTACATTGTTCTAAAGCTGGAAAAACATTAGGTCTAATACAAAACGTTAATACAAATCATTATGCCTACACAACTGTGAAGCAAAATAATTTCAGATGCAGAACACAATATCTTGGAACTATTTAAAGAAACAAATGCATTTTTAATAAATGTTTGTTCGAAAATAGTTTTTATAAAAAAGAAGCCTTTTCCCATTTCTCGTTTTCAATTAAATGATAGACGAAACATATAAAATGTGTCTCTTCCTTTTTACTGAAGTTGGAATTCTAGAAAAACTTAAAAGCCTGATAAATTTTCACTCAAATTGTAAATCCACAAACAAAAGTTTTCTTCTTTTAATGTATACTACTTAAATTGTAAATCTACGAAAAAAAAAAAAAGAAACACTGTTTGCTTTGTACTGAAATTAAAACTCCACAAACCATAATTTTACTTAGAGCAACATATTTCACAGACGAAAATGTCACCATCGACGCCTGCACAGAGAACATGATCCCACCGTGAACACTGCACATTAAATCCACTCTTCACCTTCACAATCTTCGGAAAATAGTCCATTGCAATAGAAATACTCCGCTTCTTCTTTGTTATCTTCGTCGGACACATCCGACAATTGCATATATTCCCAGTTAGATGAACTACTGGAATCTTGTTGTGGCAAAGACCTACGCTGGGATCGTATACTTTGTAAATTATCCGCTTCTCTGCACTCTTTGGCTGTCATCCTTGGCTGCTTCGTCTTCTTTATTTGTCTTCCGAGGGATCCTCCTTTCTCGTCGATAGAAGAAATAGTTTGTTTGAAAATGCCTTTTCTTTGTTTCGATGCTGAAGTTCCGCATTCTGTTCGTTTTTTAGTCTCTATTTTGGTTTCCCTTTGGCATTCTAAACCTCGTTTGTAATAATTAGGCTGATCCAGTTCGACATTGGTTGTAATTTTGTAGAACAGGACGTGCTGGAATAGGGAAAATATCATGTGCTGTCACAGTACATGTAGGTGATGGCAGTTCTACAGTTCTACTTGAACCTGGTGTGCTTGGCTCAGAAGGGTTTCGGACCTCGATGGAAATCCTTTCTGGTTCTGGTGGTATGGTAGCAGATACTGAACTACATGGATCGGATGTGTTTGCTTCGGAAAGTTGCCCGTCTCCGATGGAAATCCTTTCCGCTTGGGACGTTATCGTAACAACTACGGACCTACAACTATCACTTGGTGTTTCATATTGGAGGAAGTCATGAGTTCTGAAAATATGTCTATTAGTCGGAAATAGGCCTGCTCTTTTGAAACCACTGGCTGAATTTTCGTCTGTTCTGCTCTCATGTACGCATTTTCAAATAATTCGCCAATCTGATATATAGTCACTACACGTCCTGGATCAATTCGCAACCAGCGTTTTATTTCCTGCCTGTAATAGCACTATAATGGTCCCATAAATGTTAGATCCAAAGGCTGTATCTTATGGGTGGAATGTGGCGGTAGCGATATAATGGTATCATTATTCTCGCGTCCTAGATTATGACATCTAAGTTCCGTACATGCGAGAAATGGCCATCTAAAACCAGAACCACTGGATCTTCTTCTGAACGTTTGACATAGTTTATAAAATGCCGGAACCACTCAGTAATTACGTATATCACTTTGTATCCAACCAGATTGGTGACATGCATAAATAGAACCACATGGGGTTCCATTCATCAGTTCAATTTTCATATTCTTGCGTGGAAATACAAGTAGCGGTGGGACGTAATTTCCTGTAGGGCTCATGCATGTTACTAATGTGATAAGAGTGCCTCTTTCAGCCGACTGGAGAGCAGTAATCTGGCGTTTTCCTTTAAGAGCAATGGCTTTGGTATGTTTACTTTGCACAACGGATGTGCCAGTTTCATCGCAATTAAACAATCGTCATGGAGAATGCTTGATTTTATCCATAGCTGGTTCAAGTAAGTCAAAAAAATTATCTACTGCTTCAGGAGTAAATGATGTAGCCCTACAATGTAAGAGACCCTGTGGCGTTCTAATCGATAGCTGAGGGTGACGTTTAAGAAATTGTTTCAACCATATTTTTACCTGCCATCTTCTCTGTCCGGAAAAAAGGATTCGGAATTTCATTTCTGACTGCCAATTGGTATGCTAAATGTCGTACATGCGTTATTGACAAGCCAAATAACTGTTTTTCCATACTAATGCAATGATTCACAAGGTCCTCTTCAATATGTAACGGGAGAACGGGCTTCCTACCTAATTTGGTTACCCTCGGCGCAGTATCCTGGCCTGATTCAATGGCTTGGGTTACATATCTTTCTAACGTTGTTTGTGGTACAATATAAATACGAGAGGTCTTGAAACTTTCAATTTCCTTCTTCATCACATTTCCTTCTTCAGCCATTGTTTCCTTTTCGGCATCTAAAGCAGACATAAAAGTAGATCTATCCTCAATTTCCAGAATGAATTAATGGTTCGTAATTTGGGGAGCCCCAAACTTTCGTTGACATTTTTCTCACGCATATATCAACAATTAGTAAATCTAGAAAACACGATATACACTATTTAATATGAGCTTCGTTTTCTACTCAAGCGCGTAAGATAGTGTAATTGAATATTTCTTACCTTTACAGCGACACACAGACGTTACTTCCGAGACGGTACAAATTTTCTCCTGCACACCAAACACTTCCATTCGACTGAAACAAAGATATTAGCTTAGACCATGTTGCCAGTTAGTGACACTAATTTACCGTTCATGCAATTTCTCTTCCACAAAATTCCCTCGTTTATGAGAAATACCCTCTCCCCATATTAGGCAACCTCCCCATATATAGCAACTTTCCTCTACATATTTTCTTGGCCCTTCCATTTGAATATATTGATATAGTAATGAAACATTCATACCTCAAAGTTATATAGAAATCGGCACCGCTGATTGTTAGGGCCGTGTCTATACGAGCAATGGACCTACATATTAAGGTAGAATCTGATGAGCTACCGAGATGTGCACACAATATAATGATCTCTATCAGAATCAAACCGTGAACCCTTTACGATAATGTCAAACTGGCTAACCACTCGACCTACGTGAGTTGACTGTACTTTCTTCGATGATTCTTAACAGAAGCTTTCACATTGGGTGACGCGAGAGAAGAACATGAAATCAGTCCACTTCGAACTTGAAGAACAAGCTTCATATAAATCTGCAAAAGTCGTAATATTATATACAGATACTGAAAGGAAATATATGAAAATAGTTAAATTCTCAAAATAAACAGAGAAAAAAAACGATTTTTCGAAAGGAACCACTGAACAGCAGCTTGGTCTTTAAATTTAACTCTGCATTTCAAAGATGATAACTGATATATTTAATGTTTATTGAAAAAGTAATAATTAAACGAAAAATACACTTAAGGCTGCAGACTACTAAATATTTTTGAAAAACTAATAATTTTTCTTTTGCCCGTTTCTCGTAAGTGGAAAGAGGTAATAAAATGTAACTTACCACAATAATAGATAATGTTATTCTATACCTGAAAATACAAATCGGAAGAATTTTCAGTGTTGCCATTCATAGAAATTACAGTGTGACCAAAATTTGAATTACTCAAAAATCTAGGTAAAGGCAGCGACTAGAAAAATGAATTCAACGGTAATTGATGACTTATCATGCTGTCTATCCTTCTTGTATACTACTTTTTAAATAATGTTTCTATTCATTTTGTAATGACTTATATATTTTGTAAGAATTTATGTAAGGTTTATAAAATAAATAGAAATATTATTTAAAAAGTAGTAAACAAGAAGGATAGACAGCATGATAAATCATCAATTACCGTTGAGTTTATTTTTCTAGTCGTTGCCTTTACCTAGATTTTTGAGTAATTCAAATTCAGGTCACACTGTTATTTCTATGGATGGCAACACTGAAAATTCTTTCGATCCGTATTTTCGGGTGTAAAATAGCATTATCTATTATTGTGGTAAGTTACATTTTATTACCTCTTTCCACTTACAAGAAACGGGCAAAAGAAAAATTATTAGTTTTTCAAAAATATTCAGTAGTCTGCCCCCTTAATATCACAATTAGCCATTAATATTTTAACCGGCCCATCAAAGACCTCAACCAAGATAACTGTTTTAACTACCTAACTGAAGAAAGCAAAATCCGAAAACTCGCTTAGGTATGTAAAATATGGATAGCCACGATGAAAGACATAGTTATTCGTTATGATGATAACGGATTGATTCAAATAAAGAACTCTGGCTATATAAACACTCTATCTGTTGCAAAACTTACAGTTTAAACAAATTGTTTGATATATGACATATAGAGAGCAGCTTAGGATTGGTGTTACTCGTTAATATCTTAATGGCTTTAATCCATTAACGAAATAATTGTAGTAGCTAAATATTCCAAACAAATAAACAAAAGGTTCTGTTTAAGAGTTATTGTAGCTTACATACAATCCTGCGAATGAAGTAACATAGTAACTGTAAAGTTTCACTAAAACCTAAGTGAGCTATGCCAATAAATAATAGAGGAAGGAGAGGATATCATATACTAATACTGCATTGAACATAGACAATAAAGCTTGGTACTCTCTTTGTAACAAGAATACAATATGATACAAGTTTAAGTAGTTATTTTATAACAATTTAGGATTAAGTAACTCATTAGCTTTTTACTCATGTTGAACTAACAGCAACTTGATATTTAACAGTTTAAAGATTAGATTTTGTTAAAATTTATTATAATGATTGTAATACGCATTGTAAATATAGCCTTCAAAGAAATTGTATATTCGTGACAATTAAAAATCCCTTTGCCTTACCCATTATATTGAATTGAAATTGAATTGAATAAAACTTTTTTTTTTCAATTTCAATTCAATTTAAATTCAATATAATGTGTAAAGCAAAGAAATATCTACTATATACACTATGCGCATCGCAGCAAATGCTTGCACAAGTGTGACATAGATGGTGGTAATAATGCTTCCTTCCTTTAACCAGTGGAAATGTAAAGAGCATTTCAAAACTGGAAGATATCAATACAGTGGCAAAAACCTGATTGAGATAATATACATTCCTATCCTTGACTTTCAAGAATTAGTATAAATAATACAAAACCACATTGTTATTACTCGCAGAAAGAAAATAAAAGAAATATTATTTAATTACAGTTTTCATATACATTTCATAATGGACTGCACTAATTTCAGTAAATATAGAGGGCTCTTTAAGTTTTATGTAGTACATTATACTACAACTATAACGTATGTTGTACCTGTAAAATATATTTCGTTCAAATCTAGCAGTGATTTTGTTCTAAATGTTTCAATTTAGTTGTTTTTTGATCAAATTTATGGCCATGAGATTCCTACGTAACTGTGTGGGTTTGCTGTAACAGTTCCAATCTACTGGTCATTTTTCTAAATGCTCACTATGTGATTGTTCTAATCGTTCAACCATACATCACAATTCAAAATTATACATCTAACTATTATGGCAACTCAAATAATTATATCTCATAAACATTTCCTTGAAAATGGCTAACACTACCATAGCAAAGTACAAATCAAAATATATGGATCAATCTACAGATATAATTTACATTTTTCTTCTTCTTCAGTTTTGTGGCAACTGCTTGAGTACTGCTTCTCTGATTACTAACAAAATCTCCAACATACAACGAACGAAAAAAGAACATACAACGTTATCGTTGTAATACCTCTTTATGCCAATCATATCGCCATATTTTCCTTAGCGAACGAGTACGAAATTTTCCTAACAATACAGTCAAAATAATTTCATATATGAAACATGAAATAATTAGGATCGTACTCTTGAAAAAGAGAAAAACGACTTTCCGTTTTGTTTTACTAGTAAATTACCGTTTTATCTTTGAGTATAAAGGATAAGAAATTTTTAATTTATATTTAGGACTACTCCAAAATGAAATGTAAGATTGGTAATAATTACTTAAAAATATTATTGGTACCGAACTAGAACCCTAAACTATTCTCATATATATGAAATGAGTAAGCTCCACTAACCCCCCCCCCCCCCCCCCGTATCTCTCACCCTTGACACCTCACGAAACTTCCCCGATTCCATTGCTTAGAATGTTTGAATGTTTCCTTAAAAATGTTCCCTTGACTGACGTAAAATTTTCCCTTTTGAAAATTTCCCCAGTTTGTTTAGTGTCCAATTCATATAACAGAAGTTATATCATAACATTAATTCAGCTATATTGAAGAAATAGCCAACCCCATTTGTTTTATTTATTTGCTTTTTGCTTATTATTTTAACAGTAAATGTCACTATAAAAAAAAAAACAAATACACCCAGCCAAGAATTAGTACAATTTATGTTACTTTGAACAAATACACACAAAAACTATTGTTATTTTAATGGTTCATTTCTGAAGAACAAAGGAAAATTTAGGCATTTATATTGATCAATCAGCCAAACGAGAATTTCCCTGGATATACAACGTTTACGTCGAAGAATTCCCCTTTTTACGAAATTTATCTGAGAAATTTCCCTTCATGGTGCTTCATGGGGCAAAGGATGGGGCTTCATCGCCAAATGTGGAAGTAAGTTGATCGATGCACTCTTGTCTTGAAAATCGAAATAAATCATCGCACGAATTAATTCCATTTTTTCTATTCTTATGCAATCTTCAAGTCAACGTAAACAACACAAAATAAAGTTATTGACAAAACATTTGAAGTACGTTATGGTCAACAACGTCAAACGTTTCTATACAAACACAAAGTGACGCCTAACTACAATCAGTGTTGCCAAGGCTTAAAATATAAATAGTGGCCCTCGTATAAAATCCAAAGAAATGAAGCAACAGCAAAAAGCTGATGTTTATTTCTGGCTGTTTACATATAATTACATATTTTATTACTCTCACTTCTTCAGATATTAACTCCAATATTTGTTTAAGTGGTAGGTACGGTAAATTCTTAAAATGTGACATTGATATGTTTTTTGCAAGTAAAAATAATAATAAAATAAAGTTAATATTGCATTTGATTTTTAAAGAGTTCTGTAGATGTTAAAAAATAATTATTATCAACAGTTTATTTCTGTTGAAAGCTGATGAGCTTTTTTCTTTTTTTCATGTTGTAATGATCTTTTTCTTTCTTTTTCATGTTGTACGAACTTGGGAAAACATGTATAAAGTTTAAGGCTATTTTATTACATTTTTTTGGAAAGACAATAACCATCCGTGTGTCTGTTCTTCATTATTTTGATCACAGCTTTGTATGAGCTACTTAGAAGTTTGTATTTATTGCTATCGTTCAATATCAATAGTAAAACATAGTTGGTAAATAATAGTGACCATTAGAAACTTAACAAAATGGTATATTCTTTGTTGCATGCCGAATTTCCAGGTCGGGATAATATTAAACTCCATTGAAAGGTACACTCTTAAATATCCTAAGTTAGCGCCTTCTCCATAGGGCCAGTCCGATGCTGTTATGAATACTGTAGAAACAACATCAATGACTTCAAAATTATTATCACTTATAGAATATTTTGAAAACGAAGTGAAATTGGCGTGAAAATATATAATTGATTTTGAGTTTAACGTAGTTTTCAGCAGCGAGGCTATATGAGGCTGGACCTACTTATTAACGTCGAATCCGATCCTCCTCCGGGAATCGAACCCGGAAAGACGCTTACGCTAACCTCTTACCCACAAAGAAGCTCAAGATACACATTGAGAATATAGGAGCCAGTGCTGAAGTGCATTAGAAGTAAAATCTCGTATTTCTGAAAGAAATACTAACATCTAAAGGACTTATTTTTACAAGCCCAATAATGAAGTAGCAGTTGTATAGTTGAGTAGGCATCAACCAATATAACTTGCAGATTGACGAACTGTCGGCATAGGAATAGCATAAATATATTATTTTAAAAGGAAAACAATCAGTAGCTACGTTTTGAATAATGTAAAATCTATTGGCTAAAATACGTCTATTCTTTATAATTGCTGCAAAATTACAAAAAAAAAATAATAATAATAAATAAATAAAATAAAATAAAATAAAATAAAAAATCTTCAGTTAACAATAGTTTTCAATGTTATGCACGGTCGACGTTCATTGGATCTTTCTTTATATTCCTTATTAACTTAAAATACGTGCATGCTGCTCATTCTAGCATTGAAACTGCATTGGCTGAATCAAAACGCTTACTTGACCAAAACAATCTAGTTATTGTTATAGTTTCGGCGATATATTAGGCCTATTGTTTTTTCATCAGACGTTTGAAGTAAAATGTAAATGTAAGAATGTCTTTGAACTTCAGTGAACACCAATCATCTGAATTTCAACAAAATTTAATAATAATAAGCCTCTGTTTTAGTAGTTATTAGTTTACTTTGTGTCATCCATACATATTGATCTACTAATCTTTGATTTTGTGATTAATTTTGTAGCTGTACAGTATTAAAATGTTATTATATTTTCCTAAAGAAGTAAATAGATAATGTGTTTTCGCCCAATGTTTTCTCCTCTTTACAAAAGAATGCTGGCGACATCTTTCGAAAAGGAAAAAATAGCTGAATTTTGTCAATACCATACCGCTTTACCCTAGTTTTACATTGTATGTAAGTGGATAAATGTGCATTGTATATAAGTGGATAAATGTGTAATATTTGTTACATGACACCTTCTTTTTCTCTGTAACATATCCCCTTCATCCTTTTTTAAATCTCTTTATTGAGACGAGGAATCACTTAAATGGTGTGTTATAGACTAAGGATACCAGACTTACATCTAACAACATAAACTCATTTTTTTCTCGAACATGACTTTTATATCCTCTAAGTGCTTCAATTACTTGTGTGGTCTCTCTTCCAAGATTGTTCTAAATACAGCTTACAACATTGTAAAGCTATTTTCCCCCGTATCTTCTATATTAAAAAATTAGAACTAAAGAACGCTGTCGTGGAACTTGCAATTTTTGATACAAGATATCCCCATCAAACGAATGGATTGGGTTCAGGTCTCACTATAAATTGTAGCTTATGCCCTATATAGCCATGCTGCTGATAAAAGTCATAAGAAATCTGAATTAATTTTATTCTTGCTTCACTCTAGTGTGCCTTACGTGCTCTATTTGCAAGGTAATGTCCAGGAAGATAATAAAGGTAGTAGGTAAACAACAGAATGGCAGGAATAAGGTGTATTCCTTTCTTTTGTTTCTCTATATCTTTGAAAATAGATACGTGAGAAATTAAACTAATTAATGTAGTAAACATACTAAATATAATTAATTTTGTATTGACTAACACGGAAGTAGCAGAGTTGTCGTTTATTGTTGATAGTTCATTTTATTGTTCATAAGGATGCCTAACCTACTTTCTCTTCTGCAGTAAAAACTTATTTTTCCGCACATACTAGTGATCAACTTATCACGCAGTTGGTTCTGTTTCACACTATTTCGCAACTCGTAGCGAGTGGATCGGGGGAAGATGCTATAATTTTTAATAATAACACAATAGCAAGCAGAAGAATAAGAGTTGAAGACTGAAACTTACAGGATAAGTAGTTTAGTCCTTCCGTCAAACCCTGTGTGACGGTCTTGAAAGTTCTAAGTACGGTAAGCGATAGACGGGCGGATAAGTACACATCTCCAATTAGGCATCTTTCTCGCACTGTCTGTGCAAAATGCCTTTTTCGTTTGGGTAAGATGCCAAGCCTTTATTCGGCATGACTCATGACTATTACCGTAACGATGGGAAATAAAACGTTTTTTCTTGATTGTGAGGTCTAATATATTATGTATACATACAACATTGAATGCGGCTTACTCTAATGTATACAAATATACTATATGGAATGTGTGCAAGTAAATACAACAGTCAAAAATTTGTTGGAAAATACCATCGAAAATAAAGAAAATCTTACCTTTACTACGAAAACAAAGTAATTTTGATATAGTTATGATAGGTTAAGTAAACATTAAGGCAATACCAGGAAGTGCAATAAACCTTTGCACAATGATTATAATATAAGGAATGTTAAACCGTTAGCCCCTAAAAATGTTTAGAATACTATAAGATACAAACAGACATTTGCAAATGTAACGTGGTGCTTTATTTTGAAACATAGTGTGACATGAGCATGACCTTATCTGCTCGTTAGCCTGTAAGCAGAAAAAAGTAGGGTATAATATATCCTTAGCCTGTACGATTACAAATAACTAGGCCGCTTAGCAGGATCTTCTGAACATGTAGCATGAAAGAGTTTTTGACAGGCAATGCATCTTATCCAATCCAGGCTAGGACCATAGTAGGTGGGTGGCACCTGACACCCAATAGCTGAAAAATCGTCCTTTGTTTCAGGGCCTCCCGATAGCAAGGACTCAATTTTCCAGTGTTGCACGATACGCTAGGACCCATGTACCGTCCAACCATGGAAAATCGAACACCCCGAACACCCCGAAAACACATAACAGAAATTACACAAGACTACGTAACATAGCAGAAAAAATACTAACATTATTAACATAGCAGAAATTACTTAAGACTACGAACATAGCAGACTATGAACACTTTTTCCAACCCCTATATAACATAGCAGAGAATACATAAGACTGCAAACACATTTCGCAACCTCTAAATAAGAAAAGCTACGACCAGATTTTTAATAATTTTTTTAACAGCCTAGGGATGTACTCATTCTCTGTATGACCACCTTTTTCAACCCCTATTTTAACATAGTAAAAATTACGTAAGACAATGAACACAGAGACTACGAACTGATATTTTAACAACACTCGTATGTAACATAAAAAAGATTACCAACATAACAGAGAATAATGGGAGTGTACTTGTTCCTTTTTATCAACACCTATTATAACAAAGCAGAGACTGCACAAGAAAGGGTACAATAATTTTTAACATAGCAGAGCTGATAAAAAATTATGGCCTATTTTAACCACTATTTAACTATGCATATATTACATAAAACTATGAACATATATTTAAAAAAAAACTATTTAATACAGGGGAGAATATGAACCAATAGTAGGAGTGTATTCGTTCCCATTTATCAATCCCTATATAACATAGCAGAAATTAGACAAGCATTCATCTAGTACTACATATAGCAAAAGTACTGGCCATCGACGTCAATCGTAAAATATTTAAACTAGAATAAATCGTAAACGAAGCAAAATATTGGGACACTGTTTCCACATTTAGTAATAGGTCATCAAGTACCATATGTCCCAAAAGTACTGACCATCGAGGTCAAAGATCAAATATTTAAACCCTAATAACTCGTAAACAGGGCAACATATTGACGAGCTGTTTCCACATTTAGTAATAGGTCATCAAGTACTGCATAATCTAAAAGTAATGACCATCGAGGGCGAAAGTCAAATATTTAAACCCGAATAACTTTCAAAGGGAGCCACATATTGAGGTAGTTTTATAGATTTACTAATAGGTCATCAACTACTAGATGACCCAAAAAGTACACACTATCGAGGTTAAAATCAAATATTTAAACACAAATGACTCGTAAACGGAGCAACTTATTGAGGTGCGGTTCCCACATTTAGTAATAGGTCATCAAGTACTACATGTCCCAAAAGTACTCACAATCAAGATCAAGGGTCAAATATTAAAACCCTAATCACTCGCAAAACGAGCCACATATTGAGATGGTGTTTCCAGATTTACTAATAGGTCGTCAATTACTACATGTCCCAAAAGTACTCATCATCGATGTCAAAGCTGAAATATTTGAACGGGAATAACTTTTAAAGGAAGACACATATTGATGTGGTGTTTCAAGATTTAGTAATAGGTCATTCACTGCTACATGGCCCAAAAGTACTAACCACGAGGTCAAAGGTGAAATATCTAAACACAAATAACTCGTAAACGGAGCAACGTATTGAGATGCTTTTCCCACATTTAGTAATATGTCATCAAGTACTACATGCATCAAGTGCAAATTGGCTTAAATTGAAACTATAATTTCCAATATAAGCTTTAAAACGTTATTTTTAATCATAACTTTAAGATTAAAGAATATACATTTTGCCTAACATCCGGTCCCTAATAATAACTAAGACGAATACGTTCCAATTTCAGTAATAAATATTTCAGTAGTAACCTTACAATATTCCATAACTCGCTTGTCCGGAAAAGAAAACACCAAAAGAAGTGGTTTACTTTAACGGTGACATTTTCCCCGACGATTTGCTTAAAATGACTTCAGCTACTTGTTCCAGATTTCATAAATAATTTACAATGTGGCATAAATCGTTCATCCTCAAAATTACGTATAAAATATTTTACCTTTGGGAATAAACTTTTCCCGATAATTTTCGCAAAAACCACTCAAGAGATGTGTGTTGTACCTATTTCAAAAATAAAGTTACATAAATAACCTAACGGTATGGTATAATTCTTCCATCATCTTGAAAATCTAGAAGTGGTATATTACTTTTGGGAGTAAGTTTTTTCCCTGCGATTTTCTCAAGAACGACTCAGGCGATGTTGTTCATAGTTCATAAATAAATGTTTTATGAAAACACTAACAATATAGCATAACTCGTTTGTCCAGAAAAATTCCACAAGTGATAGTTTATTCTTGGGGGATGACTTTTTCAACGACTGTCTCAGAAATTATTCAGATGCTTTTGCTCATAGTTCACATACAATTATTTCCTTAATGATTCTAATATATGGCATAAGTTATTTCTAACGGAAATATGACTAATGGGTGCTTTACTTTTGAGCTTAAAATTTCTTCGAACAAAGTTTTCCAAAAAGCCATTATTTTATTCGCATTTTACAAATAAATGTTTCAGTAATAGCTGCAGCCTAACACGAGTCAGTTTAAGAAATTCGAGCGAGAATATTTAGTGTGTTTGGTCCGTACCCTTTCTTAAATATATTTTTAAATGTCACACCTAATTACAACTTTCCTAACAAAATTGAAACTTCTTTTTAAATGTTCTTTTTTGTGGCGAAAGGGTTCAAGTGCATTGGTTCTGTATTTGATTCCCGGTGAGAGTTAGTGTAGGTGACACGTCGCTGTAAAGAAAAAGTTTTTAAATAAGCCTAACCAAGCTAATCAATAATACAAAGAAATAATACAATGTTACGAAATTATCGAAGAAACGTTGTTAATATTAGTAGGTGCGACTGAAAAGTCCAACCGATGATTGTCAATTCCAAAGGAAAAAAGTTAAAAATACATATCAGGCTAATCAGTGGTCTCTAGGTAAAGGTATCCTACTAAGAAGTGCTTGATATACCAAAACTGCTGTAATCGCAGGGAGATATGTCATGAGAATACAGGGGATGAGAGACTTTCTCCCTATCCTTCGATTTAGAAATAAGGTTTGCGAGAATTTTATTAAAAAATTAATAATAATACTGCAAATCATGGGTAGTCTGCACCTTCGTTTGAGGGCGAGTTTTGCAGTTCGTATATGGGTTTGCATTGCAATGAACATTAGAACACAATATTTGTTGTTTTTTGCAAGGAACTTGTAGACAGGTTCCCAGACAATTTCATGCGTTTCGATATTATAACGATCCTAGCGAATTCCTGAGCCTTCTCCACTGTAGACTATAAGTTAAATTCGAGCTCCTTCGTGGCTAAGCGGTTAGCGTACGCGCCTTTGGCGTGGGAGGCCCGGGTTCAATTCCCGGCGGGGGCTCATGTGGTTCGGATTCCATGTTAATCAGTAGGTCCACGTCTCATATAGCCTCGCTGCTGAACGGGACGTAAAACTCAAAAAATCAATCAATCAATAAGTTAAATTAAGTGCTTAATGAAAACTCTATTTGTTTAAATTTAAAGCTGTTGACAGCTATCACCGGTGCACCACGGGCAAAAATACCGCAGTAATTCTTTGTTTTAGCCCCACAAATATCTTTGTTTATATATTCCTTTGTGTATAGTTTTGCATATACGTGGCGTGGACATTAAATTTTGACTTGTAAACATTATTAGAGTAGAAAGAAAGATCGTAGTTTCGTCGAGTAGAAAGAAAGATCTAAATTTGGGGTATTGAAGCTACAACCACGTAGCAGCGAGGATTTCATTTTGGTCCGCGCTCCTTCGATTTGTCGCGGAGAATCGTCAAGGGACCAACAAGAATTATCGCCAGTCATATGCATGCGGATATTACTATATATATGTTATTTTTTGCTGTCGAATTGTTCCTAAAATGAGCTCCAGGCGTGAAGAGTAACCACTGCCTCTAAATCATGAAGTGAAAATCCTGAGATTATTGCCTATAATTGTGTGAATTTATTTGGAAACTGTCATCCATCATTAAAAAGTGAATAAAGGAGAACCATAAAATAAAGTAAATAGACGAGCGTCGTTTTGTTATAAAATCACATGGAAAGTGGATTTTATTTGATTCCATCTGTTATAGTCGAATATACATGGTTATAAGAGCACTCAGATTAGAACTAGCTGAGGAGAGTAATGCTCCCGGAAGTAGGAACGGAAAACACAGTTCTGATTGGTTGGAGTTATCTATGTCTTGCCACGTTGCATTCAAATAGCTGAATTCAGACGATTATTGCTGTCGGTCCCCGTAGCCGACTGGGTCAGTTGCTCGGCAGACGCCGTGCCGTTCACCTCGTTGTTCCGGTAGGTGTTCGAGTGGAAGTAGTGAGTATGTTAACTTGCTTCAACTCAACCTGCATTGTCAAGTGGAGTATTTTCTAGTACCAAGTAGTTCGAGTTATATTTACTCTTTTCATTATATTGTCTAGTGTGAAGTACAGGTTTACCTACTAAGTGCATTATGTCTGTTATCCGAGTGAATACTTTACGTTTGTCATTTCAAGATGTTGTGAACAAGCCTAACACATTGGTCTTGCATGAATGGATCCGCAATACTTTTCATCTGCTTCCTGATCAAGTTGTCAGGATTGAGTTTGATTATAGTCGCAAACAGTTATATGTTAAGATAATCTCACAAGTGCTTTGTGAACAAATTCTGTTTTGAGTGAATGGAAAGGTTAGTTATTCAGATGATCTTGGAACTTATAACATTTTAATCGATTCTGCCAGTTCCAATATTATGACTGTCCGTTTACATTTCGTACCCACCGAGTTGGAAGATCATCATATTTCTCGTGTGCTTTCTCAGTACGGTGAAATTAAGTCAATTGCAGACGAAATTATTCAACTGGACACATCTATGAAGTAAGGACTGAGAGAAAGATAATACGTATGAGCATTAAGCGCCCCATACCTTCTTATGTGACTATCTGTGGTTTACGTTTGTGGTTAATGTATGGAGGTCAAGTTAAAACCTGCGCCATTTGTGACTCACCAAATCATTTTCTGATGGAATGTACAAAGCGTCGTCTTCCTCCAACCGTATCAGCTTTAGTATTCAGTGTCTCACCATCCAGAGCCCCGCCCATGCCCGGCAATTTGAATAAAGAGGATACTCAACCGAACCTTCATTCGTTTACTAGTTTTTCTGTGTTAAGTGAAAAACGTCCTCCAACTTTACAGGAGAACCTTCCACCTTCAACTGCAACTGCTGCAAGTCCTTTTGCTAAGGCACTCAATGAAACTGAATCCACTTGTCCGCTTGGTGCCCCCTCTAGTTCTACAGCTGCATCTCACACCAGTTCTCCTGCTATTGCCTCCCAGCAGACCCTTGCTTCTAATGCAACTCAGAGTGACTCTTCCAGTTCCACTACCATAGCGCCTAATAGTTCGGATATTCCACAACAGAGCATTACTGTTTCAGCATCTTCCGCATCGGAGATGGATACGCTACCTGAAATCACGGTAAGTACCCCATCGTTAGTGGGCATTGATGACTCTCACCAGGAAGTGACGGATTTTTTCGATAGAGATTCACCATCTACAGAAGCATCCCAGCTTCCCTCTCTACCCGAGAAGAGACGTCGCAAAGGTCGATCTCAGTCTTACCCTCGTGATACATCCAGTAGAGCCAATAAACTTCAGAAAACTAAGAGCGTTCCCCCCGTAAACAACAATTGTGTGTCTGGTTTCACGAGGTCACGAGTAGATCCCCATCATAGTGAAGCAAGTGCTAAGGCAAATGATAGTGCTACCTCTTCGGACAAGTGATCATATCACCTTCCAGTATAGAACGGGAATGTGTGCGAGTGTTGCCCCCCGTCTTTGTTTTTTCAAGTGTATTGTGTCATTTCTTTGTGTCGTGCTTTTTTGGTGTCTTTTTAGTTTTCTGTGGCCATTAAATATGTATGCCACGCGTATAGCCACTCTTAATGTCAACGGCATTTTTAGTCTCACCAAGCAAAAAGCGCTAGCCGATTACATCAACCAATCGTCTCTGGATATAATTTTCCTTCAAGAATGCAATATTGACAATTTCTCCTTTCTTTTTAATCATTTGTAGGTAGTCAATCCTTCCGAAACGGGTTCTGGAACAGCTATTATATATCGCAAAGATATCTCATTAACCGCTTTCTCAAAATTTCCGTCAGGACGTATTATCGCAGCCAATTATGAAAGCATACACTTTTGTAATTTATATTCGCCGTCCGGGAATAACAAACGTGCTGAGCCAAACTCCTTCTATCTCACCGACGTTCCAATGGAGTTACATTCTGGTACCAGAGATTTGATTTGTGTAGGAGACTACAATGCAGTGTTAGATCCTATAGACTCAAGTTTTGGTTGCAATACTTCTGCTACATTACGTAAATTGATTCAAGACTTTAAGTTAGTTGACGTATGGCGTCATTATAAAGGCAACACCCCAGGGCACACTTTTTTTCGACGAAATGGATCCTCACGTTTGGATAGGATCTATGTCAGTACCACTTTAATTAATTTTGTGCGCTCCATAAACGTTCAACCGGTATGCTTTTCTGATCACTGTGCTGTGGTTTGTACCATTGATCTACCCATCCGTAAGTACTTAAAATCATCCTTTGTTTGGTCACTCAATAACAGCATTTTACCTGACGAGGATCTACAGTTGCTAATTACCAATAGGTGGAACTATTTAATGCACTTTAAATCTCACAAGAAAAGTTTGTTTTCATGGTGGTTACATCACATTAAACCGTCCTTTCGGACTATCTGTAAACAGCACTGCAAAGACAAATCCTCTCTTCTTAAAGAGCAATATAATTATTACCATCGCTTATTATGTGACTACTATAAAGAACTTGCTCAAGGAGTAGACGTACTCCCTCGTATTAAGGAAATTAAGGCACTCCTACTCACTTTACATCGAAAAAAAATCAAGGTTTTTTCACGAGAGGCAAAACAACGATGCTTCAGCATGAAGTTCCCTCTTTACATACAGTTATCTGTGAGAGGAGCAGAGGTAAACAAAATCTTATTTCCAAGGTCTCCTTTCCTAACGGTGTAGTTCACGAGCATGATCAGGTAATCCCAGCTTTGTACGATGCATACCAGAACCTATATTCCCCCGCTCCAACCCAATGTTCTGACCATTGCTTCGAGCGTCCGATCGGTACTTTCACCCCGGAGGCTCGTAACATATTCAATGCCCCCTTTACAGAAAGAGAAGTCAAGCAAGCTATTTTTGCGGGGAAGTTAAATAAATCTCCGGGACCCGATGGTCTTACACTATAATTTTACCGCCAATTTCACAGCATTCTAAAGCCTTTTCTCACAGAAATGTATAACGAACTCCGACTCACGCCCACGTGCATCTCTTCCTTTACCACTGGCATAATGGTACTTGTACCTAAACATGCAGGTGCGCATGACTTTGATAATTTTAGACCGATTACCCTCCTTAATGTTGACCAGAAAATTTTATCTCGTTGCCTTGCCTCTCGTTTAGAACCGTTTCTGAATCAAGTCTTACACAATGATCAGTATGGTTTTAAACATACAAACCCTATGTTTTTAGCACTAAGTAATATACGAGAAGGTATTCATTGGTGTCAGAAAACAAGTTCTCCGCAGGTCGCTTTATTGGCGCTTGATTTTCATAAGGCATTTGACAGATTGTCACATGATTGCATGTTTAAGGTACTTGAAAACTATGGTTTCGGAGACAGTTTTCTTAATTTGATTAAATTTCTTTATACTCAACGATATGTATGATTAAAGGTTAATGGTGCACTTACATATCCTATCAATGTACGTCGAGGTATTGCACAAGGTTGCTCCCTGTCTTCCATTCTATATAGCTTGGTTCTTGTTCCCTTTCTTTTAACACTGGAACAACACATTCAAGGTATACAGATTGGTGCAACATCCTTAAAATTACAAGCATTTATAGACGATATACATTGTTTCATTACCAGTCCACAGGAACTGTCACGTGTTGAACTTCTCATATCGAACTATGAGTGCGTTTCAGGTGCTATTCTCAATAAACAAAAGTCACGCCTGATGTGTATAAATTCGGCTGACCAACACGTGTATTTGTCTACGTTCCCCTTTACTGATCGCATCAAAATCTTAGGCGTAACTTGGCAACGTCGCATAGCAGATACTATAGACTACAATTTTCATACCACAACCTGTACTTTGGTTGCACTCATACACCAAAGTAAAGTCCGGCAGGTCAGTCTTGCAGGCAGAGTATACCTTTTAAATGTTTTTATTTTTAGTCGTCTTTGGTTTCTGACTCAATTTTTTTCCTTGCCGAAGAAATACCTAAGTATCATGTGAAAACACACAGGGCAACTGCTGTGGCATAATCACTGCCTAAGGGTAAGTCACGAGACTGCGTGTTTATCAAAACCTGATGGTGGCCTTGGCCTTAAAGACATTAAATTTCAGAGCTACTCGCTGCTGATTCATCGCGTCTGCCAAACATTATGCTCCTTATCCGAATCCTTTTCCAGCAAGGCGTTATGTGTACCACTACGTCATATTGAGTTACAAGCTCCCCTGCATATGCAACCTTGGATTTCCCTTGTGCCATACCTCAAGGACGTATTTCTTGATATTAGTTACTCGCTTATCGCACGGAGTCACCTTGAAGATCTTTCTGTTAGACAATTATATAATCATTATCATGGCACCACAACTTCGGTTCCCCGTATTGTAGAACATTACCCAATGACACACTGGAAGAAAATCTGGGAAAACATTCATACTCCGGTATTGTCTCCTGCCATGCAATCTCTTTGGTACAGTGTTGTTCACAATATATATCCTACTAACGGGAGACTTTATGAATTGGGTATCTTATTTGCTGTTTATTTGGGTGTAATATTTCTTTCTGCGGTACTTGTTATGTTCTCGATAGTCTCCAACACCGGCTCGAAAGCTGCTCACGAAACACAGCTATATGGTTTCATTATCAAAAAATCATTGCCCGTATCTGCAGAACAACTCCTTCTAATATTCACTGTACGTCATTCATGCTGCTTCCGGATTATCAATTTTATCCCAGCACTAAACATAACGCAATTTTATGGATCACGTCCCAAACTATTGATATTCTTTTATGTAATGATTTTAATAATAATGTGACTTTGTATGTCAATCAATTATTGTTCCGTATGTCAACTCTAGCACTTTCAATTCGTAAACAAAAGTTTGCTAATTTTCTAGCAGCAATTTATTGATGTGTCTATTGTACTTTTTTTTGTGTTGGTATAATTGGATGCTCACAGTACAATTTTCTTTGTTAATCCTTTCTGATGTAATTGGGTAAATAAGAGTACAATAAAGTATTTAAAAAAAAGTGGGCTAGCGCTATATGCTAGTAACGAAAATCTCTTTTGGCGTGAGTTCAAACCCGGCCCGAGGAAAGTTTTTTAACATTTTTTTACATTTTTATAACACTTTTTAAATTAAAATAATACGAAAATAATACTCAAAAATGTGATCTACTTACTTTTGTGCAGATAAGTAGTAGTAGTAGTAGGAACGGGTTAGAAGCCCAGCAGGGCTCGTTTTTATGGCCTTGTACTAAATGATATAAGGCTCGTTTTGTTCCCCTTGTACTAAGTGATATAGATTTTGTGACCAACTTAAAACAACTGACTAGGATAGCGCGTAAAAGAGCTGGCTAGAGTAGCGCGCGAAAAAAACGTACTTCCGGGAGTATTACTCTCCCGAGCGGGTCGTCTCAGATTAGCCAAATTAAAAAGACCTCAACGACTTATCCCTCTACATGCAAAGTCTTCTTCATCGCCTCCGTGGCCAAATCGGAAAAGCACGCTCCTAGTAATCAAAACGTTAGTGGTTCTTGCCCACCCTGGGGATTTTTTTTTTACTTTTACTTTTTTTTTACTAAAATGAGAGAAGCTATATAGAACAGCATGAACTGAAAACAACAGCTATTACTAATAGTACTCTATTCCTGGATAAATACGCCATTAAAGGAAATATCAACCAGTTATTTCGTTATTATAATGCTTCGATTCTTATTAATATGAAAATTATACTCTTCGTATAATGTTTTATGAAAAGGAAACAAAGGGGGTGGGATGCAATGGGATTCGATCTGGTGTCAAAATAGTACAACAATACTAGTTCGCCACTCTACCCACCTAGAAGCGAAGACTATTTTCTGTTTGTTCTCTTTTTCTTAACAAATATTGCTCATAGTCATGGTGGGTATCACTTCCAACTTCAAGGGAAGAGGTTTCCTGTTTGTTTCTATGTTTCCGTACATCTTGTTACAGAAGCTGATTTATATTTGGCAGACCATCTAGACACTAGGTTTAAATCAATAAATGCAATATTTTACTCCACTTTCAGTTCCTTGATCCAACTCCACCAATTGAAAAATGAAATTTCCTTCTCAATTTCCCGCTACTGCAAAAATCCTTCGAAAGCATGATTGCCAGTATACACAAAACCGAGCATAATTTTCTTTTTTGCTTCTATTTTTATTATTTCATTATATGTTTTGTAAACATCTCCTTAGATGGATTGCTTTCCATTATCTCCACTTACTAACAACTGAATTTTACTCATAAACGTAAGGAAACTGGAATAAATGCGAAAAATCTTGAAGTACACCTACGCACAATTTTTTGAGCATGGGGGTATGTAATATAAGGAAAGCTGTTAGATATCAAACATCCTGCAACTCCATGGTATAACACCCAAGGGGAGTGCCCTATGCAGCATACGGATAACGTATGCTACGTACTTATTTCTGTAGTAAGCAAGAAGATTCCGTGTATTTGCAAAAAAATATACTGCTGGCCGGAGAACGGATTTTTCTCAGTATAACTCCAGACCTTAATCTTGATTATTGATTATACACACAGCATTCTGAACTTGTTTTAGCAATCTTAATTTTAAGATAGAACTACCTCATATCTTGTAGGATTACTTTGGTCTCGGGGAAAGAAATGCTTCACCAGTTAACTTGTTTTACTCAGTCATCCTAATTACGAGCATATTTCCTTCTAAACGATTTTTAAAAATATTACGATAAAACACGTGTAACCTTTACGTATTTACTAAAATAAATCATTTCTCTATCTTCTATTCAGAATTGGTTTGTGTCTGGTGTCCTGATCACGTGCACCCCAAATTTAATTATCCATCAACTTTAAAATTTATAAAAATGTAATATAATACACTGATGACATAGACAAATGATATGTAGATTCTAATTATGAAATTTTAGATCTAACTTGTTAAATAATTACAGAACAAAGAACACTTAATATGTAAATTTAACATTTGTAGAGATTGTGCTATTAGTCGAGCGCGTAGTGGAGCACAATAAATGTGTGTTTGTAACACATTTCATATAAATTATTCCATCCTTTTGAAGCACCGTTTAAAATTTATGTTGTCTAAGATATGTTGGTTAAGATTTAAGTCTCAATCATATTGATGTTTGTAAATTAATCAGAGTAAAGGTGGGAGGGCAATACCTCACAACTGCAATGTTGAAATTAAATGTTTAACTAAATATGTATATTTTACAAAATATAAAATTTTCATAAAGCAAGGAAAGTGTTTTCTTTGATTGTTTATATTCTAGTTCTATTAGAATTTAGCATTTCTTTAAGAGTAGACGCTCTAGTTGGCAAATGTGGCTCCCAGAATTCGCATATATTTTGCTGGATACATGGCAAAGAAAAATCATACCTCAAAGTTCCTTGTCTCAAAGTTAAATAGGAATCGGCACCGCTGACTGTTAGTATTGTGTCTATACCAGACATAGACTTACAGCGTAAGGAACAATCTGATGAGCTATCGAAATATCTTCAAAATATAATGATATTACCTCAAAACCAAACCTGAATCCTTTACAACGAAGCCACCCGAGCTAACCACTAGACCTGCATGGGTTGGCTGTGCTTTCTTCGATGATTCTTAATGGAGGCTTTCACGTGCGGTGACATGAGTGAAGAACGTGAAGTCAGTCCACTTTGAACTTGAAGAACAAGCTTCATATAAATGTGTAGAAGTCCTAACATCATATATATATGCTCAATGAAATATTAAAAAGGAATTAAAATCTCAAAACTAAACCGAAAAACAAACCATTTTTCGAAAGGAAACACTGAAAAGGAACTTTACATTTAACTTCTGCAATCCAAAGGTGACAACTGAGATGCCCTTATGTATATTGAAAACGTAATAATGAATGGAAAAATACATTTAACGTCACAATTAGTCATTAATATGTTAGCCGGTCCCAGCAAAGATCTCAGCCGAGATAATATTGCAAGAAACATAAATTCAAAAATTTGCTTAGATATATGAGTGATGGATATCCACCATTAAGGACGGCGTTACCCGTTATGATGATAACGGATTTGCTCAATTAAAGAACTCTGGCGAGATAATCACTCTGACTATCTATTGCAAAACTTATAGTTAAAAATTGTTAGATATATTTAATATAAAGAGGAGCTTAATGTCGCTGTTACTCGTTAATACGATAATGGCTTGAATCCATTAATGAAATAATTGTTGTAGCCATCTATTGCAAACAAATAAATAAAAGTTGGTTTCTGTTTAATAGTTATTCTATGGATAACCGGACGAATGGGCTATCGTACTAACTATACAGTTTCACTAAAATCTCTTTGCGTTATCCTAATAAATCACAGAGGAAGGAGAATTTTAAATGTACATCTGCATTAAAAACGCATTATTTCCCCCAGTCTTTCTACACCCTGGCGTACCACATGGATCTGTTTTGTCTCTGCTCCTATACCTTCTCTATGTGGTAGATATTCCACTTCTTCCAGCAACTATCAGTATTTTTCAATACTCTGACTACACTGCATTTCTAGCACTTGACAAAACCATACAATACATCTACAAAGATCTTCGGGAAGCTATCAATCTATTCACCTCCTGGTGTTCCAAAGGGCGACTTAAGATCAACGCTGATCAAACTCAAGCAATTGTTTTTGTGCCTCCTGGCAAACGCACTAGGTTCCACCACAATCCAACGCTGCTGAATGCTCACGTTCAAGGAACACGAATTCTCGCTTTCAATACAGCCAAAAACAAATATCTTACATGGAGACCTCATTTAAAATTTGTTTTGCTCAAAACCTATAATCGAATTAACTTCGTCGCTTAACTGGCACCAACTACGGGCTTAGGGATTCACAGACCGAATTCCTACAGCAACCTTCTTTTACAAAAAAATAAAATAAAATAAAATAAAATAAAAAAAACTACAAATTTTAGATCATCATGTCTTCAGAATCGAGAATATTCTTTCCTAGCTCAACTCCCGATCTCTATAGCCACATTACTTCTCCCACACGTATTTCCCACATAAAACATCTTCGCTTGAAATGTATCCCTCACCGCCTGACAGTAAACGACCTGGGGTCTCATGGACACAGTGCATACAGCAGCTGACTTGTTCGCTCTCCCATCATTACGCCCCACCCTTCTATCTCTTCTTTTTTATTCTATATCAATACACTGCCCCTCCTGATCATCCCGACTTTCCTCTTCTCGATGCATTTTATTTTGATACTCATTCACATTTCACTTTCAATATTCATATTCAATTGTCTTTCCATAATATCATCCACAGTATTCCTACAGTAATAACGGCATCCTATCAATGCCCTGAGGCGAGAAGATAACCTCACCTGTTTTTCTAACTTTACCTATGTGTTGTGATGTGTGTTGAACTTACTCATTCCTGAATACTTCACATTCATTCCATCACCACTTTATGCTTATGTTTATGATCAAAAGATCATAAAATCCAGTAAAAATAAAGTTGCTAATATATAAATACATAAATAAATAAATGGATAAATATCCCTTATCCCAAACAAGTCCTCTATATTCCGTTTTCTTTATTACCTCTACCCGAGTTGAGGACGTAAACCCTGGGCGTGTTTTATATACAAAATGCTATGTTCTATTACCCACAATAAAACTTGGTACTTTCTTTGTACGAAAACTTCAATATGGTAGAGCTTTAGGATCAAAAATCTTTACTATACATTATTCGGCATAAGCTCTAAACTGCGATAAACAAAGCCACGTGAAACTAAATCTCGCTGATTTGCTGTTGTCCTACCGACGCTTGTACTCTCCCGTAAAATAGTTCATATGATTTGATTATTACTTTCACTATGAAGCTCCATATAAAACTGGTACATTATTATAAATGACAAAAATATAATACGGATTATCTAATAAAACTGCAATCGAGTGTGGCTAATGAAACAATACAAATAATCACTAAGCATGCGCAGTAATTATGGCGCCAACTCAACTGTGGACGGGTGTTCTGCTTTTAAAGTCTGAAAGATGACTTGCATGAATCCCGGTTCCGCGAGTGTTGTGGTGAAACACCAATAAGGCAAACCTTTACTCACTAAGCAACAATTGTTTACGTGCGAAATTCAAATATTTTTTTTTAAAAATCTTTCGAGTTTCTTTTCTTTCTTTTCTGCTGCTGCTGTAAGTATCTGGACAACACAAGACAGTGTTGTCAAAATGCACGTGCATAATTTGTTCCTCCCCGTGGGAAGTGGGAGTGATATATCACTAGCCAATCGTATTTGTGACAAGCGGAAGGATACAAATATTTTGTTTATCGGAGATTAGAGCTTACGCTGAACAATGTATAGTTTATTTTTAAGCAATTTATAATGCAAATAACAACTTAGTCTTCTACTAATGTTGACTTAATAGCAGCTGGATATTTTTAGTTAAAAGATTAGATGTTGTTAAAATTGATTACAATGTATAAAGCACAGAAATATCAATTGTCCCAAATACAAAGGATTCCGTTTCCAAATCTAATGTTTCCAATCTAAAGTGAAGGATTTATTTTTTTAAAAAATCGTACAAGCCGTTTGGGTCGTACACTCTTTATGCACCGAATCTTAAATGAAAATGAGGCGTTGCCATTTACCTGGGGCTGGGGTGGGGTAGGACGGGTCGGGATGTGGACAAATTTTATAAGAGTATTGTGAATGGGAGCATGTTTGAAATGAGGATTGGCCATCGACCATAAGCATAACAGACAGTAACTTTATTCACTTATGTTGTGGATCCATGTAAATGACAATGTTTCGTTTTCATTAGACCCATAAAGAGTGTACAGCCCAACACATCGTCCGATTTAAAAAATTCCTTCACTTTAAGTTGAAAACGCCATATTTGGAGACGGTTTCCCCTCATATTATGCTGTTGCTCTGACAATAACAGTTACCCCATGTCAGGGTAGTTTTGATACAACCAGTATACAGTTCTGTTGGACTTAGTAAATTCCTGCATAAGAGTGACATAGATGGTGGTAATGGTGTCTCTTTCCATACCGAGAAAAAGACAATATCAAAACTGGAAGGTATCAATACAATAACATACACCTGAACGACATAATATACATTTCTATCCATCTTGACTTTCAAGCATTAGTATGGAAAAGCACAAAACCACATTCTTATTACTCGCAGAAAAGAGAGAAAAAATATTATTTAAGAACAGTTTTCATGTTTACATTACATAGCTTAAGCAATTCTGAAGGATTAGATTATCGGTGACGTATTTCAGTAAAAATAGGAAGAGGTTTTTTTTTAGTTATTTTATGAAATTATCCTTATATTTCTTATATCAATTATATCGCTATATTTTTCTAAGCGCATGAATACGATTTTTTTCTACTAATACAGTCAAAATAGTTTCATATATGAGTCATTTTACTTCAATTCATCCAATCATGAAAAATTCATGGTCTCAGATTTTGATAAGTTTTTGTACATTGAAAGTCATATATTTCAGAATAGGAATGTACCAAAATAAAACTTTTCCAGCCCTCATAGTTAATTAGTAATTAATTACACAATCAGCTTCAAGGTCATGACTCAAACAAGGATGTTTTTTAAATTTTATTGTTTATTTCAACAACAATAAGAGCTATGAAGCTAAAAATTGCATCCACATATAACTTTGCCTGCAGATTTCAAATCTGCAATCAAAACTAATAAATGTTGTATAGGAGTAGAGTTATAGCAGCATTTATGGACACAAGTTCGGCCCCTGAATGAGCATGTGGTGAAAGGTGATGTTTGTGAAATTTTAGCATAAGGTGAATAAATACCCATGGGCCAAAATAAAACCTCTAATATGTAGTAAATGTATCAGTAGTAATTAATTTGCAAGGAATTAATACATTCTCAATATGACTATTTAAGGTTGATGAACCATGGTAATCACCCAGAAGAGCCTTGGAAGGTAACACTCCAAGGAAAGAGCAGACTGCGTTTATAAAGGCTGGTATGAACAGTGTTTTGGCGGTAGCTTATAGTTAAAATAAATAGCAGATTGTAGTGTTTATGTTTAAAAACATACTTGTAGCTAAATTTCTTTTGGGTGTTAAGATAGACCTGACGAACTGCAGACCTTTTATTGACGAACTGCAGACCTTTTATTGACAGAGTGCTGAGTGCAATAGTTCAATGAACCATAGTTATTGGGATCATGTATTGTACTGTTGGCCGAAATTTTCAAAGTGCCATATGAGTGTTTATTGTAGAACTATTGGAGTGTATATGATAAGCTCACTATCAAGTGATGAGGAAAGGCTTTTAAAGCGGAGAAGTAAAGTTAATGAACTGCAAGATCTTGGAGCAACATGCTGCTATCATCACTATGCAAATTTTTGGCCAAGTTCTATTACAATTACAAAACATGTTATGATCCATACCATTGTCATAAGAAACCAGTGAATAAAGGACTCAGAGAAGTGAATTTACAGATGGCTAAATATATGGTAACTCTAGGACTGGACATTGAACCTGGCTGGAAAATTTGCACCAACTGCAGGCACAGAATTTCATAAAGGTGAATTGACTGAAGAAATGGTACCAGCTTCACGTCAACCTGAAGAAATATCAGCCCCCCAAGAATCCAGTGAATCAGCAAACAAGAGTTTGGAAGTATTTTGGAAATCCCCTATGAAAGATACAAAGTCATTCACAGTATGTGTAAAAAAGCTAGAATAGAATATAGTAAAAGAAAGATTGAGCAGCTTCAAACAGCTGCTGTCCAACGTGTTGCAACGACTTCGGATCTAAGAGGTGAAGATATTGTTAACTAAAGATCTACCGATCCCTGCAACTGCACAAGCCGCCATGAAGTTTCAGTTTTATCAACAGAACTGAAAGAGAAATTCAAGAGTACTACATCCAGATCTGACCAGTAAGAAATGCCAAATTTTAACACTGCTTTCTTTCATCAAGCTGGGCCATTGAAAAGACGGATCAACAATTTGATGCTACCACTTATTTTGTAAAGAAAGTAAGTCAGATGAATAATGTGCAAAGAATTCCAGCCATGCCTTGTAACAGACATGGGTATCAAATCTCACATGCAATTAAAAAAAAAAAGTTAACTGTTGACGACATTTCTCGTCTGTAGATCAATGGTTGCAAGTGTTGTCATTAATGGCACTCGTATCCGAAAACAGAAACAGTTGCTTTAACTAATCTATGAGAATTCTACATTGAATTCTGTCGGCGATACCCAGAAATTAAAGTAGGATTTTCAATTTTCTGTCAAAAACATCCTTCCTTGTGCGTGACAGTGGCAACAGCTGGAGTGAATAATGTGTGTGTGTGTGTGTGCTCTTACTACCAAAATGTGAAACTTCTGACTAGCATTCTTCATATACCACAAGCTAACTTGAATTACAAATACTTAATGAGCAAAATGGTGTGCAGCACAGATACGGAAGATTACATGATCCACAGACACGCTTCTTGCCTTAGAAGAGCTAAGTTCGAGAAAGATATACTAAAATTTCTAGAAGATGAAACTGATCGAACTTCAGTTAATTACGCAACAGACAACTCTAGAAGACTACGTTGAACTACTCACAAAACAGATTGAACTTTAACCTCTCATTATTTGATATCCATATCACAAGTAGCCTCTTTTCATCAGACAGAAGAAAATTCAAATAATGATACAACACTTGTAGTTTTAGACTTAGGTGATTTTTTTCATTTATTGTGCAGTATGATACTCATGGGCACCACTGGTCTAACGATTAAGTGACTTTGCATCACTTTGAAATTTATTTCATGCAAAGTAACTTCGGAAGTTATTGCGAAATCAGTAACAATTTGAAATATGACACTGTGACTGTACATATATTCTTAGCAGTGTTCTTGGCAAACTTACAAACTGAGCTACAATTCCTTAAACATGTCATATATTTCAGTGATGGCTATGGGGCTCAATATAAAGAAAATGTAAAAATTTTGAGAACATTTTTATGCAGAAATCAGATTTCGGTCTTACATGTGAGAGGCATTTCCTCGCCACTTCACATGGTAAAAATGTTTGCGATGCCGTAGGTTGAACGACAAAGTGATTTACAGAATACAACTGCGAACAAAATATTAAATGCACAGCGTCCATTAGATATTTTAGATACAATATCACATCCATTAGATATTTTTTGTATCAACTGAAGATGTTCAGCAGCATCGCTCGACTCTAGAAAATAGGTTTGTCCTGTGAAAACAATACTTGGAATAAGAAATAATCCTGTTTTCATTCCTGACAGTGAAATAAGTTTAAAAATTGGACTAATTTCCTCTACACCAATGGAACACCTGCATATAGTTTGGATAGATAAATAATACAAACAGAAGACATCAGAAGTGAAAATCTTGGATCCAGGAAAATTTGTAGCGTGTGTCTATGGTTGCAAATGGTGGATTGGGATGGTGCTGGAATATTCTGAGGAATATCAGGACTACAGCACGAAGTTATTGCACCCAGCAGGGACCACTTCCACTTTTCACTGGTCTGGAACCGACGGTATCGTATGGGTGCCAGCAGGCACGTAGCCAGGATTTCGTAAAGGGGTGTCCGTAACATGAAATCCTGAGGTTATGTCACCTGGGACTCGATCATTCTAAACTATTTTACTGCCAACATATATTGATTCGTTCAGCCAGAATTTCGTAATGGCGGGGAGGGGGGAAGCGTGACATGAGATATTGTGGCTGTCATCGATCAATCTAAACTATTTTCCTGGTAACATATATTGGTTTGTTAGGACAATAAAATGGCGATATGTTAGTAATTTTTTTAATAAAGTATGAAGAAATCTCGAGTAAAAGAATAAAAAAAGTATTGAAAAATATTTTACAATATTTACGTTCCTTCCTTTATTCATTCAAATATAAAAATTTTCCTTTCATTATGACCTCAACTATTATAAAAAGTACATATTCAATAACGTCTTGCAAAATATTTTACAATATTTGCGTTCCTTTCCCTATTGGATCACACGTTAACAGAACTTTCTTTCCGCATAACCTCCCTTGTTTTGATTATTCCGTCAGTTACTGCCTGCTCCAAATGACAGGTTAAGGGAGCAGTAGAAAACTGTTTCTGAAATAACATGTTTGATACTGCAGAAAGGCAATGACGAAAAATTATGATAAAAATGTCCACACTGTTACAAAACGGTATTATAATTGGGAAAGCTTGAAATTTCCCTGACTAGTAGCAGAAATTCTGAGAGTAGCGTAACTTTTCTAGAAATTTCAAATTCCCTGACTTTTCCGGAATATCGCCTCATTCGCCATCATGTCTTTCATGTAATACAAATATCCTCATTAGAAAGAGTAACCAAAAGCTTGTTTTAGCTTTTTATTTTTAACGCTGATTTTTCCTTTTGTCGTTTATTTTTGTTTCAACCTTCCTTATTTTTTCATATCTGGTTTCGAATAGTGGTTACAGGAACCCCGGACCTCCCCCTTGGCTACATGCCAGGTTTCAGTCGATCACATTCTTATTGACACAAAGACCACATTTCTATCACAGGTAGTGGAGGATCATATGGTGTGTCACATAAAACTATTAATAAAATTAACGAGTTATTCAAGAATTTCATTAAACATTGAGACATTGCACAATAGGGTGGGGAGTTTTGCACTTTTGTTGGAAATTCGATGACGGCTAGTGCGGAAAAGGTACCATTAGTGTTACCGACCTTACTGATTTTATTTATTTATTTATTTATTTATTTTGGAGAAACCTTTGCACTGCCCCAACGGACTTAAAGTATTTTTTAAATGTTTGGTTAGGCAACACGCACAACTTCAATGACAGAAAAGCTACTTGTGGTCGTTTCTAGAGTTACCTGATGGCTCTAACACAATTATTTTATTAAAAGAAACTTGTAGCAAAGCCAGTAAATAATTTTAAAATGTTTATGAGTCAAAGTACAGCCATATCAACTCAGTTGTTGGAATTAATGTTCAAATTTTGTTTGGAATGCCACGTTAACGATGATTATAGGCATAGCCCTTGATATAACACGATTTTCTTTGTGCAACTCTTCGCCTATTTTGATCTGTACGCAAAATAACTCAGAACTCACCACGCGGAGGTGGTTGCACATCGATTTCCACCCACCCACCCACCCAGTAAGCATACGTTGACATTTGATCGTAGGTCACCAGTTCTTCTTGGTTTCAAAGCGGGACATTCTTGTTCTAGACTTCAGTTTGGCTCTAACGTAGATATATCTTGCGTTCTGGCTCCACATTTTCGACGCTGCCTCGGACACCTGCTTCACTGTGAGTTCCACAGCTTTACTATGGTAAGGGAATATTGTTGTTAGAGAAGGTGAAGTTCGGATATTTTCTTCAAGCTGCTGATCCGTTATGTTTCGTGTGATTGGCGGTTCTGTTAGACATTTAGACCAATTAATCATGTCGTAGTAATTTTCAACTGTAAAGTTTAATACGGAAAAATGAAGTCACGTGGGTGTCTTGATCACGGAGTCTTCTGGCTGCGGCACTTTTTATCCTACTCCAGCCTAACGTTCGAATATGCGGATTTTCATCTGTTGTCACCGCTATAAGCAGGTTTTCATGATGAGCGTAGTATCCGTTTGTTTGAAGAACTATGTGTTGTAGATTTTCTGACAAAAAAGTGATAGCTTAATTATGCTAAACATATGCATGGCGCCCATTTCGCACGAAGGATCTCGCCGTATTGAAAACCAGACCTTATCGTATAATTTAGCAATGTACTGGCAAAGTAGACACAAACTTGAACTACGTTTACCAGTACTGATGTAGTGCCGAAGCATCCTACAGGCCAATGTAAGCCATCGTGAATGTGATAATGGTCCTGGTTTTCTGTTTTTCTAGATCCGTAGTACACATTCGTGTAGCAACAGCCTTACAAATTTCAAAGAGACGATCGGTGAACGTACACAATCCTTTAATTTCTTTCCGATGGGGCCGGAAAAAGCTTTGGGTCCTGTCGTCCCACCATCCAATTCCGTAACCAGGTGTCGAAATGGCAACTCGTTGGTATGAAGAAAGCAAATTAGATGCTGCAGTTCCTTTCCTAGGGATCTTTGTATCTGACTTTTCACGCGTTATCCCATCCTGTGTTCGTGGCTTCACCATCGCTGCCGACTGCCTCAAGACTTGACACGTCGTACTGGTTCTTCTCTAAAAGCTCCAATATAGAGTCGGCAATGTCCTTGCCAGTGTCTGACTTAGGTGTGGTATGACCCAAGTATTCTGAACAGGGCTCCGATAGAACTATGATATGCTTTTCTGTAAACTCTCGTCTTCGTAGTTTGCCGTTAACTTTTTCTTACACAAGAGTTGCATCATTTATTTCGTCGAAGTAGATACTTGTAATCGCCCTGCCTAGGTGAGCCTTTTCTTTCTTTATCCTCTCACCCAGTATATCCTTTTCTCTTCGTACCTTAGATCTGTCAACAACAAGATTTTTGTCCTCTGGCTTTATGAGTCTCGCTTCGTGAAGTACGGCACAAGCGATCAAAGCAACCTGTCTGTCTGAAGCTCCAGTTCTAAACGCTACCTCCTCTGTATTTTGAAGACAGATGCGTTTTAGGCTATGTTTCCTTCTTGGCCGCGCCACGAAGTCAGATTCTGATGTGCTCCCAGATTCAACAGCTTCGCTGGATTCCCCTATCGACATCAATATCTTTGACCTGTGCCTAGCCTAATCCCGCTAGTTGATGGACTTGCTTCAACACTTCCAGTGTGTTTCTTGGTTGTCTGCCCTTTAATCTGGTCACTTTACGGGAAAACATCTTTGACAGAGATGTGCTTGCTCTGACGTCAATGTTACCAATGCTCATTTTCCGTGATGTTCTTTGGTCCAAAGAAACTTGAATTCTCGTTTTGGAATCTTGCGTGTCCTCTCACAGTTGCAATCTTCGACGGTTTTACATTTGCAAGACGCAATATCAAAAATAGACTTTTCCGCGTGTGCAACAAAACCTGCACGAAGTGTTGCTTCTTGTCCTTGTCGACTGAAATGTTTCTCCTTGGTGCTAAACTTATTACAAAATGTTTTCAACATGTCAAGAACTTTCTTTTCTGAAACCACAGGATGCTTGTTTACGCCAAATATGTACATCTCCTTGTCCAACTAGTTTACAAATGTCAGTCACTGGTAATTTAGTTACACTTTCGTCACCACTTAAACCACTTCGAAACCAATGATAATGTCGCATAACGTCAGAGTACGTGGGGAACTGCACTTCACTCATTTTACTTGGAGTGCCAAATAATCCTCGTTTCAACAACGCTGATGGACTTAACCTAAAACATCAAGGAACGAACCTACTACTTCACCCTTTATTAAGCTTACATTCCTCCAAATTCGAAGGCAGAATATCTGGGATTCACCCTGGTTCTACGTGTGAACTTCGCAGGCCATCTGGAAGCAACAGCAAGGCGAGCCACGATACGATTAAAAGCCCTACTACCCATTCTCCTCGGCCCGCAGCTAACCGTAGAAACAAGACCCCTTACGTACCAGATGTGTATCCTTCCTATCCTCATGTATGCCCATCCCGCATGGCAACACACCTACCCCTTATACCTCCACCGACTCCAGGTGGTCCAAAACAAAGCAGCGAGAGCCATCACAAGGCAGTCAAGAGACACAAGGATTGCCCAAATCCACGAAGACCTGGAACTCCCAATGCTAGATGACCTACTCCACCAGCACTCCGCCAAATTCTGGAGGAAAGTCAGAGAATCAGACAACCCAACAGTCCTAGGGACGAGAGGGCCCCCACGAAATCTATACAGAAAGCAAAGAAGACAGCAGTGAAATTGAAACCATGATTAAGATCAAAGGGATCCGAGACAGTTCCGATCCCTCAGCACAAATCCGCTAGCAACATCAACGACAAGGAACACCACACATAGAAAACATGGGCTTGAACCCAAAACTTCTTATACAAAACCAATCGCCAAGAAATTGCCTGCCCGCCTGCATTCACCAACATTGTCAGCATTTCCAAGTAAATATTCTCTAATATTTTTACGAATTATCTCGCTTTATAAAAAAAGTAATGTTTTATATATATATATATATATACCGAGTTATCTCGTTGCGTTTGTAACTTTCTTATTCCTTTGTACTTATCACGAAAGAAGCTAGCTATTGGTGTTCGAAGTACTTATTTTGCCCAACAGATATCTCTAGGGGTATTGTAGAGTGTGTAGCAGCTTTGCACTGCAGCGCCACTAGCATATCTGTGTTGAATTTTATGTAGTTGTTATGTGTATCACTCTGTATCGAAAATATTCGGGATAAAAATCATGATACCAAGTATGAAATTTGATTTTATTATGTATTGCATAACACATTATGTATAACATTTAGCAATAAATATAGCAGGGGCGGATCCAGGACCGACTTCTGGGGGGGGCGATGGGCTGTCATACTGCTAGTTTTAAGGGCTCCAAACTTTGGGATGGGTTTTATTTATATATATAAAATAAGAAAGTTTCCTCTTCTGGGGGGCCGATCTCCCCGATCGCCCCCCCGGATCCGCCCCTGAAATATAGTGACTGCACGAATATTTCACCTATACCTATACCTTCTTCTTATAGCCCAGATATAACTCGGGATAAAAATCTGCAAGTTTTTAAACATCTTTTTCCACGCGCTGGAAAAGATTTATGAAGAGAGATTTTTATTTGTACTCTTCTATATTCAAACAAACAATAAAAAATATGGGTATTTTTTTAGCAGAAAATCTCATAATTAACTTTATAACAGGTTAATGAAACATTTATTTCTGTAATATCAACAAAATTGTGAAAGTCGTTTTTAATATATCCAAAAAAACAACTCACATCCAAGAATAAATTATACTCTCACTGAATAGTTTAATGAAAAATTTATGTACTAAAACACTAATTTATGTAGTGTAAAGAAATCCGTAAGATATAACACATCCATAATAGTAACTACGTTTCGGTATTTTTAAAAATGAGAAATGATTTATGCTATGTTGTGCTGTTAATTACTCTCTGAGAACAGAATACAAATACTTGTTAGAGAGCGGTGACGTATGTTGTTCTGGAACCTCAGATGTTAATTAAAATATGTATTATTTTCATCGTTCTAGCAATATATGATTTATTGAAACCTTTAATATGCATATTAATCGTATTAGAAATAACTTATTTCTCTTTGAAATTTCTTGTTCCAGAGAGTTTTATTATAATTTACATTAGTAACATTGTTTCATGTTTAAATAAATTGCTTTATGTGTTATACTTGAAGTACGTTTCCCTAGTAACAATGATTTTGAAGTCATCTGAATATCACAGTATTACAAACCTATGACAGTATCGAGTGATATTGTCAGAAATAGTTTATACTGATAATACTCTTTCGAAGTAAATTCTATATTGAGTTTAACAATAAACTCAGTGTAGAAAAAGTATAACAGGGTATCTATCGGTCACGAAAAATCACGAAATCAGAAAATGGTCATGAAAGTCACGAAAAAGTCACAAAATTTAGCTTTTGGGTCACGATCTTTTTTAACTGTACAAATGTAAGTACAGATTGGAAAATTTTGTTCTATAACACCTCAAAATTAACTACCAAAAATGTCTATGGTCGACTTTAAACGCGACCAAATCGCAAGCAAAGTACGTTTCTATCGCATGGATGAAAATTTGGCCTAATTCGCACCCAAATTCGCTCTTGAAAATGTTAGGGTTTGGTAAACAAAAGGTCACGAAAAAGTCACGAAATTTCATTTTGGAATTTTACTAGATACCTGTACAATGTAGATATCAGGCAAGGCGGTATAACCCATCAGATTTAAGGAAAAGTTGTGTGTATACTTTCATTGAAACTTCTAATAAAGTGTACACAGTATATTCAAGATTGACATTACTTGAGGTAAATGAATTCACCTACTGTCTTAGGTTGATTCATTGCTCTTATAAAAAGAAAAAAACAAAACAATTAATTTCATAAACCTTTCATTTTTATGAAACTATTCTAAAAAAAATATAGCTATTTTATGTAGGGTTTAAAATAATCAATATTAATGGGGAAAAAATCACCCTCAATTGTCATTACTTAATGCAGTGAACTGTTTGCTAATCAGTGACATTCAGTAAACATAATTCAATACTACTCCCCTTTCGTGTTTTTAAGAGTTTCCATCAGGAATTATGACTATCAGCCTATCCATCTCCGTTGACATATCAGAGAAAAATGATTTATCTGAAGTGATTTTAGGTTTCATTCCAGAAGTGATCAATGAAATTCAAAATAATGGAGTGTGTAGGCCACCACGAATTTGCCAGAAGTCAGCATTGTAATCCTTCAACTAAAACTACAGAGATCTTACTCAATCCCTAAGTACATTAGCGCATGTACCTTGTTTATCAGGCGAGTGCAATACATGATCTACTTGTGTATTTTACAACCACCAGAAATTTAATTTTTGCAATATAAACTAATTGCACATCCTTAATCTTCCACCACTGACCTATGTTGCTGACATCACGAGGATTTAAGTGCCTTACAAAGACTCTGCAAACCGTATAAACGTCATATAATAAGTTTTTGTTTCGTTTGCTGAAACTTGCAGTCCCTTTTCTGTCTTACTACTATATGGGACGTAGGATTCAAAGTGGTATCCAAACCACCATAAGGTGTTCAAACTTTATATGTTCTCTTAGCAGGAAATGAACTCAGGACCATGTATTGCAAAGACGAGAGTTCATATTTTGTTTGTTTTAGCTTTAAGACCCGGCTTTGATTTCCAGCAGAAGCTCGTATGTTTCAGATTCCACGTTAAGCTGTAGGTAAACGTCTCGTACAACCTCGCTGCTCAATGGGATGTTAAACCGCAAGTCTATCAATAATAGCAAACATATAGTGAGAGGTGTGCTACGTAGTAATCCATAATTCAGTAACAATGCCGCATATATCTCACATATTGTTCTCTTTTTGTAAACATTGAATTAAATGAAATGTGTAAGGACAAATATTACAATACGTACTTTCTGGTGTTCGGTATATTGTTCAAATTATGAGGAATCTTCACTTCTCAATGCTTGACACTCTCTCTCAATAATACCTAACACGTAAAGGAAGATGTCCATGAAGTTAGCAGGCCACCTATGGCAGGCCAGAACTTCAACTTCACAGATCGATAGTGCTTCGTTAGTGCTCGTTAGTGCCGCAAACCCCATCGTTAGTGCTACAAAAATAACGCCGCAATTTTAATAGTTACTATTGGCCTGCTAACTTCATGCCAGCAGGCCAACATATCAGAATCACACCATAAGTGAAATAGCCGGTTTCGGCATCGTTAGTGCTCGTTAGTGCTGTAAACAATAACATTAGTGCTTCTATATATACAGTTTTTAGGGTAACAAAATGGGTCAGTTTTATGAAGCTAGCATGAACTTAGCAGGCCACCTATGGCAGGCCAGAATTTCAACTTCACAGATCGTTAGTGCTTCGTTAGTGCTCGTTAGTGCCGCAAACCCCATCGTTAGTGCTACAAAAATAACGCCGCAATTTTCACCAGTCACTATTGGCCTGCTAACTTCATGTCAATGAACTTTGCAGTCAACATATGGCAGGAAACAACTGGGATTTTACACATCGTTAGTGCTCCGTTAGTGCTCGTTAGTGCCGCAAACCCCATCGTTAGTGCTACAAAAGTAACGCCGCAATTTTAATAGTTACTATTGGCCTGCTAACTTCATGCCAGCAGGACAACATATCAGAATCACACCATAAGTGAAATAGCCGGTTTCAGCATCGTTAGTGCTCGTTAGTGCTGTAAACAATAACGGTAGTGCTTCTATATATACAGTTTTTAGGGTAACAAAATGGGTCAGTTTTATGAAGCTAGCATGAACTTAGCAGGCCACCTATGGCAGACCAGAATTTCAAATTCACAGATGTTTAGTGCTTCGTTAGTGCTCGTTAGTGCCGCAAACCCCATCGTTAGTGCTACAAAAATAACGCCGCAATTTTCACCAGTCACTATTGGCCTGCTAACTTCATGCCAATGAACTTTGCAGTCGACATATGGCAGGAAACAACTGGGATTTTACACATCGTTAGTGCTCCGTTAGTGCTCGTTAGTGCCGCAAACCCCATCGTTAGTGCTACAAAAATAACGCCGCAATTTTAATAATTACTATTGGCCTGCTAACTTCATGCCAGCAGGCCAAAATATCAGAATCACACCATAAGTGAAATAGCCGGTTTCGGCATCGTTAGTGCTCGTTAGTGCTGTAAACAATAACGGTAGTGCTTCTATATATACAGTTTTTAGGGTAACAAAATGGGTCAGTTTTATGAAGCTAGTATGAACTTAGCAGGCCACCTATGGCAGGCCAGAATTTCAACTTCACAGATCGTTAGTGCTTCGTTAGTGCTCGTTAGTGAAGCAAACCCCATCGTTAGTGCTACAAAAATAACGCCGCAATTTTCACCAGTCACTATTGGCCTGCTAACTTCATGCCAATGAACTTTGCAGGCCACATATGGCAGGAAACAACTGGGATTTTACACATCGTTAGTGCTTTGTTAGTGCTCGTTTGTGCCGCAAACCCAATCGTTAGTGCTACAAAAATAACGCCGCAATTTTAATAGTTACTATTGGCCTGCTAACTTTATGCCAGCAGGACAACATATCAGAATCACACCATAAGTGAAATAGCCGGTTTCAGTATCGTTAGTGCTCGTTAGTGCTGTAAACAATAACGTTAGTGCTTCTATATATACAGTTTTTAGGGTAACAAAATGGGTCAGTTTTATGATGCTAGTATGAACTTAGCAGGCCACCTATGGCAGGCCAGAATTTCAACTTCACAGATCGTTAGTGCTTCGTTAGTGCTCGTTAGTGCTTCGTTAGTGCTCGTTAGTGCCGCAAACCCCATCGTTAGTGCTACAAAAATAACGCCGCAATTTTCACCAGTCACTATAGGCCTGCTAACTTCATGCCAATGAACTTTGCAGGCCACATATGGCAGGAAACAACTGGGATTTTACACATCGTTAGTGCTTTGTTAGTGCTCGTTTGTGCCGCAAACCCAATCGTTAGTGCTACAAAAATAACGCCGCAATTTTAATAGTTACTATTGGCCTGCTAACTTTATGCCAGCAGGACAACATATCAGAATCACACCATAAGTGAAATAGCCGGTTTCAGTATCGTTAGTGCTCGTTAGTGCTGTAAACAATAACGTTAGTGCTTCTATATATACAGTTTTTAGGGTAACAAAATGGGTCAGTTTTATGATGCTAGTATGAACTTAGCAGGCCACCTATGGCAGGCCAGAATTTCAACTTCACAGATCGTTAGTGCTTCGTTAGTGCTCGTTAGTGCTTCGTTAGTGCTCGTTAGTGCCGCAAACCTCATCGTTAGTGCTACAAAAATAACGCCGCAATTTTCACCAGTCACTATAGGCCTGCTAACTTCATGCCAATGAACTTTGCAGGCCACATATGGAAGGACACAACTGGGATTTTACACATCGTTAGTGCTTTGTTAGTGCTCGTTAGTGCCGCAAACCCAATCGTTAGTGCTACAAAAATAAAGTTTGAATTTTAATAGTTACTATTGGCCTGCTAACTTTATGCCAGCAGGTCAACATATCAGAATCACACCATAAGTGAAATAGCCGGTTTCAGCATCGTTAGTGCTCGTTAGTGCTGTAAACAATAACGTTAGTGCTTCTATATATACAGTTTTTAGGGTAACAAAATGGGTCAGTATTATGAAGCTAGTATGAACTTAGCAGGCCACCTATGGCAGGCCAGAATTTCAACTTCACAGATCGTTAGTGCTTCGTTAGTGCTCGTTAGTGCCGCAAACCCAATCGTTAGTGCTACAAAAGTAACGTATGAATTTTAATAGTTACTATTGGCCTGCTAACTTTATGCCAGCAGGCCAACATATCAGAATCACACCATAAGTGAAATAGCCGGTTTCGGCATCGTTAGTGCTCGTTAGTGCTGTAAACAATAACGTTAGTGCTTCTATATACACAGTTTTTAGGGTAACAAAATGGGTCAGTTTTATGAAGCTAGCATGAACTTAGCAGGCCACCTATGGCAGGCCAGAATTTCAACTTCACAGATCGTTAGTGCTTCGTTAGTGCTCGTTAGTGCTTCGTTAGTGCTCGTTAGTGCCGCAAACCTCATCGTTAGTGCTACAAAAATAACGCCGCAATTTTCACCAGTCACTATAGGCCTGCTAACTTCATGCCAATGAACTTTGCAGGCCACATATGGAAGGACACAACTGGGATTTTACACATCGTTAGTGCTTTGTTAGTGCTCGTTAGTGCCGCAAACCCAATCGTTAGTGCTACAAAAATAAAGTTTGAATTTTAATAGTTACTATTGGCCTGCTAACTTTATGCCAGCAGGTCAACATATCAGAATCACACCATAAGTGAAATAGCCGGTTTCAGCATCGTTAGTGCTCGTTAGTGCTGTAAACAATAACGTTAGTGCTTCTATATATACAGTTTTTAGGGTAACAAAATGGGTCAGTTTTATGAAGCTAGCATGAACTTAGCAGGCCACCTATGGCAGACCAGAATTTCAAATTCACAGATGTTTAGTGCTTCGTTAGTGCTCGTTAGTGCCGCAAACCCCATCGTTAGTGCTACAAAAATAACGCCGCAATTTTCACCAGTCACTATTGGCCTGCTAACTTCATGCCAATGAACTTTGCAGTCGACATATGGCAGGAAACAACTGGGATTTTACACATCGTTAGTGCTCCGTTAGTGCTCGTTAGTGCCGCAAACCCCATCGTTAGTGCTACAAAAATAACGCCGCAATTTTAATAATTACTATTGGCCTGCTAACTTCATGCCAGCAGGCCAAAATATCAGAATCACACCATAAGTGAAATAGCCGGTTTCGGCATCGTTAGTGCTCGTTAGTGCTGTAAACAATAACGGTAGTGCTTCTATATATACAGTTTTTAGGGTAACAAAATGGGTCAGTTTTATGAAGCTAGTATGAACTTAGCAGGCCACCTATGGCAGGCCAGAATTTCAACTTCACAGATCGTTAGTGCTTCGTTAGTGCTCGTTAGTGAAGCAAACCCCATCGTTAGTGCTACAAAAATAACGCCGCAATTTTCACCAGTCACTATTGGCCTGCTAACTTCATGCCAATGAACTTTGCAGGCCACATATGGCAGGAAACAACTGGGATTTTACACATCGTTAGTGCTTTGTTAGTGCTCGTTTGTGCCGCAAACCCAATCGTTAGTGCTACAAAAATAACGCCGCAATTTTAATAGTTACTATTGGCCTGCTAACTTTATGCCAGCAGGACAACATATCAGAATCACACCATAAGTGAAATAGCCGGTTTCAGTATCGTTAGTGCTCGTTAGTGCTGTAAACAATAACGTTAGTGCTTCTATATATACAGTTTTTAGGGTAACAAAATGGGTCAGTTTTATGATGCTAGTATGAACTTAGCAGGCCACCTATGGCAGGCCAGAATTTCAACTTCACAGATCGTTAGTGCTTCGTTAGTGCTCGTTAGTGCTTCGTTAGTGCTCGTTAGTGCCGCAAACCCCATCGTTAGTGCTACAAAAATAACGCCGCAATTTTCACCAGTCACTATAGGCCTGCTAACTTCATGCCAATGAACTTTGCAGGCCACATATGGCAGGAAACAACTGGGATTTTACACATCGTTAGTGCTTTGTTAGTGCTCGTTTGTGCCGCAAACCCAATCGTTAGTGCTACAAAAATAACGCCGCAATTTTAATAGTTACTATTGGCCTGCTAACTTTATGCCAGCAGGACAACATATCAGAATCACACCATAAGTGAAATAGCCGGTTTCAGTATCGTTAGTGCTCGTTAGTGCTGTAAACAATAACGTTAGTGCTTCTATATATACAGTTTTTAGGGTAACAAAATGGGTCAGTTTTATGATGCTAGTATGAACTTAGCAGGCCACCTATGGCAGGCCAGAATTTCAACTTCACAGATCGTTAGTGCTTCGTTAGTGCTCGTTAGTGCTTCGTTAGTGCTCGTTAGTGCCGCAAACCTCATCGTTAGTGCTACAAAAATAACGCCGCAATTTTCACCAGTCACTATAGGCCTGCTAACTTCATGCCAATGAACTTTGCAGGCCACATATGGAAGGACACAACTGGGATTTTACACATCGTTAGTGCTTTGTTAGTGCTCGTTAGTGCCGCAAACCCAATCGTTAGTGCTACAAAAATAAAGTTTGAATTTTAATAGTTACTATTGGCCTGCTAACTTTATGCCAGCAGGTCAACATATCAGAATCACACCATAAGTGAAATAGCCGGTTTCAGCATCGTTAGTGCTCGTTAGTGCTGTAAACAATAACGTTAGTGCTTCTATATATACAGTTTTTAGGGTAACAAAATGGGTCAGTATTATGAAGCTAGTATGAACTTAGCAGGCCACCTATGGCAGGCCAGAATTTCAACTTCACAGATCGTTAGTGCTTCGTTAGTGCTCGTTAGTGCCGCAAACCCAATCGTTAGTGCTACAAAAGTAACGTATGAATTTTAATAGTTACTATTGGCCTGCTAACTTTATGCCAGCAGGCCAACATATCAGAATCACACCATAAGTGAAATAGCCGGTTTCGGCATCGTTAGTGCTCGTTAGTGCTGTAAACAATAACGTTAGTGCTTCTATATACACAGTTTTTAGGGTAACAAAATGGGTCAGTTTTATGAAGCTAGCATGAACTTAGCAGGCCACCTATGGCAAGCCAGAATTTCAACTTCACAGATCGTTAGTGCTTCGTTAGTGCTCGTTAGTGCCGCAAACCCCATCGTTAGTGCTACAAAAATAACGCCTGAATTTTCAACAGTTACTATTGGCGTGCTAACTTCATGTCAATGAACTTGGCAGGCCACATATGGCAGGCTACAACTGTGATTTCACATATCGTAAATGCTTCGTTAGTGCCCGTTAGTGCCGCAAATCTCATCGTTAGTGCTACAAAAATAACGTCTCAATTTTTAAAAGTAAATGTTGCCGTGATAACTTCTTGCCAATTAATTTTGGCAGGCAACAATTTCGATTTCACATATTGTTTTTGCTTCGTTAGTGTTCGTTATCGCCGCAAAACTCATCGTGAGTGCTTGAAAAATAACGTCTCATTTTTTAGTCACTATTGGCCTGCTAACATCAGCCTAATGAGTTTGCCAGGCCGTCTATTGCAGCCCACAGTTTCGATTACACACATTGTTAGTGCTTCGTTAGAACAGCAAATCCCATCGTTAGTGCTACAAAAATAACGCCTCAATTTTTAACAGTCACTATTGGCCTGCTAACTTTATGCCAATGAACTTGGCAGGCCACATATGTCAGACCACAATTTCGGTTTCACATATTGTTTGTGATTCATTTGTGCTCGTTAGTGCCGCAAAACCCATCGTTAGTGCTACAAAATAACGTCTCAATTTTCAACAATCACTATTGGCCTGCTAACTTCATGCCAGTGAACTTGGCAGACCACATATGGCAGACCAAAATTTTGACTTCACAGATCGCTAGTGCTTCGTTAGTGCTCGTTAGTGCCGCAAACACCATCGTTAGTGCTACAAAAATAAAGTATCAATTTTTAACAATCACTATTAGCCTGCTAACTTTATGCCAGTGAACTTGGCAGACCACATATGGCAGACCAGAATTTCGTCCTCACATATCGTTAGTGCTTCGTTAGTGCTCGTTAGTGCCGCAAACCCCATCGTTAGAGCTGCAAAAATAACGTCTCAATTTGAATAGTCACTATTGGGCTGCTACCTGCATGCCAATGATCTCGTCAATCCACCTACGATCGGACAGAATTTCGACTTTACACATCGTCAGTGCTTCGTTAGTGCTCGTTAGTGCCACAAACCACGTCGTTAAAGCTACGAAAATAACGTCTCAAACTAAATAGCTACTATTGGCCTGCTAACTTAATGGCAATGAACTTGGAGGACCTCCTATGGCAGGCCAGAATTTCGACTTCGCACATCGTTAGTGCTACATTAGTGCTCGTTAGTGCCAGAAACCACATCGTTAGTGCTACGAAAATAACGTGTCAATTCCTAACAGTCACTATTGGCCTGCTAACTTCATGGCAATGAACTTTGCAGGCCACCTATTGCAGGCCAGAATTTCGACTTCAGATGTCGTTAGTGCTTCGTTAGTGTTCGTTACTGCCACAAATCCCATCGTTAGTGCTACGAAAATAAGGTCTCAATTTTTGACAGTCACTATGGGCCTGCTAACTTCATGCCAATGAACTTGACAGGCCTGCTATGGGAGGCCAGAATTTCGACTTCACACGTCGTTAGTGCTTCGTTAGTGTTCGTTACTGTCACAAACCCCATAGTTAGTGCTAGGAAAATAATGTCTCAATTTTAATAGTTAGTATTGGCTTGATTGGCCTGCTAACTTCATGCCAGCAGGCGAACATATCGAAATCATACCAGAAATGAAACTGCCGGTTCGAGCAGCGTTAGTGCTCGTTATTGCGATAAACATTAATGTTACTGTTTCTATATATACAGATTTTTGCGTAACAAAATGGTCCCGTTTCATGAAGCTGACAAGCCACGTATGGCAGATCACGATGTCAATCTCACATATCGTTTGTGCTTCGTTCGTGCTCGTTAGTGCTATACATCCCTTTGTTAGTGCTTCAAAGACAACGGATATATACAGTGTAATATTTAAGAAATCGATTTTCCTCACCTAACTGCATGTCAACACGTCCCACAGAGCTTACCCCAGAGCACAATCTCGATTGCACCTATTAGTAGTCGTTAGTGGCGCATGCCCCATCGTTACTGCTCTATAAATATTGCCTACAAATTTGTACAAACTGTTATTGGCCTGCTAACTTATGGCAGCACGCAAGGACGAAACCTACGACAGATGGCACCCGTCATTAGTGCTTCGTTAGTACTTGTTACTGAAGATTATTATATCGTTATTGCTTCATAGTTAATAACTACATTTAAAAAAACATTAATGGCTGCAACATAATGGCAGCAGACAATGGACGAAATGTACGACAGACCACAATTTCGATCGCATCCGTCATTAGTGCGTCGTTAGTAGTCGTTAGTCCCCACCGCTAGTGCTTCACAGAAGACGAATATAATTTTAAGGAAAGACATTTTTGCCTACTAATTTCATGCCAGCAGATCAAGACCAAATCTACGCAGACCACAATTTTGATTACACCCGTTATTAGTGACTTGTTAGTGTTAGCTAGTGCTGCGTATTCCATCGTTAGTGTTCCACAGGTAAGGTCTAAAATTCTACAAACTTGATTTTCCTCTCATAATTTCATGCCAAAAAGCCACCCACTAAACCTACAACAGACCACAATTTTGATTACACCCGTCATTAGTTCCTCGTTAGTGCTTGTTAGTGCACCATATCCAATCGTTTGTGCTTCACAGATAACGGGTACATTCTTGAAGAAAACCATTATTGGCCCGGTAACTTCATGCCAGTAGTCGAGGGACGAAATAGACGGCAACCCACAAGTTTGATTACATCTGTCACTAGTTCTTCGTTAGTGCCGCACATCTCATCGTTAGTGTTCGCTAGTCCTGCATATCCCATCGTTAGTATTGCATATATAATGGCTACATTTTTTAAAGAAATCCATTATTGCTATGCTAACCTCAACCCAGGAAACGAGGAACAAGATCAACTGGAGGGTACAATTTTGATTACATATGCAATTAGTGCTTCATCAGCACGCGTCAGGCGCGCATATTCCACCGTTAGTGATCCACTGATAAAGGCTACACTTTTTAAGAAAGCCAATATTGATCTGATAATAGTATGGTAGCAGACCAGTGACGAAATCTACGGGAGACTACAGTTTTGATTACGCCCGTCATTAGGCTTCATTAGTGCTCTTTTGTGCCTCATATGAAATCGTTAGTGCATCTGTCATTACTTCTTCGTTAGTGCCGTACATCCCATCGTTAATGTTCGTTAGTGCTGCATATCCCATCGTTAATATTCCATATATATGGGCTACGTTTTTAATAAAGTCTTTACTAGCCTTTTAACTTCATTCCAGCATACTAGGGACCAGAGGAGACCACAATTTATATTACATCCTTCATTAGTGCTTAACCAGTGCTCGTTAGTGCCGCATATTCCATCGTTAATGCTTTACGAATAACAGCTACATTTTTTAAGAAGCAAGTATTGGCCAGCTAACTTGATACCATCAGAACAGGGACGAAATCTAAAGCAGGTTACAATTTAGATTACACTCCTCATTAGTGCTTCATGAGTTCTCGTTAGTGTCGCATGTCAGACCGTTGGTTCCTCAAAGCTAACGGCTACATCTTTCAAGAAAAACATTTTTTGCCTGCTAAATTTATGGCTGCAGAGCAGGGATGAAATCTATGCAGACAACAATTTTGATTACATCTGTCATTAGTGTTTCTTTAGTGCTCTCTAGTGCCACACATCCCATCGTTAGTGTTCGTTAGTGCTCCATATCTTATAATGAGTACTGAGCATATGTCGGCTATATTTTTTAAGAAAGGCAGTATTGGCCTGCTAATTTTATGGTAGGAGACATAGACCAAATCCGCACAAGAACACAATTTTGATTACACCTGTCACTAGTGCTTCTTAAGTATTTCCAGTGCCGCTATCCCACCATCAGTGATCCACCGATTACGGCTACATTTTTTAAGGCCATTAGTGAACTGTTAACTTCATGCCAGCAGACCAGAGGCGAAATCTACGGTAGACCACAATTTTTATTATACCCGTCATTATTGCTCATTAGTGCTGCATATCTCATCGTTAATGCCCTACAGATAACGCCTATACTTTTAAAAATCCATTTTTTCCTTCTAATTTCATGCAAACACGTCAGGCACGAAACCTACAGCAGACCACAATTTTGATTTTATCTATCATTAGTGCTTCGTTAGTACTCGTTAATGTTGAATATCATATCGTTAGTGCACGACACATTACAATTAGTATCAAGTTGGAACCACCACTTTTTGACTGGGAAAAATAAATAATGCCATTCGTTTGTGCTGTATTAGTGTTGGTCAGTGCAGAAATTTCAGCGTTTGTGCTATCAAAATAACAAAGTTATGAACAATTTAAATTTCGGGGCCAACTTGACGTCAAGCTAGCCCCGCTTTTTTCCTTAATTAAGATAAAATTGACTTCCTAATGGCAAACTTTGTGCTACGTTAGTGCGGGTTAGTGCCCAAATATGAACGTTTGTGCTGTTCAAATAACGCCAGTATAACGAAATAAATTAGCGTCAAGTTGGCCTCGCTCTTTTTCCTAATTGAGATAGAATTGATTTTGTAATGCGAGACCTTTGTGCTACGTTATTGCAGGTTAGTGCGCAAATTTGAGCGTTAGTGCTGTTCTAACAACATCGTTATAACGAAACCAATTTCCGTCAGGATGACCCCGCTTTTTTCCCTAATTGAGATAGAATTCATTTTCTAATGCCAACTATTTGTCCTACGTTAGTGCTTGGTCGTGACTCAATTTGTCCGTTAGTGATGTTGAAATTACACGTTCGTGAACTTTGCGCCAACACTTAACGCATTATCGATAAAATTAGTGTCAATCATTGTTGCATCGTTAGTACTTCTTAGTGCACAAACCCTAACGTTAGTGCTTCACTAGTGTACATGCTACAAGTAAAACACCTCTCGGGTTCCAAATTGACGCTGGTCCCCACTTTGAGGACTAACGAAATAATTAGTGTCATTCGTTAGTGTATCGTTAGTGCTTCTTACTTCACCAACCGCTAATGTTAGTGTTTCATTAGTGTAGGCTCTAGAGCCAAAGCAATGGTCCACGCTAGTCTCCCCACAGTGTCCAGTAGTGAAAAAAATCGTGCCATTGGTTTTTGTGTCGTTAGTGCTTTCAGAAAATACTAATAGTTTTGTTAATGCTTTACTATTAGTGTAGATATAGGCAATTATCTATCATGAAACTCCCGTAAGAAATGCATGGGTAATTCTGCATTGCGTGACATTCCCGGCAAATTGAAAAGCACGAATGACCTCTTCTAGTGCAATCGTTAGTTCATCGTTAGTGCTTCTTTCTGCAACAACCCCTAGCGTTTGTTCTTAGTGTCGATGCAACAAATGAAAAAGCTTTGGGGGTCAGCGTGATCTTGATCCCTACTTTAAGCACTAACAAAGGAATTAATGCTTTTCGTTAGTGCATCGTTAGTGCATCGTTAGTGCATCGTTGATCCCTACTTTAAGCACTAACAAAGGAATTAATGCTTTTCGTTAGTGCATCGTTAGTGCATCGTTAGATCAAGATCACGCTGACCCCCAAAGCTTTTTCATTTGTTGCATCGACACTAAGAACAAACGCTAGGGGTTGTTGCAGAAAGAAGCACTAACGATGAACTAACGATTGCACTAGAAGAGGTCATTCGTGCTTTTCAATTTGCCGGGAATGTCACGCAATGCAGAATTACCCATGCATTTCTTACGGGAGTTTCATGATAGATAATTGCCTATATCTACACTAATAGTAAAGCATTAACAAAACTATGAGTATTTTCTGAAAGCACTAACGACACAAAAAACAATGGCACGATTTTTTTCACTACTGGACACTGTGGGGAGACTAGCGTGGACCATTGCTTTGGCTCTAGAGCCTACACTAATGAAACACTAACATTAGCGGTTGGTGAAGTAAGAAGCACTAACGATACACTAACGAATGACACTAATTATTTCGTTAGTCCTCAAAGTGGGGACCAGCGTCAATTTGGAACCCGAGAGGTGTTTTACTTGTAGCATGTACACTAGTGAAGCACTAACGTTAGGGTTTGTGCACTAAGAAGTACTAACGATGCAACAATGATTGACACTAATTTTATCGATAATGCGTTAAGTGTTGGCGCAAAGTTCACGAACGTGTAATTTCAACATCACTAACGGACAAATTGAGTCACGACCAAGCACTAACGTAGGACAAATAGTTGGCATTAGAAAATGAATTCTATCTCAATTAGGGAAAAAAGCGGGGTCAACCTGACGGAAATTGATTTCGTTATAACGATGTTGTTAGAACAGCACTAACGCTCAAATTTGCGCACTAACCTGCAATAACGTAGCACAAAGGTCTCGCATTACAAAATCAATTCTATCTCAATTAGGAAAAAGAGCGAGGCCAACTTGACGCTAATTTATTTCGTTATACTGGCGTTATTTGAACAGCACAAACGTTCATATTTGGGCACTAACCCGCACTAACGTAGCACAAAGTTTGCCATTAGGAAGTCAATTTTATCTTAATTAAGGAAAAAAGCGGGGCTAGCTTGACGTCAAGTTGGCCCCGAAATTTAAATTGTTCATAACTTTGTTATTTTGATAGCACAAACGCTGAAATTTCTGCACTGACCAACACTAATACAGCACAAACGAATGGCATTATTTATTTTTCCCAGTCAAAAAGTGGTGGTTCCAACTTGATACTAATTGTAATGTGTCGTGCACTAACGATATGATATTCAACATTAACGAGTACTAACGAAGCACTAATGATAGATAAAATCAAAATTGTGGTCTGCTGTAGGTTTCGTGCCTGACGTGTTTGCATGAAATTAGAAGGAAAAAATGGATTTTTAAAAGTATAGGCGTTATCTGTAGGGCATTAACGATGAGATATGCAGCACTAATGAGCAATAATGACGGGTATAATAAAAATTGTGGTCTACCGTAGATTTCGCCTCTGGTCTGCTGGCATGAAGTTAACAGTTCACTAATGGCCTTAAAAAATGTAGCCGTAATCGGTGGATCACTGATGGTGGGATAGCGGCACTGGAAATACTTAAGAAGCACTAGTGACAGGTGTAATCAAAATTGTGTTCTTGTGCGGATTTGGTCTATGTCTCCTACCATAAAATTAGCAGGCCAATACTGCCTTTCTTAAAAAATATAGCCGACATATGCTCAGTACTCATTATAAGATATGGAGCACTAACGAACACTAACGATGGGATGTGTGGCACTAGAGAGCACTAAAGAAACACTAATGACAGATGTAATCAAAATTGTTGTCTGCATAGATTTCATCCCTGCTCTGCAGCCATAAATTTAGCAGGCAAAAAATGTTTTTCTTGAAAGATGTAGCCGTTAGCTTTGAGGAACCAACGGTCTGACATGCGACACTAACGAGAACTCATGAAGCACTAATGAGGAGTGTAATCTAAATTGTAACCTGCTTTAGATTTCGTCCCTGTTCTGATGGTATCAAGTTAGCTGGCCAATACTTGCTTCTTAAAAAATGTAGCTGTTATTCGTAAAGCATTAACGATGGAATATGCGGCACTAACGAGCACTGGTTAAGCACTAATGAAGGATGTAATATAAATTGTGGTCTCCTCTGGTCCCTAGTATGCTGGAATGAAGTTAAAAGGCTAGTAAAGACTTTATTAAAAACGTAGCCCATATATATGGAATATTAACGATGGGATATGCAGCACTAACGAACATTAACGATGGGATGTACGGCACTAACGAAGAAGTAATGACAGATGCACTAACGATTTCATATGAGGCACAAAAGAGCACTAATGAAGCCTAATGACGGGCGTAATCAAAACTGTAGTCTCCCGTAGATTTCGTCACTGGTCTGCTACCATACTATTATCAGATCAATATTGGCTTTCTTAAAAAGTGTAGCCTTTATCAGTGGATCACTAACGGTGGAATATGCGCGCCTGACGCGTGCTGATGAAGCACTAATTGCATATGTAATCAAAATTGTACCCTCCAGTTGATCTTGTTCCTCGTTTCCTGGGTTGAGGTTAGCATAGCAATAATGGATTTCTTTAAAAAATGTAGCCATTATATATGCAATACTAACGATGGGATATGCAGGACTAGCGAACACTAACGATGAGATGTGCGGCACTAACGAAGAACTAGTGACAGATGTAACCAAACTTGTGGGTTGCCGTCTATTTCGTCCCTCGACTACTGGCATGAAGTTACCGGGCCAATAATGGTTTTCTTCAAGAATGTACCCGTTATCTGTGAAGCACAAACGATTGGATATGGTGCACTAACAAGCACTAACGAGGAACTAATGACGGGTGTAATCAAAATTGTGGTCTGTTGTAGGTTTAGTGGGTGGCTTTTTGGCATGAAATTATGAGAGGAAAATCAAGTTTGTAGAATTTTAGACCTTACCTGTGGAACACTAACGATGGAATACGCAGCACTAGCTAACACTAACAAGTCACTAATAACGGGTGTAATCAAAATTGTGGTCTGCGTAGATTTGGTCTTGATCTGCTGGCATGAAATTAGTAGGCAAAAATGTCTTTCCTTAAAATTATATTCGTCTTCTGTGAAGCACTAGCGGTGGGGACTAACGACTACTAACGACGCACTAATGACGGATGCGATCGAAATTGTGGTCTGTCGTACATTTCGTCCATTGTCTGCTGCCATTATGTTGCAGCCATTAATGTTTTTTTAAATGTAGTTATTAACTATGAAGCAATAACGATATAATAATCTTCAGTAACAAGTACTAACGAAGCACTAATGACGGGTGCCATCTGTCGTAGGTTTCGTCCTTGCGTGCTGCCACAAGTTAGCAGGCCAATAACAGTTTGTACAAATTTGTAGGCAATATTTATAGAGCAGTAACGATGGAGCATGCGCCACTAACGACCACTAATAGGTGCAATCGAGATTGTGCTCTGGGGTAAGCTCTGTGGGACGTGTTGACATGCAGTTAGGTGAGGAAAATCGATTTCTTAAATATTACACTGTATATATCCGTTGTCTTTGGATCACTAACGAAGGGATGTATAGCACTAACGAGCACGAACGAAGCACAAACGATATGTGAGATTGACATCGTGATCTGCCATACGTGGCTTGTCAGCTTCATGAAACGGGACCATTTTGTTACGCAAAAATCTGTATATATAGAAACAGTAACATTAATGTTTATCGCAATAACGAGCACTAACGCTGCTCGAACCGGCAGTTTCATTTCTGGTGTGATTTCGATATGTTCGCCTGCTGGCATGAAGTTAGCAGGCCAATCAAGCCAATACTAACTATTAAAATTGAGACATTATTTTCCTAGCACTAACTATGGGGTTTGTGGCAGTAACGAACACTAACGAAGCACTAACGACGTGTGAAGTCGAAATTCTGGCCTCCCATAGCAGGCCTGTCAAGTTCATTGGCATGAAGTTAGCAGGCCCATAGTGACTGTCAAAAATTGAGACCTTATTTTCGTAGCACTAACGATGGGATTTGTGGCAGTAACGAACACTAACGAAGCACTAACGACATCTGAAGTCGAAATTCTGGCCTGCAATAGGTGGCCTGCAAAGTTCATTGCCATGAAGTTAGCAGGCCAATAGTGACTGTTAGGAATTGACACGTTATTTTCGTAGCACTAACGATGTGGTTTCTGGCACTAACGAGCACTAATGTAGCACTAACGATGTGCGAAGTCGAAATTCTGGCCTGCCATAGGAGGTCCTCCAAGTTCATTGCCATTAAGTTAGCAGGCCAATAGTAACTATTAAAATTCAGACGTTATTTTTGTAGCACTAACGATTGGGTTTGCGGCACAAACGAGCACTAACAAAGCACTAACGATTTGTAAAATCCCAGTTGTTTCCTGCCATATGTCGACTGCAAAGTTCATTGGTATGAAGTTAGCAGGCCAATAGAGACTGGTGAAAATTGCGGCGTTATTTTTGTAGCACTAACGATGGGGTTTGCGGCACTAACGAGCACTAACGAAGCACTAACGATCTGTGAAGTTGAAATTCTGGTCTGCCATAGGTGGCCTGCTAAGTTCATACTAGCTTCATAAAACTGACCCATTTTGTTACCCTAAAAACTGTATATATAGAAGCACTACCGTTAATGTTTACAGCACTAACGAGTACTAACGATGCTGAAACCGGCTATTTCACTTATGGTGTGATTATGATATGTTGGCCTACTGGCATGAAGTTAGCAGGCCAATAGTAATTATTAAAATTGCGGCGTTATTTTTGTAGCACTAACGATGGAGTTTGCGGCACTAACGAGCACTAACGGAGCACTAACGATGTGTAAAATCCCAGTTGTTTCCTGCCATATGTCGACTGCAAAGTTCATTGGCATGAAGTTAGCAGGCCAATAGTGACTGGTGAAAATTGCGGCGTTATTTTTGTAGCACTAACGATGGGGTTTGCGGCACTAACGAGCACTAACGAAGCACTAACGACATCTGAAGTCGAAATTCTGGCCTGCCATAGGTGGCCTGCAAAGTTCATTGCCATGAAGTTAGCAGGCCAATAGTGACTGTTAGGAATTGACACGTTATTTTCGTAGCACTAACGATGTGGTTTCTGGCACTAACGAGCACTAATGTAGCACTAACGATGTGCGAAGTCGAAATTCTGGCCTGCCATAGGAGGTCCTCCAAGTTCATTGCCATTAAGTTAGCAGGCCAATAGTAACTATTAAAATTCAGACGTTATTTTTGTAGCACTAACGATTGGGTTTGCGGCACTAACGAGCACTAACGGAGCACTAACGATGTGTAAAATCCCAGTTGTTTGCTGCCATATGTCGACTGCAAAGTTCATTGGCATGAAGTTAGCAGGCCAATAGTGACTGGTGAAAATTGCGGCGTTATTTTTGTAGCACTAACGATGGGGTTTGCGGCACTAACGAGCACTAACGAAGCACTAAACATCTGTGAATTTGAAATTCTGGTCTGCCATAGGTGGCCTGCTAAGTTCATGCTAGCTTCATAAAACTGACCCATTTTGTTACCCTAAAAACTGTATATATAGAAGCACTAACGTTAATGTTTACAGCACTAACGAGTACTAACGATGCTGAAACCGGCTATTTCACTTATGGTGTGATTATGATATGTTGGCCTACTGGCATGAAGTTAGCAGGCCAATAGTAATTATTAAAATTGCGGCGTTATTTTTGTAGCACTAACGATGGAGTTTGCGGCACTAACGAGCACTAACGGAGCACTAACGATGTGTAAAATCCCAGTTGTTTCCTGCCATATGTCGACTGCAAAGTTCATTGGCATGAAGTTAGCAGGCCAATAGTGACTGGTGAAAATTGCGGCGTTATTTTTGTAGCACTAACGATGGGGTTTGCGGCACTAACGAGCACTAACGAAGCACTAACGATCTGTGAAGTTGAAATTCTGGCCTGCCATAGGTGGCCTGCTAAGTTCATGCTAGCTTCATAAAACTGATCCATTTTGTTACCCTAAAAACTGTATATATAGAAGCACTAACGTTATTGTTTACAGCACTAACGAGCACTAACGATGCTGAAACCGGCTATTTCACTTATGGTGTGATTCTGATATGTTGGCCTGCTGGCATGAAGTTAGCAGGCCAATAGTAACTATTAAAATTGCGGCGTTATTTTTGTAGCACTAACGATGGGGTTTGCGGCACTAACGAGCACTAACGAAGCACTAACGAACTGTGAAGTTGAAGTTCTGGCCTGCCATAGGTGGCCTGCTAACTTCATGGACATTAAAGGAAGTATTGTAATTTGTTTGAAAAATCCATAATGTTGTATAAATAATATTGTAAACCAGTGTAATGTGGGTCCCAGTCACCACGGCATGGCGCGTCTCAGGTTGCAGATCGAGGAGAAGGCCTCTATATATAGAGGTAAGCTGCGAACATACTGAATAAGCAGTGGCGGACAGACGACCAGGAGTGAGCCTCCAGCTTGGGGGTTTGGATAATGCTTACAACCTCATCCTGAAAGAAATAAAAACGGTTGTTCAGAAACATTCACAAAAGCCTCGGACAACGACTGAGGACTAATAACTTGGCACGACCTAAGCAAAAGAAAATGGACATGGGATTTGGAACATGGAATATTAGAAGTCTTTATAGGGCTGGCGCGTTAAAATCAAAACGAGCGAGTTAGAGAAATACAGGATTGACCTAGTAGGAGTTCCGGAAGTCAGGTGGGAAGGAAATGGATCTGTGAATTCAGGGAATTTTACTTTCTTTACGGGGAAGGAAATAAAAATGACGAATTAGGAAAAGGGTTTTCCATTCACAAATGAATATAGCCAGCAATTAAGCGGGTTGAATTTGTTACTCATGGACTTTCTTTTATTACTCTTAAGGGTCGGTGGTGTGATATTATTGTTTTAAATGTACATGCCACAACAGAAGATAAGAATGACGATATAAAAGACAGTTTCTACGAAGAAGTGGAACGGAAATTGACCATTTCCAGCAATATAATATGAAAATTCTACTAGGGGATTTCAATGCGAAGATAAGACGAGAGGATATTTTCAAAAAGATTATAGGGAGCAAAAGTCTGCATAAGGAAAGTAATGACAAGTACTTTCATTACAAGTAAAGTAAGGAAAATAAGGAAAGAAAGGAAGGAAGTGTGTTAGACTCGTCAACTTTGCAATATCCAAAAACTTGATCGTGAGGAGTTCAAAATTCCCACATCGCGACGTTCATAAATACACTTGGATCTCACGAGATGGAAAAACACATAATCAAATTGATCACGTTTTAGTACATAGAAAAAGGCATTCTAGCATAATTGATGTCTGGCCGTTTAGAGAGACTGATTGTGACACTGATCACTATCTAGTAGCAGCGATAATAAGAGAGAGATTATTGTTGAATAAAGGAAATATTCAATGTCCTAGAACCTAGGATTAATTTAAATAAATTAGAAGAGAGCCAGGTAAGAGAGGAATACCAGATTGAAGTTTCGAGTAGATTCTCGGTTTTAGAAGGTTTGGAGTACGCTAGTGTTGAGGATACGTGGATTGAAATTAGAGATAGCATTAAAATTTCAGAAAATGCAAAATTGGGACACGCGGAAATACGTAGGAACAAACCATGGTTCGACTAGGAATGGATTAAACTAGCAGAGAAGAGAAAACAGGCAAAATTGCGTTGGCTACAAAATCCGAATGAAATAACTACACAAAAGTTTGTAGACATCAGGCGGGAAGCTTCCAAAACTTTTAGAACAAAGAAACGAGATTTTTTGAAAGTTAAAATTAAGGAACTTGAAGATAATAGTAAAATTAAAAACATTCACGACATGTATAACAGGATCAACAAATTTAAGAAAGGCTACACTGAAAAAAATCCGTTCTTCGGACAGCGGTATATTGTACAAATATACTGAATCTTCTTGCTTACTACAGAAATCAGTATGGAGCATACGTTACGCACTGCTCTTACAAGGGAACATATTATATTGATAGTAACATTGCCCAATCAAACCATATGCAATCGATAGAGAAGTGAAGGAAAGTGAGAAATTCAAAGTTTTACGGGCCAACACCCAGAAACACAGATGATACAGGGGAAAGAAGGATCTAAAATCATGTGAAGATAACAATGCAAAAGATGCACTGACACAGAAAGAACTTCAAAACGATTAAAGTAATCAAAATGATATTTACAAAACAGTATAGTAAGCTAACATTATACCCACAGACATGCTCAGTAACATCATATGTAATGCAGTATTGCCAACTGAGAACAAAACGAATTTTGTTAAATGGCACAGAACACAAAATATAGCATGTAGAAAGTCTAATTATGAGCAGAACCATACCTGATGAAGTCGTGATGTACAGTGTTGCCAACGTTTGACGATAGGCGTATATGAATCTCGGATGTAGAAGAGTACATACAGTACACGATTCGAACTGGTTGAAATCAAAATATGAGACCACAAACAAGAATATAATCACTGAAGTACAAAAATAACAGACGAAGCACAGTGTTTTGGTTTTAACTAGTTCGAATCGTGTACTGTATGTACTCTTCTACATCCAAGATTCATTTTGTGCTCAGCTGGCAACAGTGCATTACATATGATGTTATTGATCATGTCTCTGGGTACAATATTTGCTAAATATACTGTTGTGTAAATGTCCCTTAATCATTTTGAAGCTCTTTCTGTGTCAGTGTATATTTTCCGTTGCTATCTTCTTATGATTTTAGATCCTTCTTTCCCATTTATCTCTTGTGTTTCTGGATGTAGTCCCGTAAACCTTCGGATATCTTACCTTTCTTCACTCCTCTATTGATTGCACATGAATTGATTGGGCAATGCTACTATCAATATAAGATGTTCCCTTGTTAGATGTTACACCATGCCGTTTGATATCTAACAGTCTTCCTTATATTACATACATATATGTATGTTAACAGGGCCGGATCCAGGATTGTCTGAGGAGGGTGTACCAATAACTACCGAACAAACTAATCATACTGAAACTCTTCAAAATGACATGTGACAGTATTCTTTACCCTGACAATGCTGATAACATAGAACGGAGGGGGAGGGGGGGGGTATTTTAAAGAGGGTCGCAAGTGGAATGGAGGAAAAAAATGTCATTTTCTGCTCCTGTCTTCTGTTTTCTTTCCTACTTTAAAATGTTATATTGTTTCTCTTAGTCAATCCTTTTGCTTCAATCTTCAGAAAATCAACTTAAACTTGCTTTCGCAAAGCTCTGCTTTCTTTTAAGCTCCTAACGAAAATATGATAGCAAAAAATTTCGGAATGTGTTGCTATTTTCACTGCTAGCTTTTCATTTTAGACACTGTATATTTGCAACGAAGGGGTAGGGTAGTGCACCTTTGTACACCCCCCTAAATTCGGCCCTGTATGTTGCCTTCGTCAGCTATATGTTATATACGTTCATTTGTATGTGAGATCCTGACCGCCTATATTGTTTCATACGGAAAGTATGCAAAGATGGAACACTTATACAGAAAGTATTAAAAAAAACATGCGTTCTCAGTTATACATTTGCTATAAGCTAGGTCCAAAACCTACAGGATTTACAAATATAACATACGATTGTATTACGCAACATGATTTTTTCTCACTGTATCAACCCGGTGCATAGATATTAAAGAAAGCTGACGAAACAGTTCTCACTGATATGGATAGCATTTTAAATAGATGGAAAGATTTCTTTGACGATTAGATCAACACGCAACCAAAAACTAACGTGCGTGGAGAAAAGGAGACACACACCGCAGAACCTTATATTCCAAAACCCAACTAAATAGAAGTAGAAACCGATATAAAACAATTAAAGAAACACAAATCTCCAGGTTTAGTCTAAATTCCGGCTGAGGTAATTTTAGCTGGAGACGAAAAATTGTGGAACAAGATACACAAACTCATTCTCCTTATCTGGAACAAGGATGAATTACCACAATAGTGGAAAGAATCAATCATTGTTCCAATTCACAAGAAAGGCGACAAAACTGACTGTAATAATTATTGAGGCATTTGTATTCTGTCAACATCCTATAAAATCCTTTCAAATATTATATTACCAAGATTGACTTCACACGCAGTTGCGATTATTGGAAATTATCAATGCGGATTTAGACGAAATCGATCAACTATCGACCAAATACTTACCATTCGATAAATACTCGAAAAGAAGTGGGAATACAATACCCCGGTACATCAACTATTTATTGATTTTAGAAAGGCCTACTACTCGGTTAGGAGAGAAACATTATACAACGTTCTTACAGAACTTGGAATACCGAGAAAGCTAATTAGATTAATTAAGATATGTTTAAATGAATCCCAAAGTAATGTCCGGGTAGGAAAATTTTTGTCCACGAGTTTTCACGTCGAATATGGCCTGCAAAAAGGAGATGTGTTGTCGCCATTATTATTCAACTTTGTTCTGGAATACGCTATAAGGAAAATAATAAATAGCAACCAGGGCCTAGAGTTGAATGGTATTCACCAGGTTATGGCATATGCTGATGATGGAAATTTAATAGGGGATGACAGGAGAACAATAGAAAGAAACGCAGAGATCGTATTAAACGTTTGTAGGTACATGGGTTTAGAAGTAAATGCAGAGAAAACTAAATACATAGAAGTGCGTCGGGAACGTAATACGGCAAATTATGGTTGCGTTAAAATATTAAATAATACTTTTGATGAAGTGGATACTTTCAAATTTCTATGATTAATATTAACAGACAAAAATCATATTCACGAAGAAATTAAATGTCGATTAAAAGCAGGGAATTGGTGTTACTATTCGGTACGAAATCTCTTGTCGTCGCGTATGCTGTTGAGGAAGTTGAAGCTTAAAATGTATAAAACGATTATCATTGCTGCTGTTCTGGACGGCTGCGAAACATGATCGCTTAATCTGAGGGAAGAACATAAACTGAAAGTATTTGAGAACACGATACTGAGACGAATATTCGGACTCAAGAGGAACTGGAATGGGGAATGGCGGAAACTTCATAACGAGAAACTACATAATTTATACGATTTGCCGAACATTGTTAGGGTCATCTATTCTAGGAGGCTTAGAGAAGCAGATCGTGTAGCTAGGATGGAAGAAATTAGAAACGCCTTCAAAGTCTTGATCGGAAGACCAATCGGAAAACGACCATTAGGAAGACCTAGGCGTAGATTGGAGGACAAAAATAAGATGCATCTCGCAGAGATAGGAATAAAAAGTAGAAACTGGATCCGGTTGGCTAAGGATAGAAGTCAGTGGACAGCTCTTGTGAACGCGGCATTGAACTTCCGGGTTCCATAGGCCATAGAGTTAATTAGTTAGTTAATAATATTGTCAAACATTAAGATCTTCGCCAACTGTGGTTAAAATTATATTTGCTTCTAAGAATATACAAAAGTATGAAAGCCCTGTATGATTGCTGCTTGTATCCCGTCTAAACCTGGATCAAAGTGTAAAAACATAGCAAATATTCGTGCATGATAGTAGATATTACTTGATCCCTTCAATGAAATTTAAATTCTAATTGATTTTATGTAAACAAAATGAAACAATATATATTATGCATCGTTTGAAACTAATAGGATTATCCTTCAATAAAGTCATATTAGATTAATTTGCTAATTGCTGGCCCTTTTTCTCTTTTTCCCTTATTCAGAAATGTGGAAATACTTTGTGTGTGTCTGTGTTTTCAACAATTCATAATGCAGGAAATGTTATAAGTATCAAGGAAACAATTATGTATAACAGTTGTTATTTATCATGAAACTGACACTAGCTATTTTTTTGTTTGTTCGTAAAAGGCGTAGAATATAAACAGTAACGAATTGAAAGTTAAATGAAATACATTATAGTAGCACCAGTTAACGTTTTAAAAATTTAATATTGTGTTTCACATTTGCAAAATTAATTCTGTTGAAATTATTTTAACGATATATTGATTCGTACCCTTGAGTAACTTCTCGTGGAGATTGCCAACCAACAGATGTCTACAATAGTTAAAATACAATTTTAACATAGTATCTGTATATCTTCACCAGCAAAATTTACGCAGGAAAATTTGTCCAGCACAAAATTCATTTGGCTCGAGTTGGGTTCGAACCAGGGAGTCCACGCACAAGAGGCAAGCGCTCTAACACTTTCTTCCAAAAATAACCCTATTTTCATTAATTACGGTGTGTTCTTTCTTTCACTCTTTCCAGACAGAACTAGTTTTTGTGATTGGGATGAACACAATACAGTGCTTCTCTACCTTCTTTGGCCATACTTCAAATAATCAAGGGGCGGATTAACCCATGTGGAGGTCTGGAGCTAGAAAAAAATATGTGGACCTTCCTGACTTCGCCTAATAAATTTCTGTGAATGTACGGTAGGAGAGATAAGGGACTATATGTTTCATATGTTTGATTTGTTTCATATGTTTGATTATGTTTTATCTTATGATGATATATCTTGTATTATTCATTTTAGATAGCCAGATGATATTTTGATCAGAGTGGAGGGTCCCCGACCATCTAGAGACCCGAGGCTTCATAAGCAGAATTACTGAATCGCATATACAACATTGTCAGCTTCCCCCCCCCAAAAAAAATAATCTGGCTCTGACCTAATCTTATATAAAATTATGATATTTCTTACTGTAAATAATTAATAAAGTATCCCAAAATAATATTTTCTATACGTTTATAACTGAAAGAAATAATTGTGAGAAACACTGAGTACACTAAAAAAAACTTAAAGCATGTTAAATAAACACAAATAACTACAAGTGAACATTACAGACATAACGAGAATACATTCAAAATCAAAGCTTTGAGAATCGAGTAGCATTTTTAACAACATACGAATATTTTCAAAATCACTAAACTATTAGTACATTCTTCATCAAGTATCTAGAGAATAGGCGGTGAAGATCCCCTTATTTTATGATTTCTAGAACAAAATTATTTTTTTTCTATCTCAAATTCATTCATTTATTGTTTTGATTTATAGCAAAATTTTCTAACAATTAATACAATTCATATTATTTCAATGGTAAAAACAATGCATATGGTATTATTTCAAAGGTAGGTACAAAGAAAGCAATTTGGCGTTAAATTCATAAACTAAATGGTGCTATCCCTTCTATGCTTATATATACATCCCTACAAAAGAGAAAAAAGAAAATATTTGTAGTAAATCAGTGGTACAATACGCACCTCTGCTGAGTAAAATCCGTGGTTCGATCGCAGCTCTCGTCAAGTGAACTTTGCAGTGGACAAACGCTGTATACGTGAGTGTTCTCGTGGTTCCCCAGTCTCCTCCCACTTTCTTCACTCCACAATTATTACCCATCCTACCATCGTCTTCCTTACCTCGGTTGAAAAAAAATAAGAAACTGGAACGCTAAACTGAAAAAGGATCTGAATTTTTCATTTCATAAATAGTTTAACGTGCCTAAATTCTTGCATTACCTCCCTAAAAATTAAATTTTCCACACTTCTAGTTGAACGCGCGCCTCACGTTGTTAATCGAGGGTTTAGAATATGATTATCAAGAATGCATAATTTTAACTGACTGTCCCAAGGGAATTTTAGTTTAAGAAAATAAGTTTTCATTGGCGTCGTTTACGGGTTACGATATAGATATTGTCTTCGTGTAAGAAATCGTTTCCAGAAGTTATTTGGTGTTATCTCCCAACATCCTCTTTAGTATGCGCCGAAATCTTTTAAGTGTAGAAACATTTTCGTGAGGAATTCTGAGCCTCACATGACAGAGGGAAGTCATTTTTTAGTGGGAAAGAGGTAATTGTCCCCTAAATATGAGAGGTATAAAATTTTAATCAAATTTATACTAATATACTCATAAAAAATAGATACCTGTATCTCGGTATATAATCTTCTTCCCTCCACCTCCATCTTGCAAAAGCTGAAACAATACTGAATTTCGTCGCATGGATAAGGTGCTCAATTTGCTTTTAATCAACATTTTCAGCCTTAATTGTTCGTAGAATACATCAGGAAAGTTTTGATTTCTTTAGTATTTATCCTTGCGCTACCCATTCACTACATACAACTGTATATTAATGATATCTACGACTAAATATAATGAATGACTCTTTTTATTGGACTTCGGTTTGACATTTCGTTCTTAAATTGTGGCTGTTTTCGTAGTTTTCTGACAAATTTTCGACTCGTCAAAGAGCCGAAAGGAGGTATTGTGCACCCAGATTGATGTGTTCTTCTTGTCTTATTTTGGTATGTGGAATCACACATCAAAAGTTGCTTCCAAACACTGCATATATAGGGGCATATTATGTATTTCCGCTGTGAGTACAAGACTTTTTTAAATGTACTTTTTTATTTAAGTATTTGTTGTACTACTTTAATAATTTACAACATGTCTTCACAAAATGAGTTTTCCCTTTAAAAAACGTTTTCACGCATGTTTTGGGGTACATAGCTAAAGGTTCGACTATTGGTTGGTCATAATTTTTTACACTGAACTTTCTACACACCATTCAGGAAGCATCTTGGAATAAATTGACCGAATTAATAATCAAACTGTCTGGTACATCGCAATCTCAAATACATAGTACCTTAGTTTTAATGATTATAGGATAGTCTAAAATTCTCATATTAAAGAACATGCGCCTTTTGTGAAGCATGTAAAAATCTAAGGTTATTTTTATCTAAATTTTTAACATATAAAGTGTCTAAACGAACAACTAGCATTAGGAAATGTATCTTTAACTGAATAAAGTAATCACTTAAAGATTCAACAAATGAAGGTATTATATTGCAATGTTCTAGATGATAGTCTTTAAATAATGTATACGGAGTTTCAACCCTGCATCTTTTATTATAAAAAGAATTGTCTTTTGAAATTTTACATAGTTCGGGCAAGTCGTTCCTCTAAAAAATGTTTTCAATGTACAATACGTTTGTCGGCACACAACGTGACCTCGGAATAGGATAGCCTACTATTGTCCTAGCCCACAGCGGCCTCATACGGGAATTGGTTAAACTCCGTAGCTCATAGCAGCCCCAGTCGTTGGTATTATAGTATATCTCCTTCGCTCATAGCAGTCTCAAGAGATGGTATTAAAAGATTAAACTCCATAGCTCATACCAGGAGTAGATTATATAGGAAATCATAGTAGCGTAAAGGTTTTTGGTGGGGTGAGCGATCGGCAATGAATTGATAGTTCCCTCGTCTTGTCCTCTTCTTTTATAGTCATTTTCTTGGAGGGAGGACTCGTGAAAGGAGAGTCGGTTTTTTTCGTAGTTTTTTTTTCGGAATTCCCTTAGTTTCTTATTGGAGGTGTTGTCTCCTTACATCTTTCGCTATTGTTTTTTTAATAATAGTAAAAACCTGAGCTCGTAGTGAGAACACTTCGATTGCAACGCGTGTGGATATATGGATCTTTACAATATGAAATATATAACTTCCTGGAACAAATAATGAGAAATTACGAAGTTATTTCACTTAACAAATCCATATTTTCATTTGAAGTGTCTCAGCCACTTAGTTTCGGTAATCAAAAGGTATCTAAATGAAATTATATATAGTTTAACGTCCCACGTTTACCTTCTTTTAGGCCAAACGTGAAGAATCATTAAAGGAAGACATGATACTTAATGAAAGGAAGACGTGGGAAAACCTATAGCAAACCCATGAACACGTGTTGTTTACTACAAACTGACACGGATTAAGATCGAACCGGAAACCCTTATACCAAAGGTGAAACTGCGATACCGTTGAGCATTCATGTTTTTTCTCTTTCCCCAATCGTAAATCTGAATTAATTGAAATGGATTTTTGAATCGCTCCAATATGTGTTTTTGTTTTTGCGAAATCCTTGCATGGCGTGTAACAACATTTAATGTTTCCTCGTATATGCTGGTTCACTGAAGCCCCCAAATGTAACTAAGAATGTTTACATTTTTTGTTCCTTTTACTTAGTAAACTCAATAGCCTTATACAGTTATCTAGTACGACATTCCATAAATCTAATAGCAGAAATCTCGCACAAGAAACCTCAAAGAAAGGAAGAAATAGCACTGAATGTAAATTTGGGAACATCATAGAACTGAATAAAAGATAGCTTCGGATCTTTTCTGTTCTAAGATTTCTCTTTATTTCAACCGAAAAAGAGGAAGCTTAAAGTAAAAAAAAGAATCAATAAGAAATGAAAGGGAGACAGAGAGAAAGGTCAGAGAGAGAAAGAAAGAAGGAAAGAGAACATGGCGCTGCAGTTGAAGAGAGAGAGAGAAAAAAGAAAGAATCTTATATAAGAAAGTAACGGGAGTAAAACCATCCCGAAAAATTCCATATATACGATCTTCTACTAAAAGAACAAGACATTGAAACGTAATTTTGGAAGCCAGCGAAGAGACGATGAGAGAAAAGAAGAAGAAGGAAAAAACAGGGAGTTACATTACAGGAAAGAAAGAAGAGGCGGGTGAAGGGAGGTAGATCCGGTAGAGAAGCAAGCAGCTAGACGAACCAGACAAACTATTCCTTTGATGTTAGGGCGATGATCGATAAAACATTTCTCCTTCTTCGTGTAGTATACCGTATACCTCCCGTTGCACTGCTAAAGAAACGAGGTTTTGCCTTCAGTTTGCCACCCTTGCTTTCTTCTTTTCATTCATTCCTCCCTTCTTTTCTTCTTTGTTTATCTCTCTTCTCTGCTGCTATTGGAACTAATCGATCCTTCATCTTGCAAAAAAAAAAAAAAAAACTGACATGACTATTTGATTCTTTGCATGCATCGTTCCTTAGCCGTTGTTCTAATCATTGATAACATGACCTGGATTGGACTTTTTTTTTTCATATGTATACACAAACAAGCCAAAACTTCTCTCTCTTTCCTACATTATTTTATTAAAAGTCAAGTGGTTCAATAGATTTGTTATCACATTGGCATTTAAAGCTCCAGGGTTCATTTTCCACTACAAACCAATATCTGGAGCTTAATTGTTTCCTATTATTTCGTTAAGATTTTACCGCACAATTCAACCAATATATATATATATATATATATATATATATATATATATATATATATATATATATATATATATATATATATATATATATGCATCTTTCTGCCCCTCTGTAACACGATATCATCAAAATAATTTATTTGATTTTCACGGGACTTTGTGTGAGCTCTCTTCATACCAACGATGATTTAAAATCTTCCATTTTTGATTTTATGGTGGCAGGAAAGAGAGGGAAGAGCGAAGTAGGTTACAATTAATGGACGATATAAAAGCAGAAAGATCATACGTGAAGACGAAAGGATTAACGGAGGACCATGGAGCATGGAAGCTTCTCAGCTGCAGCAAATGACCTCATAATAAGGTAGAATACCTTTAATGATGATATTAAGAAATAAAGAGTTGGTAAAATCAACAATATATTTCAAACTTTCTTATAGAAACTTTGTGATGAAAAAATTTCACTATGGTTTTCGAAAAAAAAATATTTTTGACGGATAAGAGCATCAGATATTCCAAATAATCTACACTGTTTCGGGAAAAAATGGTCAAAGTCAGGAGGTAAAATGAATGGAATTAAGCAAAACTAAAAATGGTTATGTAATTCCTCAGGGACAATCATCATTACCTTATAATAAATTCTAATCATTAATCCATTAGTATAAGTCAAAATGATGGTAGAGTTTACGAAAAGGCATACGAACAGAAAACACAAACTCGCTTGTCCACCATAAACTCACACAATCTTGGATGGAACCAGGAAATTCTTGCTCAGGAATAAGTAATCTATTTCTGATACACAATGCACGTTTATGCCCTTCGGAAATCTCTAGGCTAAATGTACATCTCCGAATTAAAATCCGATCTCTTTGGCAATCACTCTTTATGGACACAGAATCATTTATCAAACACTAATGTAGGACCGATTTAAAACTAACTGTGTACAATATACGACGTTATTATTATTTTAACTTGTTAGATGTTAGTATAAATTCAAGTTGGAAGTAAAACCGTTGATTATAATTGTTCATAGTACGGAGTGCATATAGCATTGACATGTGGAATTGATGAACAATGGCTTAGTGGTAGATCGGCAAATTTCTGGTTCTAGATTTGATTCCTGGATATCTGAGTTTGTGCTGAAGAACACCGTGTTCGTAAGTTTTCTCGCGATCCTCCCGTTATCTCCCGCATTCTAATTCCACAAATTATTTCAATCGTTCACGTTCATTAATTACCTCTGAAAACACCCTTGGGGCATAAAGTTAAGAACAAAACCTGTAAACACCCTTCGGGCATAAAGTTAAGAACAAATCTCATATATGTTTCAATTACGACTCTACACCAGCTATCAGAAATATTTGTTTTTATGGATAAATATATGGACAAATGTGTTACAATATTTTGCGATAGATTCTTAACATCAAGATAAGAAAAAAAAATCAGATGGACCTGTTGTCGGAAGTACATACTTGCGTAGTTATAGAGTGTCGAAAACGTGAAAAATAACTATAAAGGTCCATAGCTTCACTAGTATAGGACTGACTGTAGTCGGGTCAAGACATCACTGTGGAACTAGTATGTGAACTATCCAAATATGCATCTTTCAGAACCTCCGGTAGTTGTACAATCGATTTCAGAGAGGCTGTTTGGAAGTACTTGATCACTCTTCACCTACCTCTCTCAAAATTAGTGTGTTAGTACTGGAGCATTCTTAACATAGACATTTGAATAGTTCACATGCCGCTTCCTCAGTGATATTTTGACCCAACTACGATAGAACTATGAACTTTTGAAGTTCACTTATTTCACTTTTTCGACATCCTATAACTCCAAAACTATTCCCTTTGGAGAGCAGGTCCATATGAACCTTTATATTTACTTTGATTTGAAGAATCAGTTCCGAAATTATTGTGACACTCTATATGAGGGACAAGGAAAGAACTAACATATATAATGAATACGTTACCAAATGATTGCTCCTAGTAGTCAAGTTTTCTTTTTTCCATCGACTTACAGTTAAGGATAAACATAAATTAGATTTCGACACTACACCATTAGTATGCGTTTATCCCGTTACAACACAACACAGGAATTGATTAGTTTACAAACAGCATTAAACTACGCAATACATTTCGTGAATGTTAGCAAATTAAGTGAGACCAGAAAAGGTAGATTAGGGAAAATAGAAAGGAAAGAAATCAGGAAATATAGATCATTAAAATATTTTATAAAAAAAATCGCATCTCTCTGGATGTTAGTTATTAATTATAATTTTCGTGAATCCGTTTTCAAAACAATATATATATATATATATATATATATATATATATATATATATATATATATATATATATATATATATATATATATATATATATTTTTTTTTTTAAGGTGTCCCTTATTTTGGGTAATTTCGTGTTGCGGAACGCACACCACCCAAATTTATTGTATGTGACCGTAAACACGCATTAGTGAAATAGCAGCTCTCTACGAGAACGTTAACCAGTGCCAACTTGACGACAAACTCCTGAAATGGCGTTTCCACTTTATAATATAATTTAGAATTTCCAACTGTGATAACGGAGAAACTAAAAGAGACAGAGAAACGAAACTTTGCACAAAGCAACTAAGGAAAGGACGACATCTGCTCGTGTATTGAAAAACAGCACCGGATGAACAGTGTTGCCAACCCAAGACAAAGTTTTTTTTTTTGTAAAAGGAATGACCTAAATTGAATATCATCATTGTAAGCAGCAATGAAAACAAAGCCAAAGGATATTGTAAAGGCAGACCAGTGTTGCAAACTTTTCGAGAAATAAAGTGTAATATGTGTTGGCACACACAGGGAGATAGGTACTAATGATCCGTACACCTTAAATCAGACATTGACAAGATTTCTTTGTGTTGACTCTAAGTCTAGAAGCATCCGCTGAAAATTGTTGTCATCAACAGAAGAGAAAAATTGAGTTTGGAAAACATACAATAACTCGGAAAACATCATTAGTACTGTGTGCTTTAAAACCTATAATGCGAGGCGGTAGAGCTTGGGGAGTAGAATCGTGGTTTTGTGAGATCAATAACTGATCGAGATATACGATGTCTTGTTAAAGCTGACAAGGTTTGTGAAAGGTGGCAACGCTGCACAGCAGCGGCTTTTTTACTCTTGATTTAATCATGGTTATCAGCGTCCTCAAAAGCCGACGAGTACCTAAACTCATGCAAATTGAATGCTGTTTTCATATTTTATCCAGGTTGTTGGGATTCCAATCTTTGTGCAGCGTTGGGTTGTTGGAATCCAACCTTGGCGAAAACAAATCTAGTCAATATCTGATTTAAGGTGTACGGAACGTTAGTACCTCACTTCCTGTGTGCGCCAACACATATTACACCTTATTTCTCGAAAAGTTTGCAACACTGATCTGCCTTTACAAAATCCTTTGGCTTTGTTTTCATTGCTGCTTCCAAAGATTGCATTCAATTTAGGTCATTCCATTTACAAAAACACAACTTTGTCTTGGGTAGGCAACACTGTTCATTCGGTGCTGTTTGTCAATACACGAGCAGATGTCGTCCTTTTTCTAGTCGCTTCGTGCAAAGTTTCGTTTCTCTGTCTCTTTTAGTTTCTCCGTTATCACAGTTGGAAATTCTAAATTATATTATTATGTGGAAACGCCATTTCATGAGTTTGTCGTTAAGTCGGCACGGATTAACGTTCTCGTAGAGAGCTGCTATTTCACTAATGCATGTTTATGGTGACATAGAATAAATTTGGGTGGTGCGCGTATCGCAATACGAAATTACCAAAAATAAGGGACAACCTAATATATATATATATAACTCAAACAATGAGTTTGAGTTTCTCTAGAATATTGAGCTGTGATGCTGTTGAGCTGTTTTCTCTCTCAGCAGTAACTTGATATAGGTCAAGACTCACTGCATATATATATATATATATATATATATATATATATATAAACCCATTACAATATGCTTTCTTGGCTTGCGCAAGCAAAAGTAGAAAAGAAACAGAAACATAACTGAGATCTTGTTTCATAGTTCATATTTTATTCAACACACAAAACTTCCTGCAATATTTTACCATTTTCCTTTCACAGTCTGTTTCCAACTTCTCCACTTATTTCTGTTATATATTTTCTTATTGTGCTTTCGAATCATAGTTTGCTGTTTATTCTCGCTTCAAGATGTTTCAAGGATGACATTGCATTGCCCCTTATCATTTTGAACTAAATTGCTTGTATCTTTCTTTCGTTTCTTTTTCTGAAAAAAAAAATCAAGATACTTAAAATTTTATAAAATTCTTTGTTTATGCAAATTTACTTAGTATTTTATTTTTAACAAAATATATCAATTTATGAATCAGCAAGTTCATCGCTAATGTGACTCTGGTCCTACTTTTAATATCCAAAACAGCCAAACGAATAGATAAATAATAGACAACGAATAGATAAAAGGCAATACATGTTGTTACGAAACTGTTAAAGTTTACATTTCTGGTAATAACCACTGACTTTCCAGTTTTTGAAATTTTGATTCGTTATGCAGCAGTGAGGTTTTGAATAAAAGGACCTACTATTAGTCTAGACTCCTAACCATGGCCGAGACAGTTGGCGAGTGCACGAACCATCATGCGAGATCAAATTTCTTAATAAAAGCTATTTCCAATAAATTTTTCTCGTCTGACAGAGAGATAAATTGAGAAAGCACCTGAACGGTTTGAGATGAATATCATTAAATCTGGAAACACTCACGTTAGCAATATAATACAGTGTTGAACTAAGGTTATGTGCCTAACGTTTCAAACTTTATACATGTCCAGAAAACAGCTTTATATTCCCAGCTACACACTCTACCTTACAAACGCTGGAAAACATAAGACACATTTTATCGTAGTTTTCATTATAGGGCATGTCCACGGAAAGGACAAAAATTCATGAAAGAAATGTAGTGATAGTTTTTAATCAAGTTGTTCTTTTGATAAAAATATAGTTGTGTGTGGCTAGAATCATTGATTATTTTTTCAGACAATTACTATTTTCTTATTTTTTCCGAAGGTTACCTTTCATCTAGTACGTTTTAATGTTGATTATATTATACAAGCTTTATTTATTACTACATAGGTCTTGTATTTTTCTGTCGGTATCCCAAGTAAAACTTCATAGAACTGATGAAATCTTTTCTTAAAGTAAAGTTCAATGTTCAACTCAATTAAATTGTGCTTATTTCAAATTATTATAAATGTATGTTGTTTATACTTAATAATAAAAGACCATTGACAAATGTAACGTGAGTTAACGTAACGTGAGTTACCCGACTCTGTGCATATTCCACTAAAATAAGTAGTCATAAAATGTAAATAAAAATTTAATATTTTTGCCATAATTAAATTGTGTGTGTCCCTATCATACATAATAATTTCATGCGCATAACTATGCCAGAACAAAAGAAAATGTACTGAAAAATCACAGGTTCTGAATGTAGGAAAAAAATTTGTAACGTGAGTTACTATAGCATTTTCTTTTCTCCTAGGTTTGCTGTATCATATCAAAGGACGATATTTGGTAATTATCTGTATAAATATGACAGCTTTCCTTTTTTAAGAAAAAGCGGAGCTTTTAAGTTTATTAGTAGTTAGTATTCTTCAAAATATACGTCATTACGTAACGTGAGTTACCATGGACATACCCTATATGGGTCATTTGACCAATATTATATTGCAATTTTGTAAGTTTACAAGGTATGGAGATTAGTCGATAATTTTCAGTCGTTCTTTCACATTTACTCTTTTATTGAACTTTTAAGTTGAGGAGTTTATTAACACGATAATTCTTGGTATTTTATTTTAGCCATTTATTCAAAGCTCCAACACACGAGTAAATTCTGCATAAAAGTATTGCTTATTTAACACTTGTAAAAGTAATGTAAAAAATGCACTAAAAGCATATACAAAAAGTGTATATTTAATAGTACAAGGTGTTTATCTTCAGCAATGTTACAATTTCTTAAACTAATCCTCTTGAAAAAGGTTTTCAAAAGTGTGAATGGTGCACACACACATACCTACACATTCTGTGTTCACAGTTCTTACAAGGAACCCCTTGAATGCGAGGTCGGAAGTGCAATCTCTAATAAGGTTCATTTAAAAGTGTAGCGTGAACAATGATGGCAGGAAAAATATTAATCGCTCATGACTCACCACGTGTATTAGGACGGCGACAGAAAATAAGCCTTTCTTGGTAATGTATGTATTACACTTCACAAAATGGACATCGTTGACATTCATGAAATGTTCAAAACAAACCTACCATAAACAATTTGCGCCATGAACACCAAGTAAAAAATGACGCGCCACGGTGATTACAAACGTTCGCATCATCAAGATCGAAGGTGAACTTCTTCGGAGTTACAAACCGTTCAGGACGTTCAGCTAGGTATCCACTCTTAAAGAGTGCACATAGAATCATAAAGGTATGACTGGAAGATGAGAACTGATGGAATGTGATGGTACCCTTTACACCAGTATGATTCAATACGCACTCTTTAAGAGTGGATACCTAGCTGAATGCCCTGAACGGTTTGTATCTCCAAAGAAGTTCGCCTCCGATCTTCATGGTCCGAACGGTCGTGATCACTGTGGCGTTTGTGATCATTTTTCATTCGGTGTTCATAGTGCAAGTTAATGGTTTGTTTTGAACATTTCGTGAATGTCAACGATGTCCATTTTGTGAAGTGTAACACATACATTCCATAGGGGAATGACTTGTGCACCTACCGGGCACGTATTTTCTGTTGCCCTCCTGATACACATGGTGAGTCATTAGCAGCTAATATTTTTCCTGTTATCATTATTCAGACTACACTTTCAAATGGGCCTTACTAGAGATTGCACTTGCGTCCTTGCACTCAAAGGGTTCAGTGTTACATTCAATCTTCATAAACAATAAATGAAACAGAAAGTTCATTCATGACACATCTTTGACACACACTGGACAATTTTGATGATTCTCTGTCTTTGTTTGTGTGACGTTTATAACACTTTTTTCTCGTCTAGCGTTGGTGCTTGAGGTCTTCCACTGCTATCACAGGTAACTCCAAATCATTCCATGATGACCAAAATGTGATCTTGAATTGCAGGAGTATTCTAGGAACTCAAAAGTTTGTCAACCATGTCTACGTGAAATAACCTTCCATGGCAGTTTTTGCTGAAAGCGCTAAATAAAATATGTGCCTCGATAGCTGCTACATTTTTCGGCATATTACTCCAAATAGTACATTTTCGTCTCTCTGTTCATTGTACTTCTGAATTCTGACAGTAATGACTAATTATTTTCTCTTTCAATGTAAAAAAAAAATGATTAATGTATAAAGGTAACCAAGAACATTCTATCGCTTTTTCACCCACCACATTCGAACATCGATATGTCACCTAGGACGTAGCTAGAAGATCAAAAATAATCTTCATCAGCATCGACGACTTTCTGCCAACGATTTGGAAGGCCATGAATTCAATCACAGTAAGAATGGTGGGCCGTGAAGCGAAGAATGTATCAAGTGCATTTTGCACCTCTACTAGGGATTTGAACTGGGGATTTCTAAAATGATTGTCCAAGGAGTGGAACAGGTGATAATCGGACGTTGTAATGTACGGGCAATGTGGCAGATGCAATAGTGTTTCCCATCCAAGGCGTAGAATGGTGTCCGGGTCATTCTAGCCACGAGGGGTTTAGTGTTGTCCTGTAACAGGAAGACCCCTTTGCGATTCAGAAGTACTGAATGCATGGTTTGAGTTCTTCTTAAGCAGGGCTGAACTGCTGACAGTAAACAGTTGGGTTGATTCTCTGACTAGCTGGGAGCAGTTTCCGATGCACGGTGCCACGAACAGTCCACCAAAAACACAAGATGAATTTTTTCTGGTGCAGTGCTGGTTTTTAGCTTTTTGGGACCGGTTCATGGGATACTAACCAGTGATGACGGCACCATGGAGCTTTGCTCAGACCCACGTCTCATCACATGTCAATATCCTATCCAGAAATGTCTCCTTCCTCAGTCGAGAGAGCAGAGAAACACAGGTGTCTTCTTGCGTTGCCTCCTGGCTCGGAGTGCCGAAATCATGTGAGACCCATCGACCCAACTTGTACTTCTTCGCAAGCTGATGAAGGTGCTGCCAAATGGTTTATCCATTCACACTAAATCTTAGCCCCAGTTCCTTACCTGCCTGCTCACTGTTCTCCTCAATTGATGCCTGGAGATATTTATTTTGTACACGTGTTGGTCTTCCGGCACATGGTGCGTCTTCGGTTGTTTCGTCACCGTGCTTAAACTTGTTAAACCACCACTGCACTGTCCGCGTAGTCAAGACACCGTCAACAAAGGTCTGTCATATCTTCTGCTCCGCTGCAGCGACGTTTAACCCCAGTTTGAACTCGTACAGCATAAATACCAATATGACACTTCGTGGAGATCTCATGTTCTTTCTGCCCTTACGCAAGTTCACTGTGTAACTGAACTGCCACAACCAGATAGTATGTTGGATATACCCACACCTACAACTGACCTTTGCCTTATCTCCATTCTCATTCAACTTAAGGTGTGATGCTCAATTGAGCACCGACCTCCACAAAAAACGACAAAACTTTTTGGTTAATTTTATATATAGCGCTCAATGTAAAACGATCGAAAATGATTTATTTCTAACACTTCTTTTAAATGGGCAAAAATATACACCAAATATGATTAAATCCTTCATAAAGCATGCGCTGAGGAAGGTAGTTGGAAAGATTTAGGTTTCAAACTCTTTGTATTCTACCATTGTTTCCTGAAGCGCTACTGACTAAGATTTACTTTTGTGATAAATTGCAAGTTTGACACTTGTGATCCTTGGTGGTGAAAGGTGAGAAACACTTCGTGTAATTCGCTTCTAGTCACTTGAAGGTTCACCCTCACTGTGAAAAAAGATGGAAAGTGGGTATTGAGGTCGAAGTAGTCACTATCAATTTCTTTACGGATTCACATAAGAGAGAAACAGAAGAATGAAAGGAAAAGAAACAGAAATGAGTTCTACGGACTAGTGTTTCTTTCTTGTACATGGAAATTCAAAATGCAGAAGTTTGTATTGTTAGGAACAATACAGTACGTATATAATATTTTTTATTTAAATATAGAACTAGCAATGTCAACGAGACGAGGAATTACAAGACACCTCTTGATTTGTCTTTCAAAAACGAGATAAGATTTATTTTCTGTTTTGGTCTCGTTTAGATTTATTTTTCACTCATCTTCTTTCTCATCTTCTTTCTCGACACAAGACGAAGAAAATCTCGCCTAGTGGACAGGTTTATATAGATTTAGGCTGATATATTAAAGACCATACCATTATATTGATGCAATGACCTAGTTTTATACAACTTCACAAAAAGCATGAGGTTGTCATATCGTATTAACACAGGGGTGCCCACAACGGGGGGCTATGACGCAAACTGCGTCATTGAAATATTTGGAGGGGTTAACAATCTATATAAATATGTTTGAGAGGGTGTAAAAATTAATCGAAAATATTTTTTTTCATGGAAGAACACATACGGATAGGCAATTGAGGGGGGGGGCGTCATGGACATTAGGGGGGGTAGGCACCACTGATTAACGTTACTACCGTATGCATTAAAACTGTATGTATACACTATTAAAATACTGTAATAACATTACTATATATTTTTATAAATATTTAATAATATTAAAGAAGAGAGCAATGCTTGTTCTGCAATATTTTAACGCTTAACGAACATATATCCAAACATGAGACGTGTACCAATCTGTACGTCTAACTGATCTTATCAAAGTTATATGAGTGAGTGTTAATATCCGTGCATAGTTTTCGTGAAAATTTAGGGCGGAAAACTTTGTGTTGTTCAGATGAAGCTCTTACTAAAATATAATACTCTCATCAATTTTGCCAGTAGCAAAACAACAGTATACAGTATAGTTAATCGAACATTTCGTTATGCTAGTAGTAAGATGACAGTATACAGTATGATTAAACAACCATTTCATTATGCCAGTAGCAAGACAACAGTATACAATATGGTTAATCAAACTTTACATTATGTCAGTCGCAAGACAACAGTATACAGTACGGTCAATTGGCCATTTGATTACATTAGTAACAAGACGACGATATACGGTATGGTTAATTGAACATTTCATTATGCCGATAGCAAGACGACAGTATACAGTACGGTTAATCGAACATTTCATTATGCCAGTAACAAGACTATAGTATACAGCATGGTTAATTGAACATTTCGAATGAACTCATAAACTTTAATTTTTACATAACTCTAATGCTGTATTGTTTAAGGTATGACGTATATAAGTGAATAATAGAATCTAGTTGAACAAAATGGCATATTTCACGTTAAATTATTATGTATATTTTTCTAGAAAATCAAGAAAATCAATGGAGGAAAGTGAAGACGTTTGTTGCTTGTCAGGTAAAGTTAACAGATTTTTAATGCTGCTAGAATATATTATTTATTTATTTATGTACTAAATATGAAGAAGATGTACTATCAAGTAGAAAATTGTATGTTTTGTCGTTCTATTTATCGTAACAGTGACGCATATATGTGTAGCACTGAGGAATATTATCCTAACTGTAACTTATACACTACTCGTAAATATGAGAAATTTGCAATTAGTAGAATCGTTTTATAGAAATGGTCGATAAATTAGGGAATTTATTAGATTTGGATGATAAAATTGTTAATTTGGTGCGAAGTGAATGTCCATTCCAAGTACGTCATTTCCAAATCCCAAAACAATTGAAAGAACAACACGTGAGTAATCAAAATATCAAACTTTTCACTCACATAGTCTTTTCCATACTTTAGCTAACTATTAGATTTTGTAGAGGAAAGTGTGGAGTCTGCAAAGTTAAATAGTTCCCTACCGCACATGTCACCTCCGGATCATCACGAAAGGTTTCCTTCCTCCCCAATATAGATGTGTTCAAATTATTAGACTCACGCTCGAAAAATACAAAATTGATGTAGGAATCCTAATTTCAGAGTTCTAGAACACTTAATTTAATGGTTAAACCACTAATATAGAATCCTTCATTTATTTACTGTACAGTTGAAATGGTGATATCACCGTTGAACGACAGATAGTATTAGTGAAGGGGGGATTCTGAAAGTGGTATTTCAGTTGTAAGATAGCTATTGTGGCTCCTATCAACAAGTTACAGTCTGAAGGGTTGTGGTTGCTGTCGCAAAAAGTTAACGACATTCTAAGTGTTGAACGGTTTGAATGGGCCAGTTTAAAATGATCGTGACATGTTTCGTGTATCTATTTATGTAGTCCTGTAATTGTAGCATAATGCGAAAAGCAAAAGACCTTTCTCCGCGTAAAATGGAAGTTAGCAAAATACTTCTGGTGGAAATAAGATGTACACCGCAATACATTGTGTGCTCGAATTACAATTAGCTGTGCTACATTCTTAATACAGTAATAGCACCAATAACAAATTATTAGATTCAGAAACAATGTAGGTAAGATAGGACAATATTAATTATGTAAATTGTTGAAATTAAAACGTTACATATATTTAGCTTGCACTTTAATAATAAGACGTTCATTCATCACTGAATTGTAAGAATTTCCTTCATCACCGAGATGAAATCGAATGATTAAGAGAAAATCGGAACAGGAGATGTCCCGCAATGTAATAATAATACACGAGCAAGAGATAAACTTGATCACACAGTGCGTGCTCACTGCAAACAACAATAAAAATTATACTTTTCTGTGTACTAGAGTTATAAACTTGACTTATCAGATCAACAAAGTTCGAAAGTTGTCATTGGAATATTTTACGACGGTCATAGTAATTTTTCTTCTTATTGCACATATTAAATTACTTTGTTTAATATCTGGTATTAGCTACAATATCCACACATCTGTCCAATATTCCTTCTAATAATGTCAAACGATAAATAAGCATGTATATCTTAATATAGTAAATGTTTATTTTTGCATATCTACCTCAACTAACTAACTAACTCTATGGTTTATGGAACCCGGAGGTTCAATGCCGAATTCACAAAAGCTCTCCACTAACTTCTATTCTTAGTTAACTGCATCCAATTTATACTTTGTATTCCAATCTCTGCGAGATCCATCTTAATATTATCCTCCCATCTGCGCCTAGGTCTTCCTAATGGTCGTTTTCCGATTGGTCTTCTAGTCAAGACTTTGAAAGCTTTTCTATTTTCTTCCATTCTAGCTATATGACCTGTCCACCCAAGCCTCCTAGACTTGACGACCCTAACAATGTTGGGTAAACCGTATAAATTATGTAGTTCCTCGTTATGAGGTTTCCGCCATTTCTCATTCCTGTTCTCTTGGGTCCGAATATTCGTCTCAGGATCTTGTTCTCAAATACTTTCAGTTTATGTTCTTCCCTCAGAGTAAGTGACCATGTTTCGCAACCATACAGTACAACAGGCATGATTATCGTTTTGTATATTTTAAGCTTCAAAATCCTCGACAGAATTCACGACGACAAGAGATTTTGAACCAAATAGTAACACGAATTCCCTGCTTTTAGTCGACATTTAATTTCTTCGTGAATATGATTTTCCTCTGTTAATATTGATCCTAGATATTTGAAACTATCCACTTTATCAAAAGTATTATTTAATATTTTAAAGCACCTATAACTTGCTGTATTACGGTCCCGACGCACTTCCATGTATTTAGTTTTCTCTGCATTTACTTCTAAACCCATGTCCCTGCAAGCGTTTAATAAGATCTCTGCATTTCTTTGTATTATTCGCCTATCATTCCATATTAAATTTACATCATCAGCATACGCCATAATCTGGTGAATACCGTTCAACTCTAGGCCCTGGTTGCTATCTTTGATTTTCCTTATAGCGTATTCCAGCACAAAGTTAAATAATAATGGCGACAACGCATCTTATTGTTTCAGGCCCATTTTCGACGTGAAAGCTCGTGGACAAAAATTCTCCTACCCGGATTTTATTTTGGAATTCATTTAAACATAGGGGGCGCGGTGGCTCAGTGATAGAGCGTTCACCTCCGGTGCTTGGGGTCCCTGGTTCGATCCCAGCTCACTCCGTGTGGACTTCGTGGTGGACAAACACTGGGCTTTCTCGGGGTTCTCCCGTTTCCTCCCATTTCCTTCATTTCACTCTTTTCTCATTATCACCGTCTCCTTTTGCCTAACCGGCATAAGCGTGGGACGTTAAACTTAAAGATTTTATTTCATTTAATTTTTCAATTAAACATATTATAATTAATCTAATTAGCTTTCTCGGTATTCCCAAGTTTTATAAGAACTTTGTATAATGTTTCTCACCTAACCGAGTCGTACGCCTTTCTAAAATCATTAAATAGTTTATATACAGAGGATTTGTATTTCCACCTTTTTTCGGGTATTTGGCGAATGGTAAATATTTGGGCAATAGTTGATCCATTTCGTCTAAATCCGCACTGATAATCTCCAATAATTTCATCTGAGTATGGGGTCAATCTTGCTAATAGAATATTTGAAAGGATTTTATAGGATGTTGACAACAGAAATGCCTCGATAATTATTACAGTCAGTTTTATCGCCTTTCTTGAGAATTGGAACAACTATTGATTCTTTCTACTTTGTTACAATTCTTCCTTGTTCCAGATAAAGAGGATGAGTTTGTGTATTTTGTTCCACAATTTTTCACCTCCAGCTAAAATTAACGCAGCCGGAATTTCATCTACACTCAGAGACTTGAGTTTCTTTAATTTCTTTATAGCGGTTTCTACTTCTATTCGATTGGGTTCTGCAATATACGGTTCTACGGTGTGCATCTACTTTTCTACACGCAGACTAGTTTTTGCTTGCGTGTTAAGCAAATCGTCAAAGAAATATTTCGATCTATTTAAGAGGCTAACCGTATCAGTGAGAACTGTTCCCTCAGTTTTTTTTAATATATAAGCACGAGGTTGATAGCCTTTCTTAAATACGCTGATCCCCTTATACATGTCCCGTATATTTTTATTTTTACTACTATCTTTGAGTTCCTTAATTTTAGCTTTCAAACAATCGCGTTTGTTTGTTTTAAAAGTTTTGGAAGTTTCCCGCCTGATGTCTACGAAATTTTGTGTAGTTATTTCATTTGGATTTTGTAGCCAGCGGAACTTTGCCTCCTTTCTCTTTCTGCTAGTTTAATGGATTCCTGGTCGAACCATGGTTTGTTCCTACATATTTCCGCGTGTCCCAATTTTTCTATTGCTGAACTTTTAATGCTATCTCTAATTTCAATCCAAGTATCCTCAACACTAGTGCACTCAGAGTCTTGTAAAACCGAGAATCTATTCGAAAGTTCAATCTGGTATTCCTCTCTTCTAATTTCTTTAAATTGAATCTCTCCGTTTTCGGACAATGAATATTACCTTTCTTCAACGATAATCTCTCTCGTATTATCGCTGCTACCAGGTAGTGGTCAGTGTCACAATCAACCCCTCTAAACGACCGGACATCAATTATACTATATTGTCTTCTTCTATCTACTAAAACGTGATCAATTTGATTATTATGTTTTTCCGTCTGGTGATGTCCAAGTGTATTTATGAAAGTCGGGATGTGGGAATTTTGTACGCTTCACGATTTGGTTTTTGGATGTTGCAAAGTTCACGAGTCTAACACGGTTGTCATTACTTTCCGTATGCAGAATTTCTTTTCCTGTAATCGGTTTGAAAATATCCTCTCGTCCTACCTTCGCATTGAAATCCCCTAATAGAATTTTCATACGGTATCGCGGGAGTTGGTCAATATCCGTTCCAATTCTTCATAAAAACTGTCTTTTATATCGTCATCCTTATCTTCAGTTGGGGCATGTACATTGAAAACAATAATACCACACCACCGTCCCTGAAAAATAATAAAAGAAAGTCGGTCAGTAAGAAATTTAACCCGTGTAATTGCTGGTAATATTCGTTTGTGAACGAAAAACCCTGTTCCTAACTGGTGATTTTTATTTTCTTCCCTGTAAAAGAACGTAAATTTTCCGAAATTCACAGATCCATTTCCTTCCCACCTAACTTCCTGAACTCCTACTAGGTCCATCCTGTATTTCTCTAACTCACTCATTACGGATTTTACGCCCCTTCCCTATAAAGACTTCTAATTTTCATGTTCCAAATGTTATGTACATTTTTTATTTTTTTTAATTTATTTTATTTTTTTATTTTTATTTTTTATTTTATTTTTTTGCTGAGGTGGTGCCAAGTTATCAGTCCTTCTCTGAAGCTTTTGTGAATATTTCTGAACAAGTGCTTTTTTACAGGATGAGGTTGTTAGCCTTACTCAAACCCCCAAGCTGGAGGACCACTCCTAGTCGGCTGTCCGTGACTTCTTATTCAGTATATTCGCAGCTAACCTCTATATCTAGAGGCCTTCTCCTCGATCCGCAACATGAGGACGCGCCATGCCGTGGTGACAGAAACCCACGTTACACGGATACCTGCCTCAAGGAAAGGTTTAAACCCTGAAACTTTCCTGTTGTATAAGCCATTGATTGCTTCCATTTCTACGGGGAGCCCCAAAAGTAGGTATACACCCAGTGGCTGATCTAGAGGGTAAAAAATAGAGAGGCCTGCCAGAACCCAGACTATGATGAGTATATCACGAGTTTACTATAAAATTCCAAAAATATATTAAAAAATAGCTTCAATTACTTTTGTCAGTCACAAACACTGAGGGGGGGTAGGCCCCCGACCTCGCAGTGGATCCGCCACTGTATACACCCCTGCATTGACCATGTATAATGTGGCTTGTAGGGTTACTTGCTTCTGCTGTTCCGTGCTTAAGGTATAAGTTTAAAAAAAAACATATAGACTAGTCAAATGAAGGGATAAATAATGAAAAAAAAAATGTGGAAAGCTCGAACAAATATTATTTCTTTCGTACACTAAATTTCTCTCCTCTACCAGCCAGGATTTGGCCGCCTCCTTGGAAAAATGGAACCAACAATTAGTTTTTTGTAAAATCTCGCTTGGAAAGTATTTAGAGCAATACATGTTACTACAAAAAATAATCTGCTGTAAATTCTCTACAAAACATTTTCTCTTCATTTCTCATCAGGAGGTCAATTTCCTTCTGATTCCCCGTATTGTTTATAGCCTCCCGAAACAAAATTCTAAATACACCATTGATTATGTATATTAATTTTATTAATTGTCTACTTAGATATGGAAGTGGGAATATAGCTATATACAAGTTTATGGTCATGCACCTAGGTATATATTATCTCTAAATTAAATATGAAAGTTGTTAATGACAATGGGTCTGATACAATACAGGGTTACCCAAAATTAGTTATACAGTTCCGTACTGATCAGCTCACTGTATTTAATATCATTGCTTATTGTTATCAAACAGGTAGACCTAGATTTTTTATTATTTGTTCTTATAGGCCAGTCAATAAGGGATGATTTTGGGTAGAATAAGGGGAGAAAATGGAAGAAAGCTGGAACTAATTTCATTTCTTTCCCAAAAGTGTCCGTAACAACATTCTAATTATGCACCTCTGTACCACCCCGGCTTTGACCGCCATCTTGAAAAAATGGCGCCTAAGGTTAATGTTGTGTAAATATCTCCCTTGGAAAGTATTTTAGAGCTAAACATGTTATTACAAAAATGATCTAAAGTAAATTTTCTACAAAAAATATTATCTTCATTTATTTCTGGGATGCTGCGTTTAGATGCAATAGGCGTGTAAAATATTCCATTTATAGTTCAGCATCGTTTTGTATCAGAACATTAATATCCATTTTCGGATACTATTTTGTTTTAGTAACTTTTTTTACAAAATATAAATTAACATATTTTTCATTGATTGCAGGTATGGCTAAAGATAAGTAATCAGCTCTATTGGGTCATCTATGTTCAAGATGTCGTCAGCTCAAAAATGTTTTATCTGTGAAAGACTTCTCAGTGATTGTGTTACGTGTATGGTAAAAGAAAAGGAACGGAAGACATTAGTAGACTGCAGTATTAAAGTTAAAGTTGGAAAGAAATGCCAACTTAGGGGACTGCAAAGTGTTACGGTTTATGAAAAGCGTACACAAAAGCAAGAAGTAGCAAAGCGTTGCTATAACGACGTACGTCAACACCTACGCCGATAATCGTTATGTCAGAAGTACTAAGATTTAATTTTCAAGAAATCTGCCAGTTTTATGGACAATGCACATCAGATGAACATGTAAGGACACAGAGTAAAGAATTATGAGTGAGCGTGAGAATGTACATGGCGTCGGATTCTATTATGGAAGCAATCGACAGAAGAAATGACGACTTGGTCAAATAAATTGGTATTAGTATTGGCAATGTTCATGATTTAGTTGCTGCTGTAGCCAGATAAGATTCCTCATGTATGAAGAAGTTCTACGAGATTTCTTCTGGAATGAAACGTGGTCGTTGGAAAGCTAATATTGTTTGAGATGCTATGGCCCATACTTTCAGCTACCTTAAAGCTAACAAGGAAGAGTGCCAATTTTCAGTGTGAAATTTTTCAAAATTATGATGCACTGCCAACTGAAACAACAATAAGAACTAAACTGAAATGAAAGTACTCAGAGGATATTGTTGTATCAACAATCAAAGGATGCAGGATGCAAAAGAGCCAAAACTTGAGAGCTGCCTCAACTATATCCATTTTTTCAGAATTTGAGATTTTAATGAAAACAGAAAGGTTTGTGGTACTTCTGCATAAATATGATGATAATTTGTGCCAGAACGCTCTGAAACCATGTTAAAAAATACGAATTTTAGAAACACATTTGTTCCAAAATGTACTATATACAGTAATTACTGTATTTGATTCAAAACATACTATATCCTTTCTTCACTTCATAATGTACTGCATCCAGTATTGTCTAATGCGTATGTCTTCCTTTTTTATGGCAAAATGTACTATATAACAGCCAAACAGTTCTTTCAAGCTTCTTTATGTATTCTGAGTAGGAAATATGATATTTTTATTTGTAAATTGTACTGAAAGGATTGAAGCTTTCATTTGACAACATCGCACTTGGCAAGATCACTTCAACACTGCAGTAAACATTATTGTTAATACCATTGTTGATGTCATTCTTACTGGTAGCAGTGCTTGGTTTTAACTAGTTGTTTCTGTAATACATTTGTATTTTGAAGCTAGTTTAATAAATACCATAATGTTATCGAGTGCAGTAGAGGACTATAGTGATCAAGGCGCATTGGAATATTGTGCTGAAACACCACCAGAACATTTACGGAAACGACACAAATAGATTGTGAACTTATATGTATTTATCTCATGTAATAAAAATATGTCAGAGTGTATTGTTTTAAGTAAGTAAGTAAGTGCTTTAGTACTATTTAGTATGTAAGTGCTTCAAAAATCTAATCTTGTATTGCCGTTTTCTATAATTTTAGTTTCAAAACATATCCATTTTATTTAGTACCAAAATATACTATATCCACATATAAATCGAAAAGACACTGTATCCATAAATTCATAAATTTTAAATATTTTATTAAAAATTATTAAGTACAGGTATGCACTTAACTATGTGTTATGAAAATAAATTATTAAATATTTTACCTAAATAAAATCGAATCATCATTCTACAGCTAAATTTAATGATAATATTTGCTTTTTCTATTTCCTGAAAACAATTCCAAATGTAATATAGTATATTTTGGAAACAAGCTCATTATATGATGCACACGATCCTAATGAAGAGAGGACATTAGGAAGATGCTTAGTACCATACTTTTGATTAAGGTGCACCGCAAGTTCTATTTGCAATGGGAATAAAAAAGATTTTGGTCTAGCTGCTAGAATTATGTCGTGCGAAATTGCTGTTTTTACTTTCCCAGTTTGTGGTATTCCCTTTCTTGTTTTTCAAGATAAGACTGTCGGGAAAGCATTTTCAGCATCCAGGAATGAATGAATTAACGTCATTCAAAAAATTATCTGCTGATGAATACTCTTCAGTTTTGTAAACCTGGGATCTGATATCTTCAGCAATTATTTGTCCGGCTGTCATTACATTTCTCAACTTCTCTTTATCCATATGCTTACGCTTTTAACGATCATACCTTACATCCGTGAGAATCAACATGCACGGCAGTGCATGGCAGCCAAGTTCGGCGAAGAAAATAAAAACTGGCCTGCACTGCCGTAAGCATATTATACACGAACAAGAGTTTTGGGTAAAATCGCCGATTTCGAGGCTTTGTAAAAACGATTCTATTAAGGGTAGAAACATGAAATTTAGAATCTAAGGAGATATCCCACAGATGTGCTCATATGCCAAATATCACATTCCTACCTTCAACCATATTTGAGTACTGGACCCCCAAAATATGCAGTTTTCAGGCTCACTGACTCACTGACTCACTCATCAAATTGATTAGGTAATTCCCAATGACATAGAAACGTGAAACTTTGCATAAAGGTACCCTACAATAACTCGAGTATGGAAAAAGTCCGAAATCTGAGGAATGTGCTATGGGAAATCTTTTATGGACAAAAAACTGTCCTTAGCCAGGAAAAAAATCATTTCACTCACTCACTCATCAAATTGTTTAGGTACTTCCCAATGAGATAGAAACGTGAAACTTTCCATAAAGGTACCCTATAATGACCTGAGTATGGAAAAAGTCCGAAATCTGAGGAATGTGCTATGAAAAATCTTTTATGGGCAAAAAACTGTCCTTAGCCAGGAAAAAATCGTTTCACTCACTCACTCATCAAATTGATTAGGTACTTCCCAATGAGATAGAAACTTGAAACTTTCCATAAAGGTACCCTAAAATAGCTTAAGTATGGAAAAAGTACGAAATCTGAGGAATATACTATGGGAAATGTTTTATGGACAAAAAACTGTCCTTAGCCAGGAAAAAAATCGTTTCACTCACTCACTCATCAAATTGATTAGGTATTTCCCAATGAGATAGAAACGTGAAACTTTCCATAAAGGTACCCTATAACGACCTGAGTATGGAAAAAGTCCGTAACCTGAGGAATGTGCTATGAGAAATCTTTTATGGGTAAAAAACTGTCCTTAGCCAGGAAAAAAATCGTTTCACTCACTCACTCATCAATTTTGAGTAGGTACTTCCCAATGAGATAGAAACTTGACACTTTCCATAAAGGTACCCTATAATGACCTGAGTATGGAAAAAGTCCGAAATCTGAGGAATGTGCTATGGAAAATCTTTTATGGGCAAAAAACTGTCCTTAGCCAGAAAAAAAATTGTTTCACTCACTCACTCATCAAATTGATTAGGTACTTCCCAATGAGATAGAAACTTGCCACTTTCCATAACGGTACCCTACAATAGCTTAAGTATGGAAAAAGTACGAAATCTGAGGAATATACTATGGGAAATGTTTTATGGACAAAAAACTGTCCTTAGCCAGGAAAAAAATCGTTTCACTCACTCACTCATCAAATTGGTTACGTAATTCCCAATGAGATAGAAACGTGAAACTTTCCATAAAGGTACCCTATAACGACCTGAGTATGGAAAAGGTCCGAAATCTGAGGAATGTGCTATGGAAAATCTTTTATGGGCAAAAAACTGTCCTTAGCCAGAAAAAAAATTGTTTCACTCACTCACTCATCAAATTGATTAGGTACTTCCCAACGACATAGAAACTTGAAGCTTTGTATAAAGGTACCCAATAATGACCTGAGTATGGAAAAAGTCCGAAATCTGAGGAATGTGCTATAGGAAATCTATTATGGGCAAAAAACTGTCTTAGCCAAGAAAAAAATCGTTTCACTCTCTCACTCATCAAATTGATTAGGTACTTCCCAATGAGATAGAAACGTGAAACTTTCCATAAAGGTACCCTAAAATATCTTGAGTACGGAAAAAGTCATGAAATCTGATAAATGTGCTATGGGAAAGTTTTTATGGGGAAAAAACTATCCTTGGCCAGGTAAAAAATCGTTTCAATCACTCACTCATCAAATTGATTAGGTACTTCCCAATGAGACAGATACGTGAAACTGAGCACAAAGGTACCTTATAATAACTTGAGTATGGAAAAAGTCCGAAATTTGACGAATGTTCTATGGGAAACTTTTTATAGGCAAAAAACTGTCCTTAGCCAGGAAAAAAATCGTTTCAGTCACTCACTCATCAAATTTTTTAGGTACTTCCCAATGAGATAGAAACTTGAAACTTTCCATAAAGGTACCCTAAAATAGCTTAAGTATGGAAAAAGTACGAAATCTGAGGAATATACTATGGGAAATGTTTTATGGACAAAAAACTGTCCTTAGCCAGGAAAAAAATCGTTTCACTCACTCACTCATCAAATTGATTAGGTATTTCCCAATGAGATAGAAACGTGAAACTTTCCATAAAGGTACCCTATAACGACCTGAGTATGGAAAAAGTCCGAAATCTGAGGAATGTGCTATGAGAAATCTTTTATGGGTAAAAAACTGTCCTTAGCCAGGAAAAAAATCGTTTCACTCACTCACTCATCAATTTTGAGTAGGTACTTCCCAATGAGATAGAAACTTGACACTTTCCATAAAGGTACCCTATAATGACCTGAGTATGGAAAAAGTCCGAAATCTGAGGAATGTGCTATGGAAAATCTTTTATGGGCAAAAAACTGTCCTTAGCCAGAAAAAAAATTGTTTCACTCACTCACTCATCAAATTGATTAGGTACTTCCCAATGAGATAGAAACTTGCCACTTTCCATAACGGTACCCTACAATAGCTTAAGTATGGAAAAAGTACGAAATCTGAGGAATATACTATGGGAAATGTTTTATGGACAAAAAACTGTCCTTAGCCAGGAAAAAAATCGTTTCACTCACTCACTCATCAAATTGGTTACGTAATTCCCAATGAGATAGAAACGTGAAACTTTCCATAAAGGTACCCTATAACGACCTGAGTATGGAAAAGGTCCGAAATCTGAGGAATGTGCTATGGAAAATCTTTTATGGGCAAAAAACTGTCCTTAGCCAGAAAAAAAATTGTTTCACTCACTCACTCATCAAATTGATTAGGTACTTCCCAACGACATAGAAACTTGAAGCTTTGTATAAAGGTACCCAATAATGACCTGAGTATGGAAAAAGTCCGAAATCTGAGGAATGTGCTATAGGAAATCTATTATGGGCAAAAAACTGTCTTAGCCAAGAAAAAAATCGTTTCACTCTCTCACTCATCAAATTGATTAGGTACTTCCCAATGAGATAGAAACGTGAAACTTTCCATAAAGGTACCCTAAAATATCTTGAGTACGGAAAAAGTCATGAAATCTGATAAATGTGCTATGGGAAAGTTTTTATGGGGAAAAAACTATCCTTGGCCAGGTAAAAAATCGTTTCAATCACTCACTCATCAAATTGATTAGGTACTTCCCAATGAGACAGATACGTGAAACTGAGCACAAAGGTACCTTATAATAACTTGAGTATGGAAAAAGTCCGAAATTTGACGAATGTTCTATGGGAAACTTTTTATAGGCAAAAAACTGTCCTTAGCCAGGAAAAAAATCGTTTCAGTCACTCACTCATCAAATTTTTTAGGTACTTCCCAATGAGATAGAAACTTGAAACTTTCCATAAAGGTACCCTAAAATAGCTTAAGTATGGAAAAAGTACGAAATCTGAGGAATATACTATGGGAAATGTTTTATGGACAAAAAACTGTCCTTAGCCAGGAAAAAAATCGTTTCACTCACTCACTCATCAAATTGATTAGGTATTTCCCAATGAGATAGAAACGTGAAACTTTCCATAAAGGTACCCTATAACGACCTGAGTATGGAAAAAGTCCGAAATCTGAGGAATGTGCTATGAGAAATCTTTTATGGGTAAAAAACTGTCCTTAGCCAGGGAAAAAATCGTTTCACTCACTCACTCATCAATTTTGAGTAGGTACTTCCCAATGAGATAGAAACTTGACACTTTCCATAAAGGTACCCTATAATGACCTGAGTATGGAAAAAGTCCGAAATCTGAGGAATGTGCTATGGAAAATCTTTTATGGGCAAAAAACTGTCCTTAGCCAGAAAAAAAATTGTTTCACTCATTCACTCATCAAATTGATTAGGTACTTCCCAATGAGATAGAAACTTGCCACTTTCCATAACGGTACCCTACAATAGCTTAAGTATGGAAAAAGTACGAAATCTGAGGAATATACTATGGGAAATGTTTTATGGACAAAAAACTGTCCTTAGCCAGGAAAAAAATCGTTTCACTCACTCACTCATCAAATTGGTTACGTAATTCCCAATGAGATAGAAACGTGAAACTTTCCATAAAGGTACCCTATAACGACCTGAGTATGGAAAAGGTCCGAAATCTGAGGAATGTGCTATGGAAAATCTTTTATGGGCAAAAAACTGTCCTTAGCCAGAAAAAAAATTGTTTCACTCACTCACTCATCAAATTGATTAGGTACTTCCCAACGACATAGAAACTTGAAGCTTTGTATAAAGGTACCCAATAATGACCTGAGTATGGAAAAAGTCCGAAATCTGAGGAATGTGCTATAGGAAATCTATTATGGGCAAAAAACTGTCTTAGCCAAGAAAAAAATTGTTTCACTCTCTCACTCATCAAATTGATTAGGTACTTCCCAATGAGATAGAAACGTGAAACTTTCCATAAAGGTACCCTAAAATATCTTGAGTACGGAAAAAGTCATGAAATCTGATAAATGTGCTATGGGAAAGTTTTTATGGGGAAAAAACTATCCTTGGCCAGGTAAAAAATCGTTTCAATCACTCACTCATCAAATTGATTAGGTACTTCCCAATGAGACAGATACGTGAAACTGAGCACAAAGGTACCTTATAATAACTTGAGTATGGAAAAAGTCCGAAATTTGAAGAATGTTCTATGGGAAACTTTTTATAGGCGAAAAACTGTCCTTAGCCAGGAAAAAAATCGTTTCAGTCACTCACTCATCAAATTGATTAGGTACTTCCCAATGAGATAGAAACTTGACACTTTCCATAAAGGTACCCTATAATGACCTGAGTATGGAAAAAGTCCGAAAGCTGAGGAATGTGCTATGAAAAATCTTTTATGGGCAAAAAACTGTCCTTAGCCAGGAAAAAATCGTTTCACTCACTCACTCATCAAATTGATTAGGTACTTCCCAATGAGATAGAAACTTGAAACTTTCCATAAAGGTACCCTAAAATAGCTTAAGTATGGAAAAAGTACGAAATCTGAGGAATATACTATGGGAAATGTTTTATGGACAAAAAACTGTCCTTAGCCAGGAAAAAAATCGTTTCACTCACTCACTCATCAAATTGATTAGGTATTTCCCAATGAGATAGAAACGTGAAACTTTCCATAAAGGTACCCTATAACGACCTGAGTATGGAAAAAGTCCGAAACCTGGGGAATGTGCTATGAGAAATCTTTTATGGTAAAAAACTGTCCTTAGCCAGGAAAAAAATCGTTTCACTCACTCACTCATCAATTTTGAGTAGGTACTTCCCAATGAGATAGAAACTTGACACTTTCCATAAAGGTACCCAATAATGACTTGAGTATGGAAAAAGTCCGAAATCTGAGGAATGTGCTATGGAAAATCTTTTATGGGCAAAAAACTGTCCTTAGCCAGAAAAAAAATTGTTTCACTCACTCACTCATCAAATTGATTAGGTACTTCCCAATGAGATAGAAACTTGCCACTTTCCATAACGGTACCCTACAATAGCTTAAGTATGGAAAAAGTACGAAATCTGAGGAATATACTATGGGAAATGTTTTATGGACAAAAAACTGTCCTTAGCCAGGAAAAAAATCGTTTCACTCACTCACTCATCAAATTGGTTACGTAATTCCCAATGAGATAGAAACGTGAAACTTTCCATAAAGGTACCCTATAACGACCTGAGTATGGAAAAGGTCCGAAATCTGAGGAATGTGCTATGGGAAATCTTTTATGTTGAAAAAACTGTCCTTAGCCAGGAAAAAAATCGTTTCACTCACTCACTCATCAAATTGATTAGGTACTTCCCAACGACATAGAAACTTGAAGCTTTGTATAAAGGTACCCAATAATGACCTGAGTATGGAAAAAGTCCGAAATCTGAGGAATGTGCTATAGGAAATCTATTATGGGCAAAAAACTGTCTTAGCCAAGAAAAAAATCGTTTCACTCTCTCACTCATCAAATTGATTAGGTACTTCCCAATGAGATAGAAACGTGAAACTTTCCATAAAGGTACCCTAAAATATCTTGAGTACGGAAAAAGTCTGAAATCTGATAAATGTGCTATGGGAAAGTTTTTATGGGGAAAAAACTATCCTTGGCCAGGTAAAAAATCGTTTCAATCACTCACTCATCAAATTGATTAGGTACTTCCCAATGAGACAGATACGTGAAACTGAGCACAAAGGTACCTTATAATAACTTGAGTATGGAAAAAGTCCGAAATTTGACGAATGTTCTATGGGAAACTTTTTATAGGCAAAAAACTGTCCTTAGCCAGGAAAAAAATCGTTTCAGTCACTCACTCATCAAATTGATTAGTTACTTCCCAATGAGACAGAGACGTGAAACTAAGCACAAAGGTACCTTATAATGACTTGAGTATGTAAAAAGTCTGAAATTTGAGGAATGTCGTATGGAAAAGCTTTTATAGGCAAAAAACTATCCTTAGCCAGGAAAAAAACTTTCACTCACTCACTCATCAAATTGATTAGGTACTTCCCAATGAGATAGAAACTTGAAACTTTGCATAAAGTTACCCTAAAATAACTTGAGTATGGAAAAAGTCCGAAATTTGAGGAATGTTCTATGGGAAAGTTTTTATAGGCGAAAAACTGTCCTTAGCCAGGAAAAAAATCGTTTCAGTCACTCACTCATCAAATTGATTAGGTACTTCCCAATGAGACAGAGACGTGAAACTGAGCACAAAGGTACCTTATAATAACTTGAGTATGGAAAAAGTCCGAAATTTGAAGAATGTTCTATGGGAAACTTTTTATAGGCGAAAAACTGTCCTTAGCCAGGAAAAAAATCGTTTCAGTCACTCACTCATCAAATTGATTAGGTACTTCCCAATGAGACAGAGACGTGAAACTAAGCACAAAGGTACTTTATAATGTCTTGAGTATGGAAAAAGTCTGAAATTTGAGGAATGTCCTATGGAAAGTTTTTATAGGCAAAATACTGTTCTTAGCCAAGCAAGAAATCGTTTCAGTCACTCACTCATCAAATTGATTAGGTACTTCCGAATGAGATAAAATCGTGAAACTTTGCATAAAGTTACCCTATAATAACTTGAGTATGCAAAAAGTCTGAAATGTAAGGAATGTGCTATGGGAAATTTTTATGAGTGAAAACTGTCCTTAGTCAAGCAGAAATCGGTTCACTCACTCGCTCATCACATTGATTTCGTACTTCCCAATGAGATAAGATGTGAAACTCTGCATAAAGGTATCTTATAATGACCTGAGTATGGAAAAAGTCCGAAATGTGACCGATGTGCTATGGGAATTTTTTTATGGGCGAAAAATTGTCCGAAGCCATTAGGTACTTCCCAATGAGATGAAGATGTGAATGTCTACACGAAGGTAGCTTATGAAATAAAGGCTTGAATATGAAAAATATCCGAAATTTAAGGAATGTGCTATGGAATTTTCTATGGGCAAAAAACTGTCCTTACTCAAACAGAGATCGGTTCAATTACTCACTCATCATTGATTAGGTGCTTCCAAATGAGATAGAGAATTGAAACTCTGCATAATGGTACCCACCTTATGTAATGACTTGTGTAAGTAAAGGTTCCAAATTTAAGGAATGTACTTCGGGAATTTTTATGGGCGAGAAACTGTCCATAGCCATTAGATACTTCTTAATGAGATAAAGATGCGAAACTCTCCATAAAGGTACCCTATAACGGTTTGAAAATGAAATTTGAGGGATTTGCTATGAAAAATTTTTCATTGGCAAAAATACAGTCCTTACAATCAGTAATCGGGAACAATTCCGCTATTGAACACATCATGTGCATAGTGATAATGTTGTCAATCATCTGAGTGGTCGAGTTGGTGCCCTCCTCGCTGGTCTATTGGCTACCACGTGCGCCTTTGGTGTATGGGGTCCTGAGTTCGATTTCCGGTGGAAGAGCCTTTGGAATCTTAACTCTCCTCGATGTTTCTGTGTTCGTGTCCCTGTCGTTCTAGGTTAATAGATAAACGAGCTAAGGTCACTGAGAAAAATCCGTTATCCGAACAACGGTATAGTGTACAAATATATGGGATCCTTATGTTTACTACATAAATCAATACTTAATATACGTTATCCATATGCTACATACGTACTGCCCTCTTTCCCGCTTAGATGTTACACAATGTCGTTGCAGGATGTCTGACATCTAACAGTCTTCCGTACATTACGTACGTCAGCTATGTTACATACGGCCATCTGTATGTGAGATCCTGACCACCTACATACAGGCTTTTCGTTCGTGCGGAAAGTACGTTTATTCGGAACACTTATACGGAAAGTATGTTTAAAATATACTTTTTCAGTTATACGTTTAGTGTACGTTAAGTCCAAAAACTACAAAATTTACACATGTAACAAACGTTTTTACGTACGCCACATACATTTTTTCTCAGTGTGCGAGTAAAATAAGTGAAAGCTAGTAATAAGTAGTTAAGCAAGTTAATGAGTCACGCTCTGTGAATCAGTTAACTTTTAAAATCGTGGGCTAAGCACCTACATACTGCCGTAAATTTCGTGGTTGGAAACCCAGAAAAGAAAAGCCATTATTTTGTCTTTTTTCGGTGAAGATTTTTTCCTTTATTGCAGTCATTGGTATTAAATAGATATTGAAATTAATTTGATAAGTAAGATACTGTAGAGGTGAGAATATTTAAAATTAATGATGTTTTCGAAGAAATGAGGAATTCAATTGTTCGAATTTATGTGAGACTAGCAACAAAATGTAAGTGATTTCGTAAATATATTGGTACCACGAGCTATATTATAGTTACCACAGTCGTTATGTAAAAATTGTCTTCATGCTTCGTGTCTCTATCTGTGAACAGTGTGAGAATCTCTTACGTATCAGTATTTTCATCAACAGTGAATTTCGTGCCTTTGTTCTTCATATTTCCTGAATTTGCCTTCCTGGGGGTTCGCCCTCACACCCTCGTCTTTGCTTGGCCTACTTCCTCACACCTCTTAATCTTACAATTCCCGAATTTCAAGTTTCTTTTCCTATTTCAACTAAAGATAAGATTTTGTATTCCAGGAAAACGCCTATTTAAATAACATGATGATTTCTTCATCTCTCTTTAGACTACTTAAAAATTAAAAATATTCAATTTTAACAATTTTTCTGTAGGTTAGTCCCAGGAGGCTACAATCGTGCCGAATTTCATCATTCTAATCCAGCCGGAAGTGCCTAAACATTTTGGGGTTTAGGAGACGTCCAATATAAATAACATGGAAAAGATTTTTCAGTTCGCCATAAAACCACTCTGAAGTTGGAAATTTTCATTTTACTGACTTACTTAGGTAATACTAACAAAAACGTTGAAGCGTACCGAATTTCACGTTTGTATTCCAATTTCAAGTACCTAAAATATGAGATTATAAGTCCAAAAAAGGCCTATTTAAATAGCATGGGGAATTTCTTCCTCTCCCCTTTAGACTCCCTAAAAATTAAAAATATTCACTTTTGGCAATTTTTCTGTCGGTTAGTTCCGAAAACCTACAATCATGTCAAATTTAATCATTGAAGCCCTACAGAAAGTGCCCTATAATTTTGGGGTGTAAAATGTGTCCCATATAAATACGTACCACGGGAAAGATTTTTCAGTTCCCCATAAAACCACTCTAAAGTTGGAATTGTTAGTTTTACTGATTTACTTAGGTAATACTAATGAAAACGTACAAGCGTACCGAATTTCAATTTTTTATTCCAATTCCAAGTTCCTAAAACATGAGATTATATGTCAAAAAAGACCCATTTAAATAATATGGGAAAATTCTTCAACTAGACCCATTTAAATAACATGGGTAAATTCTTCATCATTTCAACTTTCCACGTCAACCGGAAGCACTCCTTTAATTTATGTCAGTTCATGTAGTTTTATATACAGTTAGGATATGTTGGTGGCAAATATTAAGTTTACAAGTTATTTGAAAGGTGTATATCATTGGAAGGAAAACCCGAGGCAGTATGAAACTGCGCGACATGAACTCCGTACTTTCGCAATGTGGAAGGGTAGAGAACAACTAAGTATATTGAAACACCAGCCATGTCTAGTGATGTAGCAGCAAGGATTCACCATCAAGGGTTTTGGGCCCTGTTGATACTCTTCGTATTTAGGTAATGAAAAATGAGATATTAGCGATCGTGATTTTGTAGTTCGGGTAAATGATATAGAATCTCGTTTGGACATAACTCTCTGACAGATATTTAATAGAATAAATCCTCCCTGCTATTCTAGTGGCTAGCATGTGCGCCTTTCTTGTGCAGGCTCTTGGGTTCGATTCCCGGTGGGTGAGCCCTTGGGAACTAATGTTGCATGTAATACATTATGACTCCTTTAAAAATGTACAATTTTAATTTTAAATCCAGCAATATGCCACAATTGAGAATCCCAATATACGATATTGACATAGTGAACTACAAAAAGAAGTGAAATAAGAACAAAAACACCAGAGGTGCAAAAACTGCAGCCAAGTTCGCCAGCCTCAAAAAGTGTTGAGATGAGGATGGATGAGCCAAGTTCCTTGGTCACTGCATCTGAAAGGAACACTGGAACTTGGCGTGAGGTGTCTAACAGATTCGAATACATTAAGATGTATGTTCCTAGTTTCACGACCGGGACATTTCAGCCCTAATGCTAGTGGTGACCCCCAAATCCACCATGCTCACAAACACCATCCCTAAGGCTCGTTAACATCATTTACTTTGACACTTCTTGGAGGAATATAAGTTTTCCTTGTCTGGGTTTCGAACCACCAATCTTACTGCAGTATACTGTATATGTGCCTTAACAAAGTTGATATTCTTAAGGTTGATAGAGGTCCCAAACCCACCACGCCCACCACCACTATTCCTAAGGTTCCTTAACATCATTTTTCCTTGACACCTCGCGCCAAGTTCCAGTGTTCCTTTCAGATGCAGTGACCAAGGAACTTGGCTCATCCATCCTCATCTCAACACTTTTTGAGGCTGACGAACTTGGCTGCAGTTTTTGCACCTCTGGTGTTTTTGTTCTTATTATATATTCTGTATCATGAAAGCAACTATAGGCTTTCTGTTTTGTTTGTTGATATACACAAGTGTCAAAAACTTAAGCTTAATGCAAATAGTCGGAATGGAAGGACATCGCGACCACAGGTGGATGGCATGTATTGCCTGTGAGGAGCATTGAACCGTCTACGGAAAATGTCTGCCTGGTCCTCTATGGGAAGAAATCGAATTCTAGTGCTTGAGTTCGAAATAGGCGCATTCCGTGTATGCACTGAGTAGAGAATTGTACTGAGCGGAGGCTATTGTCGAGTTGAATGAGGAAATATATTAATGTAATATGGCACAAAGATGCCATTTGGATGCATTGAGCAAATGCCGGATCATCAGATGCTCGGAAAAAAGTAACACAGATAGCAGTAGCATGAGCCATCAATATGCCACAAAGTGTCGTGTCTAGGTTGTGGAAACAGTTTATCGACATCTGAGACATCAGCCGTATGCCCGATGGAGTACGTCTATGAGTGACAACTCCACAACATGAGCGATACTTATCCGTAAGTGCGCTTAGGAACCGGATCATGCCTGCAAGAAATTGTCAGCGGAGTCTGCTGCCGCCTCAAGAGTGAGAATGTCAGCCATACTGTGTACCGAAGACTGAGATCCAGTGGTTCGAATACCCGAAGACCAGCAACATGCGTTTTACTGACTCAGGCACACAAAAAGCCCATTTACAGTGGTGTCGAAAACCACGATTCAGTTCCCAGAGGGAACCCATAGCATTGTGAACTCTGTGATAACAGAAAACTCGCTTACATTCCAAGAACATTGTGGAAAGGAATTGGCATGGTGGTAGTGAGGTACTGGTCTGCGTAGGCATTATGATGAATGGTAGTATTGACATGCGCATCTTCAATGCTGGGTCCATCATGCTGGGCCCATCTTCGATGGGCAGACGTACAGAGACGAGGTTCTAAATGCCCATGTGCGGCTTTTCAGGGACACAGTTGGCCCACAGTTTCTGTTCATGGGTGACAATACACGTCCCCGTTGAGTCAGACTGGTGGCAGAATATCTAGATACGGAAAGCATCCAACGTATCGAGTGGACAGCACGATCTCTTGATCTAAATCCGGTTGAACATACTTGGGACGCATTACGAAGACGTGTTAGAACCCGCCAGTCTCCCCCAAGGTACACCAGGAGCTCTGTACTGCTCTTCATGAGGAGTGAAATCAGCTAACCCAAGAGTTCTTCAATAACCTGATCTTGAGCATGGAACCATTGCCAGACATATATGGCTGTTCAGGACAACCATATCACATATTAACCTGTTCTCATGCCGCAAATGCGTCTCTTAGTGTTTTTGTGGTATGCGTATTTTGGTACCAAGTTTCGAGTTTGTGTTATATGACTTTTTCTATCATGTTTTCTTTCAAATTTTTCTTGTTCCGTGTTAGTGTGACCTTTAGGTGTGATATATTTATATGATGGTTCCATTTGGTGTCACTTCTTTATCTTCTTCCTGCCCTATGTATTCGAATAGTCATTATGCTTAAGTTTTGGACACTTTTGTAACAATATCTTTTGAGTACTTTTTTCAGTTGACAGTGCATCATCATAATCTTGAAAAACAATCACTGAATGAAAGCTGGTACTTTTGCAAGTTAGCTTCAAGGTAGCTAGAAGCATCAGCCATAGCACCTGAAACAACATTTTCTTTCGGAGGACCGCCTTCTGTTCTAAATCTTGTAGAAATTTTTCAGACATTGCTAATGATGTCCGGTTTCAGAAGCAACTAAATCATGATGGACATTTCCAATCCTAATTCCAACTTCTTTGCCCCGGTTGTCTCTTTAAAGATTCATCTGACGCGGATTGTCCACAAAACAGGCATACGTCTTGAAAATTAAATCTTAGTACTTCTGACGTAAAGATTATCGATGTAGGTGATGAAGTACATCGTTATGGCAACGCTTTGTTACTACTTGCTTTTATGTAAACTTTTCTACACTTTTCAGTCCTTTCAGTTGACATTCCTTTCCATCTTTCACTTTTTACTACAGTCTACTAGTGTTTTCCGTACCTTTTCTTTTACTATACACGAAACACAATCATTGAGAAGTCTCTTGCAGATAAAACATTTTTCAGCTGTCGAAATCTTGTTCAAAGATGACCCAATACACCTGATTATTTATCCTTATTCATACCTGCAATCAATAACTTATATTTTATAAAAAAATCACTGAAACAAAATAGTATACGGAAATTTTCGTTAAACGTCTCTTACAAAGCGACGCTGAAAAATAAATGCGTAATTGTTTTGCTCTAAAATACTTTCCAAGAGAGAGATTTACAAAAACTTAATATTTGGCACCATTTTTCCAAGATGGCGGCCAAATCCGGGGTGGTAGAGAGGTGTAAAATTAGTATGTTGTTACGGACGCTTTTGTGAAAGAAATAAAATTTGTTCCAGCTTTCCACCATTTTTCCTTTTTCTACCCTAAATCATCCCTTATTGACTGACCTATAAGAACAAATAATAAAGAATCTAGGTCTACCTGTTTGATAACAATAGGCAATGATATTAAATACAGTGAGTTGATCACTACGGAACTGTATAACTACTTTTGGGTAACCCTGTATTGTATCAGACCCATTGTCATTAACAACTTTCATATTTAATTTAGAGATAATATATGTCTGGGTGCATGACCATAAACTTGTATATAGCTATATTCGCACTTCCATATCTAAGCAGACAATTAACAAAATTAATATACATAATCAGTGGTGTATTTAGAATTTTGTTTCGGGGGCTATAAACAACACGGGGAATCAGGGGGCAATTGCGCTCCTGAGGGAACTAAATATATTTTAAACGATTGGCTACAAAAATATTAGGAACAAAAAGTGAAACTCGTATGTCGGTGGAGGTTCTTACCCCTCTCCTTTCCAAGGCAAATCTGAAATCAGGCTCAGACGTTGAGATGACGGTACATTTCAACTTAACTGATTTATTTTTTTTATAAAAGGGAAATATTAATTTTATCTGTGTACGTTTTTACCTGAAAGAAAGTGTTAAGACAAGTTGAAGCTGAAATATATGGATTGCAGTTCTAATGGCGAGAATTGTATACTAGTGAATGTTATGAGATATGATACAAAAATTTAGCAGCGAATCTAACCTTTTACTCTAATCATAGAAGAGAAATGAAGCATCCTCTTGGCCTATCTAATTTCTCGGGCTACTTATTACCCCTCTTTCTTGATTTTCTTGAATTCAAACATTTACGTTTATTTATAACTAAACGATGTAAACATTTCTTTGCTATAATAACTAAAGTCCAATTATGTTGATATTCGTGCAAGTTGGTGTGGAACACCAGTTTTGCTTATCAGCTTTCCTTAGTTTTGGTGTTACTCACGACGGCCGACTTGAATCACAACTAACAACCATTGAAAGTGTGATAGGAGAAACGAAAGAAAGTAACAACTAAGAAAAAGAAACAGAAGAGTAGAATGGACTAAAGAAAGAAAGAAGAATACAGTTTTTACATGGAATTGTAAGGGTGTCTCCTGATTCGTATTTAGTAATCTTCAAAATAATTCAAACCTTTTAACACTTTCTTAGCTGGTTTTTAATACTTAACCATGAGAAGCGTACATAATCAACTTTCTGCATATACAGCAAGATGTCTACACCTTTATACACACACTTATTTACTCGACAAGATGTCTACGTACATGTACAGCGGGCGACACTTCTAAATGGTACAGCCATATGGAGATTTACGGCTAAGGTGTACCATTTAGAAGTGTCCAACGCTGTACATTTATTTACGACGTTGCTATAGTAACAGCTCTCTTTTTTAGTTAACGATTACAAAATCGAAATCTCGAAATCTCTATGTGTCTTTCTTTTCTTTATACACAATACTGCTCAAATAATTCGCCTCTGATCTCTTTTTATAAACTGGCACAGATTGCTAATATTATATACAACGTTATCGTTGTAGATGTCGTCCGGACGGGACTTCCGTAATAGTTCTACTATGAAGGAAAGAACCCTGGGTTAAATATCATGAAACACCTACCTTTTGAATAGCCCTCGTATATTTAATATCAACTTTAATACATATTCTACTTTTTCATTTATATATAATATATTATAACATTGTACATTATTATATTTATCAATATATCTCAATACTAATAACGACGATTTACAATTATCATAAATGAGGCTATTCAAAAATTAAACCTAACTGATAGTTTCCTTCTAGGGTACAAATTAACTGTTCCTTCATATACAAATAACATTATTTACAAACAAAGATCTTCATAATATTAAATATTAGCAGGATCAGAAGGTAACAAAATTAGAACATATAAACACATTGAAGATTATCATTTAATACATTAATAAACTCTGAAAAATTAAGAGATTCGATATTCATTATTCTTATTCTTTCCTTATAATAAGTTGCATTTATCTTATATAAGTCTGTTATTACCTTCATACATATACGTTAAAATTATGATCTTTTATTTTTAAATATTTATAATACTCGCATGAAATTCGAATAGAATAAGAACACGAAAACAAGAATAGCTCCTTACAATATAGCTCTAGATAATTTCTTATCAGGAAACACAAATTAACATTTCCTCAATTAATACTATAAAAGGAAATTGCAACAAAACTATAGGGAACAAATTCAATAAAATTTTCGGTTGACTGCCATAAATTAACTTCGTCAATACTCCGTAAAAGATTTGCTTTATACATATTTAACAAGATAATTCATAATTACATATGGATTCAACGTACATTTTGATAATAAATCGACTGAAGAACATATTAACCATAGTTGTAAGCAAAGGTCAATTTAATACAAATCCATCGGACGCCTTTTTGATAGTTCAAGTTATACGTTCGAAGGACTCATTTAAGCAACATTGTATAGCACAATCTTGTGTACTTCCTGGGCGATTAGGCACTGTTACCATATTTTGATTCCTATTTACAAAATTCCTGCCATCTGCAAATTGATTTTGTGAAGATCGGAGGTAACTATTACTCCTACTGAAATTCCTGTTGTTATTTCTGAAATTCCTAGCTCCATTTCTATAAAAAGGTTGCGTTTGATTTCCGGTACAATTATAACTACTCATTCTATTATTAAAATTACGGACATTAGAATCATTTTCATGTTGTATATTTACATTACGAACAGAAGCATATTGTGTCTGATTACGTACATAATTACCCTGACCTCTATCCTGCATTTTATTGTTATTCTGTATTGCAGACTGACTCTCATAACTCTGAATGAGGAATGACCATAATTAAATGGTTGAAGTTAATGCACTGTGCCGACATTAACAACTATTGTAGTTTAAATGGCAATAAGATTCTAATAGAAGCTATAATTCGGGATTCCAGATGGTTTGGATTTAGTGATCTTAACTCGTGATATGTAGAAACTACAAATTCAGTAATACTCCGGTATAATTTTGGATTGTAATGCTTCGTTCGTAAAACGGCATCTCTGTTCGCTACCATAAAATCGTTTTCATAATTTGATAGAAGAGCATTCTTAAAATCTGAATATGTATGAAGACTACCTCTAATAGCTTTAAACCATGTTAAACAGGTTGGTAATAAGATGTGCGGCAATAATTTTAAAAACTGAGAGTCATCTACACCCATGAGCTTCCATTCATCCTGAAATTTTTCGAGAAATGCCCTAGCGGGGATATCTTCTGGCACGCCACTAAATTTTGTAAGCGACTTAACTTTTCTGAATCGCAATTGTTTACCTGTATTCGTCTTCATACCTCTATTGGAGATGTGTTTACGCCTGGATGTTTGCCTCACTCTTCCATCTCTTTCAGTATTCTCTGCACCACTCGAAGATCCATCAAGTTCCAAAGTTGGTCTGGGAGGACAATCAGGTACCCAACCTGTAGATGTAGGATGATTCGTGTATCCATTATCCTGAAATGGAGTTTCAGGAATACATCTCTCCTTGATGAAATTTACTTCGTCTTGCAGTAATTTGATGTGATTTTCGTGGGCATTAATCGTTGATTCTAGAACATTCATTGACTCTTAAATTTCCGTGCTCCTTTGTACTACTTTTTCCATTTTCTCATCATACTTCTCAAATGTTTCTACTACATGTTGGTTCATCTGATTTAATTGATGTTGAACACGATCCCATCTTTTTTCATTGCATTGTTCCAACTTCGCTATTTTTTCATCAAAATCATTAGCTAACTGCGTTATGTTCTGGTCCAATTTTTCTTCAAAGTGTTGAATTTGCTCTGACTGGTTCCTCATTTGCTCAGACTTGCTCCTAATTTGCTCTGACTGGTCCCTCATTTGTTGGGCTAACTCATCACCTTTTCTTACTTGATCCTTAATTGCTCCGACTGGTTCCTTATTTGTTGGGCCAAGTCTTTTAAAATGTCAGTAAAATTTTCACTATGATTCAATTCTGGATACACACTCTGATCACCAATTATATTATTACTTGTTGTACTCATAGCCATATTTCGATGAATTACTTTGCCACTTCTCAATATGGTAACACTAAGGTCGTGTTGAAAGCTTGCCGTTTTTACTATTCTTCAAAACAACACTTATATAACTCCCGGTGGTGAGGCACCAATTTGTAAGGGTGTCTCCTGATTCGTATTTAGTAATCTTCAAAATAATTCAAACGTTTTAACACTTTCTTAGCTGGTTTTTAATACTTAACCATGAGAAGCGTACATAATCAATTTTCTGCATATACAGCAAGATGTCTACACCTTTATACACACACTTATTTACTCGACAAGATGTCTACGTACATGTACATTTATTTACGACGTTGCTATAGTAACAACTCTCTTTTTTTAGTTAACGATTACAAAATCGAAGTCTCGAAATCTCTATGTGTCTTTCTTTTCTTTATACATAATACTGCTCAAATAATTCGCCTCTGATCCCTTTCTATAAACTGGCACAGATTGCTAATATTATATACAACGTTATCGTTGTAGGATGAATTGACAAATACACTATTACTTCTGAACGAAGAACATAAAAAAATGAAAAGTCAATGAAATTTTTAGAAATAGTAAGAAGGATTATTGTTGTAGTAGAATGAAAAAAACTAAGAAATAGCCTGATAGCCTCCCCTTAATAAGCCACTGTACATAATATATCAACAATGAAGTAAATATACATGAAATCAAATACGGATAATAGAAAAATATTTATTATAGAAGATTTCATAGATATCACAAGGACAATATATTATATGCAGATGTATTTGTTACATTATATGAAGAGTGATATTTATCATAGAGGATTTCATTGATATCATAATGAGAATATATTACATACAGAGGTATTTGGTACATTATAAGAAGATTGATACATAATTATCTAATATAACAGATTCACTAAATATATTAGAAGATCCAAATGTCTATGTATGCTGTACATACGATCTAAAGTTTGATAAGTTATTCTATGTGCCTACAACAACTTCCTAATCAGTTTTCAATTTTGTATTTTGTGTATATTTGAAAACCCACTTTTGTAATTTCTATATAGGCTCATAACAATAATATGTTTACGGCTAGCAAATATGCATTATCTGAGATGTGAAGAAAGAAACTTATTATATAATGTTGTTATAGTAACGCCATGTTATTAAGAATATATTGATGCTATTGATATATACGAGTTTATAAAAGTACAATTAACTATATGTGATATAAAAAAATACGTTACGAACGATAGTAGAGTTTTCACTACTTCATCTTATCTGCATCTTAGAACTGTCTTTTGATTCGTGGATTCACATATGTGCGGTTCGCGGCATGTCGATGTCGTGTATAAGTTGCCCAATTAGGCGTAAGTTGCCCAATGGTAAAAGTCTGCACATAGGAAATTTTCATACACTGTAGCGTCGACACTCAGCCAGTATGAAAATACACACACACCATACGACTCAGTCGACACCTAGAATAAAACTCTAGGGGAAACGAAGAAAAGAGCATCAAATAAAGAAAAAAGAAAGACTCATTTCAAATTCTGCTCTCAGAGAGTAGGCAATATCGTGATAACGAATAGGCTAAAAAGAATTATGACATACATAACCAAAACAGAATTGATTGGTATCGAAATTAAACATAAGACATATCTAAAGGAACTTGTTTTAACTAAGTATCCAAATGCATACTATTTACACATAAAAGTTTTATTTTTACATTTTTTGTTTATTTCCTTTCTTACTTTTAGGGTTTCTCGAGTTTCATGGATCAGGATGCACAGAGGTGCAGACACAGGATTAAATAAGCCACAACGATTCTCTAGATTACTAGGAGGCAAGCATATTGCTTTCCTTTAACTTAGAATATGTATACAATTATCTCCAATAAATATGTTTATTTTGGTTCATTTAGTTTAGAATTATTTAAATTAAGTCGGATTCTTTTCTTCCCAATGGATCAAGGATAAAAAGGTGAGAGGAAACACAGACAAAGTTCCCTCACTTTCAAATTATCTATGGTGTCCCTCCACGTTCCAAAAAAAAAAAAAAAAAAAAAATGCAAAAGGCAAAGATAGGCACGGCACGGGGATGACGTGACGTCATTCGTTCCCTTACTTTTTCAGATCTACTTTTACCCTCTGAAGTGGATACTCCATTATGTATCTAGACATATTATTGTTTGTTATGAATAGCATATACTATGTTCATGTGGTGTTCACTTATTAGCAATTGATTTAATGTTAGTATGTATGCTTGCGCGCCGTCTACGTGGACGCTCCGGGGCTCCAGCACCCACACAAATAATCTTGTGTGGGCGCCGTACCCACAAGATTTTTAGTTTGATAGAAATAAAATAAGTATTTCTACTTGCAATTATCAAAATTAATAAGCAACTAAAACATTGAGATGGAAGTTTCTAATCTCTAAACATAAGTTTCAAATGTCAAAGGTAAAGACAACCAGGGCACACACTCCCGCCTTCCTTGCCTGTCACTTACCTAATCAAAGGCAGTCCCCAGAAAAAAAGTGAATTGAATCGAGCACTTAACTAAAATGAAATTATTGAAAACTTATCGAGACTCCCTTGTAAACATAACACGTCCCGCAATTGATATCCACCCACATAATTTTTTTGAAGTTGGCGCCGTTGTACGTATGGCTGTCCGAAGCAGAAGGCACTTGAAAGTTCGAGCAGTATTCGATTGTTGGAAATGAATATCGAAGAATACTGCACTAAGAAAAAAATGTAGGTGGCATACTTAAAAAGGTAGGTTACATGCATAATTCCTGTAATTTTTGGACTTAACGTACACCAGACGTATAACTGAAAACGCATGTTTTATAATACTTTCCGTATAAGTGTTCCATCTATATGTATTTTCCGTATGAAACAATATAGGCGGTCAGAATCTCACACACAAATGGGCATATATATAACATATAGCTGACGAAGGTAACATACTACATATATGTATGTAATGTAAGGAAGACTGTTAGATATCAGACATCCTGCAACGGCATGATGTTACATCTAAGGGCAGTGCCTATGTACCATATAGATAACGTATGCTCCGTACTGATTTCTGTAGAAAGCAAGAGGATTCCGTATATTTGTACAATATACCACTGTCCGGAGAACAGATTTTCCTCAGTTTAATTTGCTCTAACATGTCATAGTATTTAAATACACGTTTATTTAGATTACATTCTATAGTGTCTATATTTTATTTACTGTATTTAATTAGGGTATTTGCATAAATAATTTCCTCTCATACGACATATTATGTGCAATGTGCATCCAAGTATTTGTGAGTGTATTATTTATCAGTATTTTAAACCATCAGAGTTGGTCATTTCCACCTCCCCTTTTTCGGAAAAAGTCCTGCAAGCGTCTCTGTGCCTGTATTAAATATTTATAGGAGTTATCTATTAAATAAATAGCTATTCAGTGAGATGACATATTTATGTTTACTTTTTCAGTATTAGTGTATCCTGATCCCTGGTAAAAAGATCCAATATATTATTCAATCAAAAATTTTGTTGTAGATCTTATATCTGGAGAACTACATATAATGGGGTCAAACCTAACTATCGCCTAACTCAGTATGATGCACTTATTCAGTAGAAAATACAAAAACTCGATTTAGAGGACGTTCAAACGTTTTGTGGGCTCTGATCGAAAAAATTCAATATATTTCAATAAAAAAGTTTCTTTTAAGCTTTATATATACACCGGTATATATATATATATATATATATATATATATATATATATATATATATATATATAAAACTGCATGCAATGTAGTTAAACCCAAATTATCACCTAACTCAGTATGATGTGCTTATTTCTTGGAAAATACGAAACTCGCTTTAGGGGACATTGAAAAAAAATGTAGCCCCTGCTCAAAAGATTCATTGCATTTTTCAATCAAAAGGACTTATATCAGGAGAACTACATATAGTGTACCCAAACTCAATTATCACTTAACTCAGTATGATGTGCTTATTCCGTAGAAACTACAACAACTCGATTTCGGGGCCGTTCAAAAATTTTGTGGCCCTTGATCAAAAAATCCAATATATTTTTCAATTAATAATTTCGAAGATAGTTTAATGGAAACAGTCCGTAGAGGTCGTGAAAAATTAATTATTGGTCAAGATAGCAATCCTTTGGGGTCGTCTCTTCCTTAACATGCTTGTTTATACTTCAATGAATAACTTTTCTTTCTCTTTGTGTTATTTATCCTGTTTGTTATTTGTTTCTCTTTCTAGCGCAAGTATATTACGTCATTTTAGATTCCTATGTGCGTGGGAAAGGCCCCCCTTTGAAAATCTGGGAAGTCAAATCTGAGAACGCTCCTCGATGGAAATATTCCGGTCATTGGGGAGCAGAACGCTCCTTTAAGATAATTAAAGTCATGTGCCTGGGTCACTTCTGAGGTTGTTAAGGAACAGAAGAAACAAGCGACATAAATGGTTGTAAGGCAATCAGATAAAAGGTCAGAATGTAAACTATTACTTAATAACTATATATGTTACCATTATTGTTATTATTATTTACTTTCCTCTAACAAAAAAAAAAAAAAAAACTTTACAACTAGAAAGATTGTGGAATGATCATTTGAGCCCGAATTGCCTAACAGCTTTACCAGATTGTGAAATAGTGATTCCGTAATTTGTATTACTCTTATTACTACTATTTTGTTATTTTGTTACGTTTGTTTGCATAGATGAGGCAACGAAAGTCATATGAGAAGTAATAAAGAACACCCGAAACTTTTATATCAAGGGAATATGTATAACTTAAACATAATCCGAAAGAGTAAATCCAAGTATTTAGTATGTGTTAAGAAGTACCATAATATCAATTCGCCTAGAGGGACCTTAACAACCAATTCCAATAATACGGAGTCTTTACAGCACATTCATACATGTAAGTGATGCAGATACTGAAGTTGACAAAAGTAAATCCAAATGGGCAAAAAGAAAGAGGAATTGGCGAACACCAATACTAAAAATTTTGCAGAGTGATTTCTAAATAGGAAAGATATGGATCATAATTTTATTACTAGTTTGCCAGGTTTCAATTCGATTGAGCTTGTACAGGGCAAGGCTCTTGGAGTTTCAGTATAGGTTCAGTCAGCGACTAATGTTCGATTTCCAGAGATATGTCCATTTAGATGCAGACGATAGTTTCCTACGTTTGAACAGTTCTTCTGAAAATGGGAGGATTATTGGCTTCAGGAGCAAAGTACACATGAAGAACCTAATTGGTAGTGAACTTAGTCATCATCTAAGTTTGGTCATCTACATATACAGTACATTTACGCATTTTATGTTAAATGCTGAAATATGCTGTTCTTAGGATCATCTATTAAATATTTGTGTATAATTATAACGTTCAGATGAATACAATAATTATAAAATCTATATAAGGTATTGAAACTTCGCTCATTCTATTTCCGACACAACAATGTGATATTCTTTACTTTATGCATTTTTAAATGTACATTACTTTCCTTTCCTTTTGCAGTTTTCATAATGGGACAGTTATTTATGTTAATATTCGCAGTTGTACGTTGAATGTCATGGTGCAGATAAAGTAAATGCCGATGTTCCATATCGATTATTAGATACAAATTAATAAAATTAAACAACGCCACCAAGCATATTAAACAATAAATTAACGAACGTAAGTTAACCGTTTGCAATATCTTAGCAGAAGGAAGGACATTACAAGTTATTTATTGTAATTCAAATAGTAAACGTTACAAACCGGGTAAGCCCAATGAGTAATACTATGAGTGAGTCCTATGAGTGAAATAATACTTCTAAACGATTAAAATCCTCATCTGTAGCACGAAAGGTAAGCGGTTATTTTCAATATTAACTATCCGTAGCCTATATTCCACAACACTATTAGAGTTTAACGTACAGATATTACGTTTGAGACACATACTAATTCATTGATCTTATTATTTAGAACAATATGATAAATGTGAGTATAAAAACTCATGTGAATAGCCTTCGAGAAAATCAGGAAATAATTAACCTTCCTACGGCCTTGGGGTCAATATGACCCCAATGTCTAATATTATATATATATATATATATATATATATATATATATATATATATATATATATATCCTATTATTTTATTTTACTTTTGCACGACGCGTGCGGTTTCTCATTATTTTTGTATTCCTCGACCTAGTCTAATTCTTCATATAACCCAAATATTAAAAGTTAATTATTTTAAATAACGTTGTTAAACAAAAAGGTAACACGTTAGACCTTGGAGTCATATTGACCCCAATGTCTAATATTATAATTTTTCTGTTACTCATTATTATTACTATTACTATTATTTTATTATTGTTATTATTAAGCCTCCTCAAGACACTAAATTAACTAATATTTAGTCTATCTTTCATGTTTGCATACCCTTATAAGAAACTAAATAATTTGGGTCAAATAGACTCCAAGGACGGGCGTGTATCTAGGTTTGAAAGACCATAGGAGGATTAATTTCGTCTGTAAAATAGAAAGAAATTATGCTGTATTGTGCCCACGCCATGTCTTAGGGTTAAACTAAACTTAAAGCATTCTCACATGAAACTATTGATTATGATACTAGCAAAAGATGAGATCATAATACTCGTATAGTTAATTAACCGCCTAACGAAACGTCCATCAAGCTGGCCCGCACAAATTTCATATTCAAACTAAAACAGCACAAAGAAATTGTACCCAATATGTACCAATTTGTACCACTAAAATTAGAATTTGTACCCCCACCAATTTCGAAAAAATTGAACTTTTGATGGCGGGCCATCTTGACGTCAAGCTGGCCCGCACAATTTATTTTTCTTTCCAATTTGAACACAAACGGTACCAAAAATTTGTACCTAATATGTACCAATTTTTACCACCAAAATTAGAATTTGTACCCCCAACAATTTTGACAAATTTGTGTTTCTCAGTGTTCTCTTCAGTGTTTATACATTTAGTTTAAAAACAAAGCATTATTTATTCTTTTTGGTCAATTACTTGTTTAATTTTCCCATCCTGGATTTAATTCCTTGAGGAATAATTTTATGGAACTGAGGTTCATTGTGAATTTTCACAATCCGAATATAATTCGTCTATAGTGTAATCTTTAGTTTAGACTTCCATTGTTAGTTTCGAGATAAGGTTAAAGCTTTTGATTGCTTCTATACATCACACGACTTAGCAAGTGCGTACTTCATCCTTCTCCCTCTTGCCATTTTTTTTTTTTAAATCTTGTATCCAGTTCTTACTTCTGTTTAGAGGAATTGAAATAGATCAACCAAGAATTCATCATGCAACCAAAACGAGGCAAACCACCCTCTATTGAGAAGCGTTATATCGAAGAGGAAATCATGAAGTATAAGGAGGAAGTAGTTCAAGATCGTACGTATTCTCTTAATTAATAAAAACACCAACTTACTTACGAAAAGAATTGTTTTGAAAACTCGCATCGTGAATTGTTTCTGTCAACTTAAAAGCCATTTAAATAAAAATGCATGTATACAATACTGTAATAATGAAGAACATTCTATTACTTATCAAATATATATTATAAATTTGAGTAGATACACATATGAAAACGTAGAAACATGTAGAAGCAGAGTTAGGAATCGTCTGCTGCGGAGGGAAAGACCTACAGTACAGTCTCGCAAATTCTGACAGGTCTTGGTAAATGGCCATCTAAGAAGTGGCATTTTTACTTTTTGTCAAAAAGTTGGAGGGGCAATGCCTCCCGTGCCCCCATAGCTCCGCCCAGTAAATGAAACACAGAAAGGTCTCTGAATTAGCATAAGCAAGTTAAAAGAGAGAGCGAACCAGTTACATGGATCGTGCTGGCGTCGCATGTCGGATAACCAACGTCGAGGGCATTTTCCAGTGCAACGGGAAGGAGTTGGAGTGAAGAGAAGATAACGTTGGCCTCTGAGCATACTCTTTGTTATCTTTTCAATTCTGGGGGAGATGCATGAAGTTCACTAAATTTCATATTACTGCGTTATCTTTTTTGGTATTTTACCTAAAAATTTGGGAGGACACGTTGCCCATCACCCCCGTTAACAGCTCCAATTATCTAAGTCTTATCATCATGGTCAAGTTGCAGGAGGGAAGTTGACTGACGTAGTTTAACACTATAGAATTGAGAGTTGGAAAAATTTCAATTTAGTATAATATATCACAATATATATATAACCGATCAACAGGCCTGACGAAATGGTTTCGAGGGCCGGATTTTGTCAGGGGCCCGACTGCTTTTAACCGTAATTAAAACCTAAAATGTATCTACAATAGTTATAATAATTTTAACTTGATACTTAGTGTCCCCCGGAACTCTGATATGTTTTTCGGGGCTGACATATTTTCCAGACATGTATTTTAGGGGCTAGTGCCCTCCGGAGCTCTGGGAGTGCCTCCGAAGGAGACCAAAATAATACGTCTATAATATAATAATAAATAGAACAGTACCATGTGAAAATAATAAGTGCTCCTCCGAATACCGTTGAGCCTCCCCCCGGAACATTATTTTCTGAAATAAACACTGCTCAGTGTCTGTTAGTATGTCCGAATGTTCTTACATAGACTGGTGTATGTACTACTAATAATTATCCGCCTTATGCAGAGTCGTTTTGAAGTTATGATTAGCGTCATACTAAAAGCCTGACTACTGCAGGGGACATATGTTAGTCGAACTCTTTAGTATGCCACTAATCAAGCATCAAAACGACTCTGCATAAGGCCCTATGTATTCTGTGCATAACTTCGCATGTTCTATTGAACGTATCATTTAACTTGGGAAAATAACTAAGTTAAAAATAATAATTTCGCTCTAATATAAAGCCAATCAGTAAAAAAAAGAAAGAAAATACATCTACCACGTCTAAACTACTAAACAGATTGATTAAAGAATGGAAACAATACAAATCTCTGGGTGTAGACGAAATTCCTTTCGCGTTAAATTTAGCTGGGGGGAGGAAATTGTGAAACGAGTTACAGAAACTCATTTTCCTCATCTGAAAAAAGGGAGGAATTGCCACGAGATTAGAAGGGATCAATCATCGAAAAAATGAAATGAACTCTTTAGCTTAAAGTTCCACTTTTATGCAAGCTAAGTGTTAAAGGAGACGGATGAAATTGTAAGTGAATGATGGAAGAAATGGTGGAATGAGAAACAGGGAAAAAACGAGAGAATCCCGAGAAAACCCACGGATACGATTTCGTCCACCACGAATCAATCATTGTTCCGATTCACAAGAAAGGCGACAAGATCGAATGTAATAATTATCAAGGCCAGTGGCGTATTTTCGATTTTGTTTCGGGGGGCTTTGCCTGAAAATTGAAAATTCTGCAAGATATTTCATTTACTTTACTATAGTAAGTAAGATTTCGGGAGGGGCTTAAGCTTGGAAGCTCCCCTCTTAAATACGCCACTGATCAAGGCATTTGTCTTCTGTCAACATGCTATAAAATTCTCTCAAACATAGCAAGACTGACGCCATACACGGATGAAATTGCTGGACATTATCATTGTAGATTTAGGTTCAATTGATCAATTTAATTATTAATCAATTTACCATTCGATTAATACTCGAAAAGAAATGAGAATATAATAATGAGGTTTTATTGGACGCTTGTAGGGACATGGGTTTAGAAGTAAATAGAGAGCAATCTAAATACATGGAAATTCGCTGGGATTATAATACTGCATATGGATATGTCAAAATATGAAATAATATTTTCGACAAAGTGGATACTTTCAAAAATGTAGCATCAACATTAGCAGACCAAAACTATATGTAAGAAGAAAATACATCTTGACTGAAAGCCGGGAATTCGTGTTATTATTCAGTTCAAAATCTTTGATCTTCATGAATTATGGTGAAAAACTTGAAGCTTAAAATATTTATGAAACGATAACCATGCCTGTTGAACTATATAGTTGCGAAACATGGTCGCTTACAAGAACGCAGACAGAGTATTTGAGAATATAGTAGGCCATTCGTTTTATATTCGATCATTTTGATCATATTTGATCATATTCGAAATATCCATGGTGAATGTCCGCATTCTTGTCTTACAACTTTCTTTATTATCATCTCTTTGTCTTCCTATAAGACCTGTTTGGTTTTCTAGTCCATGTACTACTCGTCTATCTCTCTAGTCTATTCCTTTTTTCTTCAGACCTTCAAACAGTGTGTACCATTTCGCGTTATCAAATGCCTTTTCTACATCGATGAACGTTGCTGTTACAACCACTAAAGTTTACTTTTATAAACTGTTCGATTATTAGTCATTAGCCTCTCCTGTTCCTTTAACTAACGAAAAATAAGTCTTCGGACAGGTTCTCCTCTATTCTTTTTTCCACACGTCTTCGAAGTATTCTTATAAGTATTTTTGACACAAGTAATATCAAACACTATTGTTTTCACATTTAACTCTCAAAATCTTTTGGTACTTTACCTGTTACGTAAATTTTGTTTATTAGTTTATACAAAACTCCTTTCACTCTTTATCCTAAATTCTTTATAATTTCAGCTGGTATTTCATTTGGTCCGGTTGCTGCATCTGACTTCAGTGTTTGCACTGCTTCTTCAAATTTCACTTTTAAAATTGATGGTCCCAAGTAATCTTCATGTACTTCATCTACCACCGCTTCTTCCCGGTTCAGTTTCTTTGTAAACTTCTACGCATTCCTTCCATCGATGTGTTCTATCTTCTTCCTATACCTGAACGTTTCCGTCTTTGTTCTTTATTACATTTGCAGTGGTTCTTATGTAATAAACTTAATTTTTCACGTTCTTGTAAGCTTGTTCTATGTCTCCAGTCTTCATAGTTTCATCAATTTCCTTGGATTTGCTAACCACTCTTTTCTTGCCTTTCTTGTTTATCAGGTTTCTGTATCGCTTGTATACTTCGTCGTCCTTGTTTAGTTTGCAACTTCTTCGCTTTTCCACAAATTTCAATATTTCTTCAATTATCCATGCCTTGTAGTTATTTTTTCCTGTTTCCCCATGTAATCATCACAGCTTTTGATTATTCATGCCATTGAGCACCTCTTACATAATATTTTTCGCAGTATCTATTATGGTAACTCATCTATCTGTCGCTCTCCAGAATTCTTTATGAGTCTTGACATCTTTCTTAGTTTGAGTGAATTCCACTTGGTGCACGGTTATAATATTCGCGTCATCTTATAGAAATCGATAACCAACACGAGGGAGTCATCTGTGCCCACATCTGCACCTCAGTAACTTGTACAGAACTTTACTTGGTTTCTGAATCTGTTTCGAATTAGAATATTGTCTATTTGGTACTTTCACTACCTCCTGGTTTGCCCAAGATAAGGTATAGTTTTAAAAATTACATAAATTCAAATTTCTCGAAATGGGTGGAGGAACAAACTCTACTTTTCGTAGTACAAATCGGTACATGTTGGATACAAATTTTTGGTACAGTTTTCATTCAAATTGGAAACAAAAATAAATTGTGCGGGCCAGCTTGACGTCAAGCTGGCCCGCCATCAAAAATTCAATTTTTTCGAAATTGGTGGGGGTACAAATTCTAATTTTAGTGGTACAAATTGGGTACAAATTTTTAGTACTGTTTTAGTTTGAATATGAAATTTGTGCGGGCCAGCTTGACGGACGTCCTAACGAACGATGTTAGCAATGTTAGACATATCATCCTTAAATATATATTCTTTTCTCACATAACTACTGTGAATATAGTTGTTTGAAAAACTGTTCAGAAGGCATTATTTCTTACTGTTAAGATCACGTACTTACTGCGCATGTAATACTGAAGATAGAAAGGAGACTATGCGCAAAACTGTTTAAAAGTATACTGTTTTAATTCTTCCCCTTCAATTATAAAGTTAAGATATTAGTGACATCTCTTGGCTCTCTTGTAATATCTAATAATAATATCAGAGTTGAGTATTCTTATTTTACAAATTCAACATTTTATGCATTTCCATCACAAGTATCTTTAAAGGCAGTGTAAAAGTGAGAGGAACGCTTGGGATGGTGCCCCCCACTTCCGAAAAATATCTATGGCGTTCCGCCTCTTCCTAAAAGTTACATTGGCCGAAGATAGACACAGGGAATGGCGTGTCCTCACGCGTCCCCTTATCTTTTCAGATCTCCTTTTTCCACTGTGTAAACTAATCTGGTTTCCTAAAGCTATATTGAAGTGCTTTATAGCACGCATAGCAATATACCCCCCACTTTAGAAAATTGAAACAATGACTAGGTCATTCGTTTGTACTACGTTTGTGCCGAAAATATTTTCGTTTGGAACATTTTCCTTATACGGTTACTTGAGAGGTCACAGCACAAAAAATTGAAATACACCATTCGAAAGCAAATCGTTTGTACCGAAAAAAGGTTTTGTTTCTACCCTAATCCCCTGTATCCCCTCCTTCTCCCAGATAGCCCCCCCTATATCCAAGATAGCCCCCCCCAGTTGACCTCTCAAGTAATTGTATAAGGAAAATGGTACAAACGAAAATATTTTCGGTACAAACGGTACAAATGTAGTACAAATGAATGACCTAGTCATTGTTTCAATTCTCTAAAGTGGGGTTGGGGCTATCTTGCCATCCTTATTATAGCACGTGACCCTAATCCTAAAATGCACGGTCTCTCTATAACCTGATCATATGGCTAGCGCTCATTTTGATGCACGGAGTCCAAGATTCGATTCCTCACCGGAGATAAAAAAAAAATAATTATTACTGTGGTTCGTTTGGTTGGCTTTAGCTGAAGAATTTCAGCGTCTTTTTTCAGTACCGAGACTAGAGAAGAGATGGATCTACAGTACAAAGTAGAATATATGTTTTCAAACTGTAATGCTCTCCCTCTGGGAATCGAACCCAGCTACTTTCGAATACGTTCTAATAACAACCTATCAATAAACATTCGAACATTAAATATGAATAGTGGAAGTTGCTACACTTATTAACTTCAAAATTACTATCGTTACTTGCGTGATACTAAATAGAAAGCTTTCACGAAAGTTTAAAACTTTTAAAAATATCTTTTATAATTATACCACAATATCCGTTCACTTAAGTGAGCGTGCTCGCGTGATAATCCCTGGTTAATTAATTCCTCTTCCTTTTCCGTGATGTGAAGTTACTCTTTCAGTGCTAATTTGAATGCTTTAGTATCAGTAACATTCTGAAAAAGAGTTAAAAAAACGAGATGTGACATGTTCAATGCACAAGGGAATCAAGTCAAATTTTTCACCATTTTGGATTTACTTAATTTTTTAACTGAAGCTTATTTCAGAGCTCAAAAAATTCATATCCAGATAGCTTAATTAACTCTTACCATGTAAAAATCAGTGTTACTATTTCCATGTAACAATTTTAGTAATCGGATGTTTCCCTTGTGCCCCGAACAACATTTGGCTAATTATGTCTTAAAGACATACAGGGATACACAAACACTTAAAAACACCTGAAAAATTGCACATTATCTTTATTATTAGCGAGTAGGACCACTTTTGGCACACAGAAGGACCTGCAGTTGACGGGGAATGGAGAAATGCAGTTCTCTAATGGTTGTCCAAGGGATGTTGCACCATTCTTCCTCCAAAGAAGCTGCAAGTTTTTGTAGAGACGACGGTGGTGAGTAGCGAGCTCGTGCTTTTGTCTCCAAAACTGACCACAAGAGCTCAATGATATTGTCTGGCGATTGTGGAGGCCATGGCAGATGTGATACTTCATCTTCGTGCTCATCAAACCAGTCCTGGACTATGTGAGCTGTATGAACAGGAGCTCTGTCACCTTGAAACACATCATTATCATCTGGAACAAAGTTTTGCACCATGATACGGAGCTGGTCAGTCAAAATGATGACGTAGTCCTCGAGAGTGACATGTCCATGCAGAGTGATCATGTTTCCACCAGAATACTAGGATGTGGCTCCCCAAATCATTACTCAACCACAGGCATGCTTTACTCTTGGTAAAGACAGTCTGTATCACGCGTAAACTTGGCCAGCAGTTAGAAACAATGGAAAAGAACACTCGTTCGATCATATGAGTGTTCCACTGCTCCATTGTCCAGTTTTTATCGGCGTTGCACCAGCACGGTCAACAGTCACGACTGGTTTGGGAATTGCAGATATGCCATAAGCTTCCTATTTGTGGAGCTCTCTTCTGCTTGTTTTGACGCTAACAGGGCTTGTTAAGCACTGTATTGAGCTCAGCTGTGACTTTTAAAGCTATGGTGATCTTCTACTTGGTCACAATCCTACGCAATGTGCTTCAGTCTCTGTCTCTCCACGCTGGTGCTTCGCTGACACGGTTTCTCCGGAACACTCTTAGGGAGTAATGATATTCGACACTGTGCCTCTTGATACACCAAACATTTCCGCTACTTTTGTTGCTGAAGCTCCAACAATATGCGTATCCATAACTTGCACTCTTTTAAACCCTGTCAGCTCAGACATGATTCACGATAACCTGCAAAGACTGGTAGTAGCTAAACTGTAACTGACTCATCTGTTCGATTGGCCATTTTGTATACCTCACAGAATGTGTCGGTGACCACAGCGACACCTAGTGTTCGTCGCAAATCGTGTTTCAATTTGTTATCTTCTTAAACCAGGTGTTTCCATATTTTTGTCCATCCCCTGACGGTTTCAGAATTTTAGAATTGAAGAATTGAAAGCCAAGGGTTCTACGCAAAATTCTTAGGTATTATGTAGTTCACTATAAGAGAACATAATTCACCATCAATAAATACAGTTAAATTAACGTATCAATCATGGCTTCTTGTTGAGAGGTGTCCAGACTATTATAATATAAGATCAACCTTTTACAGTAATTACTGTTCAACTCCACACTTTCTTATCTACAAAGTAGTTCGATGACACAATGACACCACTAATCCTATTGTATTATTATTATTATTATCCCGTTCTTCATAATGTTTCTTCCACTGGCATAATTTTAAACTATCGTATCTACAAAATTTATCACTCAGGATCAAAATATTTCAGATAGTCAAACTGCTGATACGTCTATACTCCTGAGGAACAGAAAAGTGACAAAGACAGAATTGGTGTTGTGTAGATAAGCGCCACACTTGAAACACTGAATTTAAAAAGGGAGTTAGTAATGAGCACTGTCTCGTGAAGAAATCCTAGCATTTTACCTTCATCTCATACAATCTAATTCCCAGTTCCCCTCATTCATCGTTTCTACATAGATTGCATGCAAGGTAAAGAGTGCCAGTGTTCGGATTCTAGTTTTCGAAAGAGGGGATTCATTAAAGGGTTCAAAGGTGAAAAAGAAGTGAAGATTTCTGTATGTTACCACTTTTTCCGTAGGTAAAGATATAATTAGAGCATACGTTACTATGAGAATTCTTTAAAATACAACTCAAAACTATCCTTCTTGCTTTAGCGATGTTGTCTGTCTTCAGTTTAAGATAGACAGCATCAGACCTTCACTTGGATAAAAATGAATCGTTCAAGTATATCGCTACAGCACGGTGAGCAACCATCCTATATGTATCAACGCATGAGTCGCTCAAGAGTGTTGTGAAGAGCAAACACGTCTAAAATAGCAGACAAATTGATTACTAAGTTTCTGGTTAGAAGCTCCAGGCTTTCTGCTCAATCGTAAAGAGAGAGAAGCTTTTTTCGGCCGAAGAGGAAGTGGTTTTTGTGGTCGAATGAAAAACATTTGGAGTCACATTACTAACATTTGTTTTGTCAACGCAATGCAGAGCCTGTGCTTTGGTTTTCGATAAGAGGCATAATAGTTATAATTGACTTTTACTCATTCTGCATTCCGAAATATTCCACATTTTTTACGAGAATTGGTACAGAATGATACCCTTGAAACTGTAAGCAAATCAAATTATGTAAAATATATTCATTCTGTCAACACAAAATTAAATGTATTCAGTATAATTTATCGTATTCAATAGTTATTTTTTCAATATCTGTTTTCAATGTAAAGGGCAGTGTATAATTCTTAAATTGGAATATTTTTCTTTTTCCATACGTCGTTTTGATTATGATGCTACTTTCGTTCCATTTTGAATATTACCTCCTTCCAAAATAGAACTGATGTGGTAAAGCTGGAAAAAAAATATTCATTGGTTTGTATTTACGCTCTACATCAGCAATGGAGGTATATAAGGCGAGACCCAATTTATAATTGGATCTAACCACTAAAGTACGTTCGGTCTGAAACCCGTGAACCAGTAGCACTCACTCTGACTACTACACTACGAAGAAAACTAAAACACTAATAAATAAATAAATAAATAAATCAACTACGGTTTAATTTGTGTTTCAATCTTGTGTTGATTATCAGTTGTGGTGATAGAGCTCCTTTTTAAATAGTATATTGAGGTTCAAATGCCAAATTCCTGCGTTTCTGCGAAAGTATGCCATTCAAAATGTAACATTAATTCTGATATGTTATTCAGAAGGTGGGAGAAGACAAGGATTTAGAGTACCCAAAGCATATCTATCGAAGATGTTGCTAGAGGAACCCTACAAAAAGTGTAATATTAATCCTGATATGTTATTCAGAAGATGGGAGAAGACAAGGATTAAGAGTACCCAAGGCATATCTATCGAAGATGTTGCTAGAGGAACCTTACAAAAAAAATGTAATATTAAATCTGATATGTTATTTAGAAGGTGGGAAAAGACAAGGATTTAGAGTACTAAAGGCATATCTAGCGAAGATATTGCTAGAGGAACCCTACAAAATATATCAAATTTACTCTGTAAGAAACTGCATTGTAAAGTCTGTTTTAAGTTTTATTTTGTTTTAGGTACTTAAGATAGAAGCCTTTGAAATTTACTTCTTGAATTGGGTCTTGGTAACTTAAGGTGAGATGCCTAATTTACAACTGAAAACAGATATATGATTATTGGCAACGCAATACTTATGTATGCATTACAAAATATTCAAACATAATACATAGCCTATAGAGAAGATATGCTTGATTGTGAAAAATACACTGCTCCACAAAACTTAAGCAACTCGAAGAAAGTGGCAGAAAATAAAACGACACCATCACTGCACCAAGTATAATGAACAAACCGACGGTCCAGATGCACAATGCAACACAAGTGAAGACGAACAATACAGTTAGGATGTACAGAGTGACCAAAAAGTTCAGCACAACAATACCTCAACAGGTGAAGCTGAATTGTGCGAGGGCATAGGCAGTCAATATGGCGTGTGACCACCACGAACAGCTATACAGGCACGACATCTGGCTTCCATGCTGCAAATCAGAGTGTTGATCAAGTCTTGCGGCAGATGTTGCCACTCCTCGAGGAGAGCTGTTCCCAGGTCAGGGAGAGTGCGTGGTGGTGGACTGTGCTGCGCTATTCGCCGTCCAAGAGCATCCCACACATGCTCGATGGGATTCAAGTCCAGGGAATATGCAGGTTATGCAATACGCGTAGTGTCTTCGCTCTCCAGATAGTCGGAAACAAGATGTGCACGGTGTGGGCGGGCATTGTCATCCATGAACAGGAAGTCTGGGCCAAATGCTCCGCGGAAATTGCGCACATGTGTATTCAGAATTTCATCCCGGTACCGTTGCGCTGTCAAAGTGCCATGTTGCACAATATGGAGGTCCATTTTCCCATTCAGCATAATTCCACCCCACACCATAATGGAACCACCGCCATAGACGGCCGTTCAGCAATGAAGTTTGGATGATAGCGTGTTTCTGGCTCTCTCCACACTAAAGTCCGACCAGAATCAGACGACAAACTGAATCTCGACTCATCGGAGAACATGACACGCGCCCACTGGTGTTCCCCCATGCAACATGTTCCTGACACCATGTGTAACGCGCACGTTTGTGCTCCACTTTCAATGGCACACACAGCACAGGCCTTCCTGCATACAGTCCTGCTCTGTTGAGTCGACGACGAACAGTTTCACGACTCACGCGTTGTTCTGTAGCCTGAAACAACTCATTGGCCAGTTGAGAGCGCGACTCTTGACGGTTACGTTTGGCAGAAATTGTGAGAAATTCGTCATCGACGGCCGACGTCTTCTTCGGACGGCCTCCTCCATGACGTCTACTGACTTCACCTCCATTTTGGAAGCGACTCCACAACCTTGACACAACGCTTTTGTTCACGTTGAATTCATGTGCCACTTCCACTTGTGAACGACCCAATTCCAACCGCCCAATTATTCGCCTGCGGTCAAAGTCACTCAAATGTCGTCTATCAGTCATTGCAAGGTGTGTACCCCACACAAGAACCACTAACCCAATGCTGGAGCCTCGGACACTACTGGGCTGTGGTGTACGCCTCATGGCATAATTTGTTCACCGCGCTTGCAACGGTGCTGCTTATGCGATAGAACGTGTTCTCGCCGTGCCTGTGTGTCTCTGACGCGTCTCTGTGTATGTGCATGCCACTAACCAGTGCTCAATGGGCCCCACACGTCGCTTATACCACGTTCTCTCGGGTTGCTTAAGTTTTGTGGAGCAGTGTATATTCTACATTGCAAGTTGATATAAGCACGATCAGATTTTTTTGGATAAGCTAGTGGAAAACCATAGAGAAAATTAATTATTAGTTTTAAAAAAGAATGAGTGAGAGAAAACTACCCAAGAGGCTGGAAAAATAATTTCATGTCTAGATTCCAGGAATTCATAAAGCTAGAAATGATGGAAATCAAAGGTGAGAGTCCTAATTGTAGTAGTGCGGTTAGATCATAAGGTAGGTTCTTTTACGAGTAAAACATGTTTTGGTTTTAAACTATAGTGCGAGATAGACGCTAAGTTCAGTAACTATGACGTAGTTGCTCTCCTATAGGAGCAAATTATGCGGTTAGCAGAGACCCAATTATGCTTGAATTGTAGTTGTTGTCTTCGTTATGCATACATATAAATTATTCTTTTTATTTTTACATTTATTTGTTTTCTTATATTTTAATGGCCAGTAAGATAGGAGCCTAGGTGGTGATGCTGTCAGACTGTATTTCAATCAACCTCGTACTTATTAATAATATAAGGACGAATAGGGAGCGTTCGTAAGGCATTCCAGAAAGCCCTGCTTAAAAGATTGTACCGAACAGCAAAAATATTATAACCAACAGCAACATTTTATACAAAGTCGTTGAGCTTTATGTAAGCGGCACAGGGCACAGCTGAACCGCTCACCAAATGGTAACAGGGATTTCATTTAATCAGTCAGTGTTATAATTGGGCATTTAATGGAGAAGGTTGGCCATATATCAGAGATTGATAGGGGCCTGATTGTGATAGGCAGACGGCTGGGAACGAGAATGTCGGAAATAGCGTGTCTTCTAGGGTGTTAATATGCTGCCGTGGTTATTGTGTTGTAAAGATGGGAAAAGGAAGGTGAAATCAGCTCCAAACGACTAGGCGACGATGCCTCATGAAAGATGTGATTCGCGTAGATGGTTGAAGTTGTTACTTCATTATAACGCAAAAACTGTGGGAGAGTTAACAGCTGCCTTTTACAGACTTCAACCGTGGAAAATACACGAGTATGTCTGAGCACGTATAATATTAGATATATGCCCCCAAAGGCGACGTTCCATACATGTACCAATATTGGCCGTACTGCATCATGATTGACGGCTGGAATAAACAAGTGCCCTTCATCATTGGACAGCAGAGCAACGAGACAACGTTGCATATTCCGATAAATTTAAAAACTGACTTCATCACATCGATGGTTGCGTCTAAATCCGTCCTTTTAAAGGAGAGTAGTTGTTCGAGATGTGCACAATAGACGATGATAGGAAGTGATAGCACCATTATGATTTGGGAAACCTCCATATGGCCATCTATGGATGCGGCAGCTCCTGGGTCTTGGCAAGATATTCCTGATAACGTTTACTCATTCAAATCGGTCATATTTCCAGTTTGGAATGACAAGTTACAGCACGATAACACTCCTCCTCACAATACCAATGCTGTGCTGCAGTATTTCGAGGGGCGCAGTTTTGAATTTCAATTGTTTCAGTTGCCCCGAAAGTTACCCAATTTTAACCCGTGGGTTCCTGTCACCACGGCATGGCGCGTCCTCAGGTTGCGGATCGAGGAGAAGGCCTCCAGATATAGAGGTTAGCTGCGAATATAAGCAGTCGCGGACAGACGACTAGGAGTGGTCCTCCAGCTTGGGGGTTTGAGTAAGGCTAACACCCTCATCCTGTAAAAAAAGGTACTTGTTCAGAAACATTCACAAAAGCCTCGGACAAGGACTGATAACTTGGCACGACATCAGCAAAAGAAAATGGACATGAGATTTGGAACATGGAATATTAGAAGTCTTTATAGGGCAGGCGCGTTAAAATCTGTAACGAGTGAGTTAGAGAAATACAGGATGGACTTAGTAGGAGTTCAGGAAGTTAGGTGGGAAGAAAATGGATCTGAGAATTCCGGAAATTTTACGTTCTTTTACGGAGAAGGAAATAAAAATCACCAGTTAGGAACAGGGTTTTTCGTTCACAAACGAATATTACCAGCAATTAAACGGGTTAAATTTGTTACTGACAGACTTTCTTTTATTACTCTTAAGGGACGGTGGTATGATATTATTGTTTTAAATGTACATGCTCCAACCGAAGATAAGGGTGACGATATAAAAGATAGTTTTTACGAAGAAGTGGAACGGATATTTGACCAACTCCCGCGATACCATATGAAGATTCTATTAGGGGATTTCAATGCGAAGGTAGGACGAGAGGATATTTTCAAACCGATTATAGGGAACGAAAGTTTGCATAAGGAAAGTAATGACAACGGTGTTAGACTCGTGAACTTTGCAACATCCAAAAACCTAATCGTGAAGAGTACAAAATTCCCACATCGCGACGTTTATAAATACACTTGGACATCACCAGACGGAAAAACACATAACCAAATTGATCACGTTTTAGTAGATAGAAGACGACAGTCAAGCATAAGTGACGTCCGGTCGTTTAGAGGGGCTGATTGTGACACTGATCACTACCTGGTAGCAGCGATAATACGGGAGAGATTATCGTTGAATAAAGGTAATACTCAATGTCCGAAAACGGAGAGATTTAATTTAAAGAAATTAGAAGAGAGCCAGGTAAGAGAGGAATACCAGATTGAAGTTTCGAATAGATTCTCGGTTTTAGAAGACTCGGAGTGCACTAGTGTTGAGGATACTTGGATTGCAATTAGAGATAGCATTAAAAGTTCAGCAATAGAAAAATTGGGACACGCGGAAATACGTAGGAACAAACCATGGTTCGACCAAGAATGCATTAAACTAGCAGAGAAGAGACAACAGGCAAAATTACGGTGGCTACAAAATCCGAATGAAATAATTACACAAAATTTCGCAGATATCAGGCGGGAAACTTCCAAAACTTTTAGAACAAAGAAACGGGATTTTTTGAAAGCTAAAATTAAGGAACTTGAAGATAATAGTAAAAATAAAAATATTCGGGACATGTATAAGGGGATCAGCGAATTTAAGAAAGGCTATCAACCTCGTGCTTATATTTTAAAGAAATCTGACGGAACAGTTCTCACTGATACGGATAGCCTCTTAAATAGATGGAAAGATTTCTTTGACGATTTGCTGAACACGCAGCCAAAAACTAATGTGCGTGGAGAAAAGGAGATACACACCGCAGAACCGTATATTCCAGAACCCAATCGAATAAAAGTGGAAGCCGCTATAAAGAAATTAAAGAAACACAAATCTCCGGGTGTAGATGAAATTCCGGCTGAGTTAATTTTAGCTGGAGGCGAAATATTGTGGAACAAGATACACAAACTCATTCTCCTTATCTGGAACAAGGAAGAATTGCCACAAGAGTGGAAAGAGTCAATCATTGTTCCAATTCACAAGAATGGCCACAAAACTGACTGTAATAATTATCGAGGCATTTCTCTTCTGTCAACATCCTATAAAATCCTTTCAAATATTCTGTTAGCAAGATTGATCCCATACGCAGATGAAATTATTGGAGATTTAGAACCTATAGAATCCGCAGTCTGTTGGGTAACTGGTAGACCAACGATAATCATGCCGGTTGTTGCGGATTTAGACGAAATCGATCAACTATCGACCAAATATTTACCATTCGCCAAATTCTCGAAAAGAAGTGGGAATACAATACCCCGGTACATCAACTATTTATTGATTTTAGAAAGGCTTACGACTCGGTTAGGAGAGAAACATTATACAACGTTCTTACAGAACTTGGAATACCGAGAAAGCGAATTAGATTAATTAAGATATGTTTAAGTGAATCCCAAAGTAAAGTCCGGGTAGGAAAATTTTTGTCCACGAGCTTCCACGTCGAAAATGGCCTGAAACAAGGAGATGCGTTGTCGCCATTATTATTTAACTTTGTGCTGGATTACGCCATAAGGAAAATCAAAGATAGCAACCAGGGCCTAGAGTTGAACGGCATTCACCAGGTTATGGCATATGCTGATGATGTAAATTTAATAGGGGATGATATGAGAACAGTAGAAATAAATGCAGAGATCTTATTAAACGCTTGCAGGGACATGGGTTTAGAAGTAAATGCAGAGAAAACTAAATACATGGAAGTGCGTCGGGACCGTAATACTGCAAATTGTGGAGGCGTTAAAATATTAAATAATACTTTTAATAAAGTGGATACTTTCAAATATTTAGGATCAATATTAACAGACGAAAATCACATTCACGAAGAAATTAAATGTCGACTAAAAGCAGGGAATTCGTGTTACTATTCGGTTCAAAATCTCTTGTCGTCGCGAATTCTGTCGAGGAATTTGAAGCTTAAAATATATAAAACGATAATCATGCCTGTTGTTCTATATGGTTGCGAAACATGGTCGCTTACTCTGAGGGAAGAACATAGACTGAAAGTATTTGAGAACAGGATCCTGAGAAGAATATTCGGACCCAAGAGGAACGAGAATGGGGAATGGCGGAAGCTTCATAACGAGGAACTACATAGTTTATACGGTTTACCCAACATTGTTAGGGTCGTCAAGTCTAGGAGGCTTAGGTGGGCAGGTCATGTAGCTAGAATGGAAGAAAGTAAAAACGCTTTCAAAGTCTTAACTGGTAGACCCATAGGAAAACGACCATTAGGAAGACCTAGGCGCAGATGGGAGGATAATATTAAGATGGATCTCGCAGAGATAGGAATACAAAGTAGAAACTGGATGCAATTAGCTAAGGATAGAAGTCAGTGGAGAGCTTTTGTGAACGCGGCACTGAACCTCCGGGTTCCATAGGCCGTAGACTGAGTGAGTGAGTGTCTTTCATATATCATTGAACATGAGGTCCGAGCTCTACGTTCCTCTCCGCAAACTTAAAGAAATTAAGAGATTTGTATGTGCAGATTTAGTGCGCTCTGCCTCCAATTACATATTAAGGTTGTCTTCTATGCAACATCGCGTTACTTGTGTCCTACTAGATATTACGTAGTGGTCACTATGATATGGTAGGTCAAGATGTAATTTTGAAGTAACGCATTGAAATTTTGTTCCAATTATCTTACAGAGTTAGCCATGGACAGAGGCCAGTAGATAAGGGACAGAATAATCAATTGTTACTCTATGTTTTAAAACTGTGCATAAACAAATATATTACGTTGGAGATGAGTGGTTCTACGTGTATTAATAGCATAGTTCCAACATGATTTTTCATCTTCTAGACAATATAAGTTGTAATCTATTATCTAGATCGCGTGATCACACACCAAAATCAGGAACGTTATTTATATGACCAAGAAGAACTTGAACCGACATATTCAAAATTAGGATAAGCGATGTCACGTATAAATGATACAAAAGAAAAAACTATGTGGGAAATAACGTAATCACTATCACCCGGATAGCTACTACTTTTTGTATGTTAATGCTGCTTCGTTATAACTCTACACGATTTTATGCTTAATAATACAAATCCTTCACATAGTTTATTCATAGTACCTAAAAATACAAGTGAAAATTCTTTCCTTTATCGAGTATGTTATTATATTGAAGAGAATATAAAAAGCTATAACAATATATGCTTGAAATAATCATACAGTTGATAAATTATGATCCATGGCATGGGTTCATTCCCATTACAACGAAGCCTACCAGCTCTTAGAATATACATAAGGTTTGGTATTATTTGCGGTCGTAGTTTTTGCTACCAGTATTTCTGGCTCACGGAAGGAATTTCATCTTGACTTTATCTTAACACACCACTCTTTCCACAGGGTGTTAGATTTGAGTGAAAGTTTTATCGATAGCAGAAAAAGAGAGAGATCAGAAAATAACACTAATAATAAGGCTTCGAAGATGAATCATGACCTCTGGAGGAAAGTGTGAAACGCAAAAATGTTATTTTTGTGTGAGTTAACTTGGGTAAGATGAGTGTGTTTGGCTAGCAAATGTCTCTGGATGAGGCAAGTCTTATTTTGTAGCGCACTACTGGTAAGGGAGAAGATTAATACCATATGTGTCTAGAATTTCCAAACAATTCGTTTTTAATTTTGATAAATTTGAAATTACATCTACGATTGAGTTACACCCTACGTCGATGTATAAAATTGATTGTTCGTGTCTAAAACTAGTTCAGTAGACCATTTATGCGTATTTGTTTTTAAGATACCATTTTTAAGGATGCACAGTATTCAATAATTACAGAAAGAATGTACTATCTAAAACGTTTTCCTCATTAACTGTTACGTTAAGTAAGGTAGGTGTGTAAATTAATTTCGTTATGCTCCTAATGTTAAAAGATCTATGATGGGTTGAAAGATGTAAAATATGATGAAAAGAAAATTAAAAATTGAAATCATAAGTTGTTCAATAGAAATGAACCACATTCTCATGATCACATGCGCAATATATTATTTGAAAGACTAAGAACTTAAGGCCTATCCGGCATAACCATGGGACATAAAGATTTTATTTCATTTCAATTTCAAATAGAAGACCAAAATTCTAGTACCAATATATGTTGTAGAAATGAGTAAGTTTTCCTTTAAACGTAGATTTTTACCCTCCTAACCTAAACCTACTTCCACCAGTAGACTTAACTGGTTCATGTCAATAAGCTCACCAGCAAAAGATCACCGGACAAAGTTTATCTGTACGGTATTAATGAAAAAGCGTACAAAAGTTAACGATACGTAAGCTCACGGCAAATAATGCTATTGTATTATAGACTAATAATACTAATAAATAATGCAGTAATTATTACTGATAATTACATTAATACTGTTCATGACGATGCTGTAAAGGGGCTGAAGAGCCTCCTAAAATTCTTTGAGGTGAGAAATCTCACTGCAGAATCAAGAATCGCACAGTCGTCTTGTGAAGGTAACTTTACAGTAACAAGACATACATCATACGCACAACAGTTTTGAAAACAAATATACAAGTATTTTCCTACTACACATAGTATAGAGTACAAAGCTCATAATACACTATTTGCAGTAAACATAATTTGAAATACATTATTCCTGCATTACTTTGTTAATCTGGTACACAATATAGAATTTGAAATAAACAAACTATGAACCTGAACCAAACCCATAAAACGATCACATTTAGCTTTCTTATGTCGAAATTGCTAAATCGATCACAATCTTAGATCTTTACGTTTGCATATAAGAAAATGTTCCTTGGAGAAAAAGGAACACAGGACATACGGATACGTATATTCATTTTGTTTAACTATATATATTGTACCCATTCGTGTCTGTTACCTACACGCTTTTAAGTTTCTAATCCGCTTTAGCCCGTGTTTAGCACAACGTTAAATCTTAATCTTGGCTAGATTTTTAGCATATAAATTGTGTCGCGGACGACAATGGGGACACAGGAGAATGAGGATCCCTAAACTCATTTATAGCACGGTTACAACCAAGCAACCCAAATGATTATGCTCACTTTGGCCCAATGTTTTTTTCTTCAGTATGAAAAAAGTTTCTACATTTATTTTTTAGAACAATAAACAAAGGAAGACACCACATTGAAAGGGTTCCGGTTCCAACGGAGGAAAACCACAAAATTCTGTTATATAGTTATTAATTAAAATGCAGGTTACAAATATAATTATAATAATAATAATGATAATACTAATACTACAACTAGTAATAATAATAATAACAACAATAATAAAGTAGAACATGCATAATTTTATATAAAAATTACATATACATGGGAGGCAAAAACGTAGAAACAATCGAAAAAGGCGCCTACTTGTGTAATGTCGTAGTGGCGTTATAATGGCGTAGGACGACCATTATTGCAGAAATGATAGCAGTTTTTTTTGGGGGGGGGGTAGTGGATATATACAAGTCTAGTATAGTTTTCATGGAAATTGTGCACTATTCCTCTTGCCAAATCTGGGGAACTTCCTTTAGCTATGATTTATTTATTTATGGTTACATATAGATCACAACAGGTATATTACCTAATGATAGTGACCTAGTCAGTTTGGTAATAATTAGAGCATGCATAAATTCACTTACATAATTACAAATACTTGTTTATAGATATGGCCATTTTAATTAATGAGTCATCAATAAGATTGCACAATAGTTCTTAGAGAACGATCGTTTATAGTAAATATGTCAAGTTCAGGATTACTTTCAGCATAGGAGTTAAAAATAACATTCTCCTAATGGGTGACATGTACAGCGTATTTGTTCTAGCTGTAGGTAAATGAAAAGTAATATTTCTAGGACGCGTGCATTTACCTGGAACATGTAATTCTATCTGGGATAGTAAATACTCAGAGTCTATATTATTTTGCAGTACTTTCATTAAGATAATCAAGAGTTGGGTGGTACGTCTATCGTCGAGAGATGAGATATCGTGCTTACGAAGGAGGTCGGTATATTTTTCGAATTTTGGATATAGTCCGGTTTCCTTATAAGTTAAGTACCTCACAAAACGAGATTGAATCGCTTCAAGACGTGCTTTGTTTTTCTGACTGTTAGGATGCCATATGATTGAAGAGTACTCAAGTTTGGATCTAACGTAAAAATTGAACAGGGTTTTAAGAACGTTAGTATTTGAAAAGTCAAAGCCAAGTCTGATTACGAAGCCAAGGTTTCTGTAGGCTTCACTGGCAATGGTTATTGAAGGAAAATTTGGAGCTAATAGTGACCCCTAAATCACTTACAGTGTCAATCCTTTGTACGGGAGTGTTGTTTATATTGTAATTAAATTTTAATTATCAACTTTCTTTGTAAATGTAATAACATTACATTTTTATGTTAAGATTAATTTTGTTCGTTATACACCATGTATGTAGTGCGCTTAGATCTTCTTGTAGTGCGAGAGCATCGACGAGCTGGGATATTTTGCAATAGAGTTTTACATCATCAGCAAATAATAATTTAGTACAATTTGGTAGCACATTTGGGGGATAATTTATAAAAATTAAGAATAATAATGAACCAAGGTTTGAGCCCTGAGGGATCCCTGACGTTACAATGAAATTTGGAGTTGTTATATTTTTATATATTATATGTTGTCTGCGATTAAAGAGATATGACATTAGAAATTGTCTAGCTTTGAGAGTGAAGTTGAATGAAATAAGCTTGTTCAATAAGATATCATGATCCAGTGTATCAAAAGATTTACTGAAATCCGTATATATTGCATCAACTTGATTTCTACTGTCAATTTGATCCGCAATGAAGTGTATGAATTCAACAAGATTAGGTGTTGTATATCTTTTCGGCAGAAAACCATGCTGATATGAAGATATTAAAGGATGCATATGGTTAAAAATTCTTTGATAAACGATAGATTCAAATACCTTAGCTGGGGCAGATATTAAGGCAATGGGCCGATAATTTTGAACGTCATGGTTGTCACAGTTGCTTTTTGGTATTGGTAAAGTATTCGAATACATGACTATTGTGAATAAAGTGGTTCATCATCTATCTCGAACATTGACTACAAAGGCTTAATAATGTTGACATCAGCTTATTGTGAAAGTAATAGTAGATGTGCAACTTCCTGTTGGTTCTAAGAAAACATGTCATGCACTATATGAGCTCTGCGAACAAGGGAGCTGTCATCTTGAAAAACAGCATTAATACCGGGGAACAAACGTTCCACCACGGATGGACCTGGTTGCTCAAAACGTATTGTCTTTCAAAAAAAATAAATGAAAGTTTTCTGCGGGATAGTATTTTGTCCCTTGCTGCTATGAAATTAAAATACTACACATTACCGCATATCATTTTGCGAGTAGCTTCATATTTGCTAGTCAGTTAAAACAGTATTCCTGGGCATCGTGCCGAAAAATGTATCTGATTTTTCGTGCATTGTTCGAAAAACACAAAGAGTGAATGCAATAAAAACAAGGAAACAAGGAAATTATACAATGCGATTAAAGTGCTTCGAATCTTTCGACAAATCACTTAACGTACCGCTTTCTTTGGAAGTAAGTCTTGATGGTGTAATCGGAAACACCGTGGGCACAAGTTCACGGGGTCCTCAGATCGACTCCTCCTGCAGACATTCTTATTCTTTTCTCTACAACAGTAGAAGTTATTTAAAATTATCCAATCATCCGAGAAAAGGAAATTGTGTAGAAACACAACATTTCACTTTTGTATTCACATTATCGTGAGGAAATATGATCATTTCTTGCAGTTCAAACCGTAGACAATAAGTTAATGAATAACGTTTTTCGGTCTTTTTTATAAACAATGTCCAATGTGTTGTTGTCGGCAGAGCTCTACACTGTAGACCTTAAAGTCAAACAATTTTTTCCTCTTCGCAACATTTGTCTCCGTGATGAGAGGCTTCATAATGGAGGCTTGTTCATAAACACCTTGCTTGTGAAGTTCCCTTTACACTGTTTCAGTGTTGGCAGGTTTATAAGCACGATATTCACTTTCTTGCCACTTTGCTACTATATAGTGATGAGCGCAAGAGTCTTCATCTAGCAGTTTTTGGAAGAGTCTTCCTGCAAGACCAAAGCCAAGACCAGGAATCCCGATGCAAGACCAAGACCAAGGAGTGCAAGGCCAATACCAAGACCAAGGCCAAAACCAAGATTTGCACAAGAGTCTTGCAACAAGTACCAATACTACTTGAATTTTTTTTTTATAATGTAAAAAGGAAGGGGAAAATTCATTACATTTTTCAGTTGAATTTCTTGGCTTAAGTAAGAATGCCGCTGGAGTGAATCTGTTCCCAGTAAATAGCTTATGCAATATGTGTGAGTCGATCTGCCGTTGCACCATATAGCTACAGTATGTTGTTTTTTGAAGGGGTTGTTGGCGTTTTCTATAGTTATTACACGTTTCCAAACCACACAGTTGTCACTCTAATCTAAGAAATCTGTCATTTGTGCTGAATTGCGACATATTCCTGCATTTTTAAACAATGAGGATTATTTATCGGAAAATCAAGCACTATTCTACAAGTGTGTGTTACCTGGAGTAAACTTATACCTTTGACCTTCGAGCTGGTAAAGTTTGGCGGCTTGTCCTGGGATAAATATAGCAAAATATGGATTTGTTTTTCACCCTTCAGTTGCTTCAGGCAGTATTCTGACGAAGCGCCACAAATATTCAGTAAGAAACTGAATGCGAAATTGAAATAGTATTTCTAATTCAGTACTGAACAGATATACTTTCTGTCTTTAGCTTCCTTCAAAACAAGTGCCTTGTTTTTTTGTTTTTTAAAATTAAAATCTTGGATTGCAAGATTAAGTTCTAAAAATGAGTAACAATGACTTAACGTATGTGTTAATAAGTGATTGTAGTATATTTGTACCACCGGATAATAGTAGCAATGACAATACTATACACGAAATTTACGTAAAACGTAAGAAAAAAATTCAAAATCAAAAACTTAAGTGGCGAGCGAAAAATAGTAAATTTCATGCGTGCTTCGAAGTGGTTGCAGGAAAATGGAAACATTTCTATGGGTTGTACAAACTATACAAAAATACGAAGAATAGTTGTAAGAAGCGGATAAGCGAAAGGTAAACTAAACTATCTTATGGCCGCGGTGTCTCAATGGTAGAGATGTTGCATGGGGTTCCTGATTTAATTCTAGCTGGCGCCATGAAAGCTTTCCTGGTGGACAAACACCATGTGCATGGGTTCTCTCGGGATTTTGCCGTTTCATACTACTTACTTCATTCCACCATTTTGTTCATTTTCGTTATCACCGTCTCCCTTAGCCCCGGTACATAACGTGGGACGTTAATCTATATATTTAATTCCATTTCAAAACATAGTTATTAATGGTGTTCTTCTTCCAATACTAAAGAGAAATGTAGTATTAAACACCGGTAATTTCGTACACGACAGGTGCCGACTTCACGGGTATGCTTCGAAGCTCAAGCATCTGTTAGAAATTTTTAATGTGTGCTCATAAAATTAATGACGAAGTAACATTTTCATGACATTGACAAAAAACTAGTGTACAAATTGCGTTGACAAATTGCCACCGCAAGTTTGATTTCATGGACGGATGCTGATAGGTTGAATAATTGTTTATCAATATAACTTTTAGCCTCCTTAGGCATATGGCACATCGAGGATTGAACGATATAATATTATACAACAATATATAATCAATATTAACAAGTGGGAATGATTTTGTACAGTTATTTTAAATACCTTGGAGTTTGATGCCGTTATTTTGTATTTCTAATATAGGTCAAAAGTTGAGTTTACAACAATATACAAGTTGAGTTTACACAAAAAGCATAGACACTTGAGTCCTTTTCAGTTTTCACTCAAATTATTCTAAAATATTAAGAAGTTTGACTATAATCATTATTATTTTAATTTTTTCTCTCTCCTGTTTGGGCAATATTGCTAAAAGCATAATCATCATCATCATCATCGTCATAGCTATTCTACCATTATTGGCAGGTCACTAGCTGAAACTGAGAAACTTCGATGTACGGTGGTCCTAAGCTACTCTCTTCGTCCTGACGTAGCAATTTTCTGTTTTAATACCTTACTTCAACTAGTCTCCTTCGCTCCACCCTCTCTTTCCTTCCACCATACCCTCCAGCACGTCCCTCATAATACAGTTCCTCCTCAGCTAATTTCTGAATGTCCTCTTCCTCCTCTTAATCACATCGAAAATTCTTCTTTTCTCCCTTACTGCTGGTACTCTCCAATTTTTCATCGCTTTTGTGTATTATCCATGTTTCTGCCCCATAGAATACATATTAGAATAAGTAAACTAAAATCTCAATATTAAATTGGAAGTTTGTTCAATACAAAGATTAGCTAATCGTGGTTGAAAAGAAAAAACTCTGACGCCTTTAAGAGTGTAAAAATGATTTTGTAATTCATGGTATTTCAGTAATCCGTGCCATCTTCATTGTCTTTCATGTGTCTCAGGGGTAGGCTTTATAGTGTAGGATCCAGTAGAGTATTGGATCTCTTAAATATATATATATATATATATATATATATATATATATATATATATATATATATATATATATATATATATATAATAATTACGATACGTTGTGGTTTCTCTTATAAGTAGTAAAGCTTGGGCACCCATTGAAAAAATATCCAGAGTAAATCTCACCTATGAAAAGCATAAGATTTCTTAAAAGCAAGACTTGCTAGACTCTTGCAAGCAAGGCCAAGACCACCCGGGTCTTGGTTTTACATTTGCTCATCACTACTACTGTCTGTTTCTTTACTTTATGTGAGTTCTGAGCTATGTCGATCCCTATCGCTCAAACATATTTCGGTTTATTCATGTCCTTATCCGATGTGGTTTTTCCAGGTTTACTGTAGCCAACATAATCTTCAATACCATGCCTCACAGGGGCGGATCCAGGGGGGGGGCGATCGGGGCGATTGCCCCCCCCAGAACAGGAACATTTCTTGTTTTATATATATAAATAATATCCATCCCAGAGTTTAGAGCCCTTAAAAGTAGCATTATGACAACCCACCGCCCCCCCCAGATGTCGGTCCTGGATCCGCCCCTGATGCCTCATGGCAAATAAAACGCATGATTCATTGGGAAACGCAAGGAACACTGTCTTGACTAGAAATTGACCTTTAAGGAGACATTGTACTGGTTTGTCATCAAGCAAAAAAGAAAAAAAAAGAAAAGAATATTATAGAGGTTACTAAATTTGCATTTGATTGTAACGTCATTGGTGGCAAATTGAATAACTACGTTGTTGGAGTTTTTCGCTTAAGTTCCATGACTCAGTTGTCTATGTCTATTGGCCTTTGCCTATATATATATATATATATATATATATATATATATATATATATATATATATATTGTCTCTAAGTTCAAAAGGGATCTTTGTGTCGAAGGAAGCTAATTCACTTTGTTCAATGTATTTCTTGATCATGCGATCTTTTTCCATGGCTTTAATATTTTGAATATTTATTAGAATTTAAATTTCAATATTGAAACTAGTTATTATATATTTAATCATCAAATATATTGTTTTGTTAAATGTTTATTTGAAGGAAACTGGTAGTTAAGTGATAAAGAGGTTTTAATTTTATTATTTGCTATTATAATGTGTATAAAGGCTGTGCTTGAGATATGAAGCAAAGAATCTGAGACTATCAGAAACGGTTAATATGAAAAGGCACTTATATTGTAATCCTTGTGGCAGCTGAAGTACTACTTAGTTATTTACTTAGGTAACTACTAGGCGAATGGTAAGTCTAAAGCTGAGGTATAGACTTAAAGTGTGTATTGAATGAACGTAGGTGGTCCTTTCGTACAGTATAAAACTGCGGAATGCAATCCGCATATTTTCCATATTTCCTTGTCTGGAAGTTCCACGTGTATGTTTAATAGAATAAAATAAGTTTTGAGCTTATTTCAATAAAGCGGGTTAGATCCAGGAAACAACCTTGTTTTAATTTATTCAATTCGGACAGTTAATATTTTGCACTCAAGCCAGCGTTGAATTGTTTCCATAGATTTTTACAGAAGATTGTATTTACAATGATTTAAGAGCTTTAAAATTGGGTATACTACAATATAATACCTTTCATCTTATTTTTTTCAACAGACTTCTGTAAGAAAATACGTTAAGTTTTGCTTGAAAGAGAAGGGAACACTGTATTGAAACCGGATGTTATTAGTATACCAAATCCGGTTTTAACATTGAAAAAGGTACGGTTGAGATAATGGATACATTAATCAAAATGATGATTCGCTATCTATTATAGATTTGTTTTATGGTTATCCAATATTGAAATCGGTAGTTGTTAACCTAACACTGTCGGTTTCAATAAAGATACCTGTATACTGTAAGTAAAAATTGTTCTTGAGATACTGAATTCATATACGTAAGAAAACTGCTTCATACTACCTACCATTTTAGTGGACCCGTGTAGCATAGTCGCTAACGCTCTTGCCTTAGGGACCTGGGTTCGATTCCTGGTAGGGACACTCGGTCGAAAAAGTGTAAAAAACTTTTTCAGACCAACCATCCTGAATGAGGTTTTCTGAGTTTTCCTCATTCACACCAGACAAATCCCGGGGTGGTACCTAACTTAAAGGTCCCAGGACGATTCCTTCCTCTCACAATCCATTCTTCCTTTCCTTTCTCCGTCATCTCTCATACGTGACTGGCTAAATGGCCATAGCTGCCTAAAGCCCAGAAATCTAAATCCTACCCCTGATTTTCCTCTGGTACCTTAATACAGATAAACAGACAGAATCACGAAACCGTTCAGTAAGACTTCCTATAAGTAAGCACAACACAGTTTATACAATCAAAAATAATCACTAGAATCAAATCATGCCAAATAAAATAATGTTGTAAGTGGAAATACGTGTTACAATTTGCATAACAAATTCTCAAAATGAATGAGAAGAAGCAACGAAGAGTAAGATAGATAAATGGAGAGATCGTTAGGATAGAGAACGCAGAGACAAATAAAGCAAACAAACAAACCAAAAAAAAGTAGTGGAAACAGAAGTCATAACAAACGAGGGGTGTTGGAGCGAGTAATATCAGTCACCACCAAAAGAATAGGGGGATCATTGATAGTGGCAGGTTTGTTCTTGAACATAGAGAGAGGAGGAGAGTGTTCGAAATAGAAAGACAGATACGTATAAGAGAACAGACAGTGCACAGCTTTTCTTTATTGACTAAACGTCACACCCAAGCCACTCAGACCTTAATGGAGTGCCACGTCTTCTATCTCGTGTACGACTAAAGAACAAGGGTTTTGGGACCAGTACAGAACTGTGAAAAGAAGCAAACCAAAGACGGAATGAGACAGGAAGAAGATTGAAAGAGCAAGAGGTGGCGGAGAATGAGAAAAAAAGAAATCAACTCAAAGCAGAAGAAGTGAATCTTAGATCGTATGTATGTGTAAGTGTACGAGATTTTGTGTATGTAAATGTTTTCTTACTAAGATACCTTGATGTTATGGAACATGCTTAATTTATCTAATTAAGCGCTATGGGAAAAACGAAGAATTAAACTAACACTTAGATTTTATTCCTTGATTCAAAAATAAATAAAGTTTGTTGTTCGCCAGATACCGTATTTTGCTCACTCGATTTGCTCGACTGTGTAGTTTGCTCACATTAATTAGAAGATTATTTAACAACTACATTTTAGCTTCATGATAGGAATTTTGTATATAGATAGATGTTTCGTTATCAGGTATCTTAATATTATGAAGCATCCCTAATCATTTACGATTAAGGAAGAACAATTAAACTAATACTAAAAGTTTTATTCCTTAATTGCAAATTAAATAAAGTTCATTATTTGAAAGATAATATATTTGTTCCTCCCGTAATTTGCGTCACAATGAATTTTGCGCATCCTAATGTTTCAAGGATTGTTTCTCCTCCGTGATAAAGATTTTCCAATATAACTATTCTATCATGCCTTCTTTTCTATTGTCAAACTAAACGCAATAACACACTGAGGAAGGCTATGTTATAATATATATAAAACACACAATCATGTAACAATTTGAACACAATAACTGTGTCTTCATCAGACATTCACTATTGAAGGAGTGGAAGTCGGATTGTGTACGAAATTGTTACGTAATTGTATGTTTTACATATATTATCACATAGCCTTCCTCAGTGTGTTATTGTGGTTAGATTTTGGAAACGTAAATGTCTACTTATCAAGCACCTTCATCTTACGAAGGTTTCTTTATTTGTTTAAACTCATGAAGAAAATACTAAACAAACTCTTCAACTTCATACATTATTTGAAAACTAAATATTTGTTATTTGTCAGATGCCCCTGAAAGGGGGGGAGGTAATCACGTAGCTTGTGCCACTCATATTTTGCTCATTTGAACTTTTGTGTAATTATTTTCAACTTTATTTTAGCTCATAGATTTTGTATACATATTTTCTGTTTTTACCATGATGTTGTAGAACATGCTTAATTATTTAACTCGGAAGAATAATTAAACTAATTTTTAGATAATTTTACTTAATTGAAAATTAAATTAAGTTCCCTATTTGTCAGATATTGTCTTTATTCATATATTCAACATTACTACTTATTTTGCTCATCCTACACTTTACAGAATTTCACGTGTGTGCGTCAATATTATGAGATTATGTGCGTTATTTTAGGCTATGTTACGTGTACCCTTCACTGTTAGGAGTACACGTGTCACTGTTATATGCAGCTGCGTTACTATTGGAAATGTCAGTGTGGCTGTAACAAAACAAAAGGTGGTACAAATCTGCTACTTAACACTTTTCAGTCAATTATGTCTATTTTAAGTTACATTGTATTATACAGCAATAAAAAAAAAAAAAAAAAAAAAAAAAGAGTTCCGGGTAGCGGACCGCAAAATATGGATTCGTTGCTTTTTACCCTGAATCCAAATTTCGGTACCCCAGGACGATTGACCGTTTCAAAATTTTATGGGCCAAAAACTTTGGATAGGAAGGATACACGTAACACAGCCATACAAAAAACAGATCTGTACAAGGGACCCCAGGATATAGATTCGGTTTGGGTACAAAACCTCGCGGCCAGAACCCCGCGTCGACAACCTCGCGGACCAAAACCTCGCCTCCCAAAACCTCGCGGCCCAAAATCTCGCCGGGCCGAAACCTCGTCTGGCCAAATCCTAGCCGCCCAAAACCTCACGAGACAAAATCTCGCCTGTCCAAAACCTCGCGGGCCAAAATCTCGCCGGGCCAATACCTCGCCTTGCCAAAACCTTGTCTTCCAAAATCTCAAGCCCCAAAATATCGCCATACCCAAAATATCGCCTGACCAAAACCTCGTTGTAATGATCTCGCGACACAGAATCTCTTCTGGTCTAAATTAAGCGAGACGTAGTGTCGCCTGGGAAGAAATGTCGTCAGGATAAAACCTCTTCACGACGATTTCTTCAATGTAGAATGTTCTATATATTACTATATGTATATATTTAGTAATACCACATAATTAGATTAAAATAATGACAAGAAAAATTCTAATGCATGCTTTGGAAATCTATATATATAAAAATTAAATGACTATGTATGTTACATTATACCTCTTGAGCCATCCTACCGATCTCAATCAAATTTTCAACATAGATGAGGTTCGAGGCTAGGATGTCTTTTATAATTTCACTTTGTTGACACAACAAAAGGGAGTGGGATATATATATATATATATATATATATATATATATATATATATATATATATATATACAGAGCCCTAGCTAGAGATTTCGGCGCCCGGGGCGAAGTAGAATTCGGCGCTCCTACTCTCACCACACCAAGCTCTTCCTTCCTTTTTTATTTTTACTTACAAGAAAAGCAGCAGATATTGTTATACTACACTGAATTTTTATTAAGCTGCAGGCGAGAAATTTCTTTCCAAGTTACGACTGTGTGAAAATGGAAAAAAGAACTTTGATCCAGATTAGGTTTAAAAAGATCGTGCATAGGACAGTCAGGCGGTATGTAAAGAAACATAACATGTAGTATTCAAAAATGCAAAGATCATTTGTGATCAAAGAGTGTACAAGGGATTTCCAGATACATATTGGGCGAAAGTAAGCTGCATTCAAGAATTGCCTCCTCGTAATTTGTAATTCCGTGGAATATGATACTTCTGTGCACAGAAGCAACAAAAATTGATGAAACACGAGATGTTGTACACGTTACATAATGATACAAAGAAATGCGCTGGAGGAGTACACTTAATTTATCCGTTAGGTAAATCTTCTTCCAGGGATACTTTCGAGGGGCTTTTCCCCTCTCTTGGAGTTGGGAAAACGCCCCTTAATCCTGACCAACGAAAAACTACATTCCTATTGTAAATATACCAAAATAGTGTCGTAGTGTAGCCCACTTATATTTTGATTTTGTCACTGGTGGAACAATTTTTTAGAAGAAAATTGTTTCTAGAAGGAAACACATGCAACTAATGGTGGATAATATTTTTTCGACGTTCTTTATGTACTTTGGAGGTGGATAAAATACCAACACGGAGGAAAGAGAATCTGGCACTTTTACTTAGACATAGCAGCACTTACGGAATTATCGTCCCTTGTATGCCACTTGCAAATCGCTTGCGGAAGGCTGTATTGAAGTTTTCATGTGGTATGGCATAAATTAGCGTGACTGTGTTATAGTAGGCATCTGACGCAATTTGTGAGTTATATACAGTGTCCGATGCTCTGATGTTACGTGTGGAATTGCTGTATAACAGGATAGAAAGTGTTGCGTATGATAGTAGAGTGTAGTGTCCAGGTATTCACGTAATGTAAAACTGTAGGCGTTGGTGTTTAGGTAAAATTAATTTTGTTAATCTGTATGTGCCTGCGCAATGACAGATTACCCTGTCCACGAACTGGCAGATATATATGCACCTCATTTATGGAAAGTTAAGAGGAAATATCCGTGGCAAGACGTTTAGATCGTAACCGTCGTCCTCATAGGAGAGTAACGTTCCCTGTATTTTTTCCACGCCTCCATATTCGCCTTCGGGAGATAGAGTCTCTTTAATTTCGCCTACATGAAATCGGAGGAAATTATACCATGTGGACAGTTGAATTTGAACACAGAGCACTGGAAATGATCAAAGATCGTCCTGAAACTAGTAGTAGCCATGTATAGGGCGTAAAAATCCACATGCAACTCTAGTGAACGATCAGCAGACAGATTTACAGTGAACGCGTAGTGCAGTATGGTGGATAATTTTGTAGTAGGGCCTTATTTATTACCGGCCTGTCTGTGTGGGAGTACGTATAATTTATTTTTATGTAATGTTCTCCCAAAATTGTTAGAACATGTGCACTTAAACATAAGACAGTAGATGTGATTCCAGCATGAGAGTGCACCTGCACATTTTGACATGTATATGCTGACCTACTTAAATGAAACATTCCCAGATAGTTGGATTGGGGGAGATTGACCTGTGTTATGACCACCTCTTTCACCCTACCTCACGCCCCTTGATTTCTTATTTGGGGCGTTATGAAACGCCTTTTGTATTCAAAACTAGCCACGACAGCCGAAGAACTTGTTGCTCGAGTTAACATAGCTGCGGCATTCACTTCCGAAATTTCAGGTGTGTTTGACCGCACGCGGAAAAATTTGCTTCGGCAATGTCATCTTTGCAATATCAGACAACGGTTGACAATATCAGACTGTGAACTGTTATTCTTCACAGCTGTTTCGTGTACACATACGTTTGATAAAATACTTCAAGGAATACTCCAGTTTTTTTGGGAGTCAACCTTGCACCGCCACTGCACTACATCCGATAGTACACTAATGGAATCTACGACTAAAAATAATGGACAATCCCTTTTGCACGATTTCGATCCGACATTTTGCTCTCGAGTATGGCTGCTGTTGCATTTTCTCGAAAATTTTCGGGTGGGCATAGCTCAGAGGCATATCTCCACCCAGGTCTATAGTTTTCGTTTTATCTCCGGTGTCAGGAATCACCTAGCGACGTTTAGTATATTAATTAAGTTACACAATATATCTTTATATATATACGTGTGTATGGGCGCCCTTTTGGTAGACTTGTTCACCGCCCTCGTTAGTGACCCAGCACGGGCCTGCTACTAATGATAATTTACCCGCAAATTTATTTTATTCAGCTCAATAAGACGTCGATTGGTGCGTATTGCCTGTGGAATGTTCCTGTTAAACGTTGAAAAACCAACCAGATGTCGGGCAATATGCATCAACACGTATTTTTCTCATTCTTATTTTAAAAGTATTATTTTCAACTTTATTTCTGCTCTTGAACCTTACTCACATGCTACAAAATTCAAATAAAACAGTAACCAAAGTATTGTATTTGTAATTACCTTAATTAGAATTAAAAAATTCAAGCTCCTGTTAAAAGAAGAACGTATAATTTTATATAAATTTATCTTGACATCTTGCTCATTTACCTTGACATCTTATATTTGTATTCCTTTGTTTTCGTACTAGAGGATCTTCTATTGTGCAAACAGCCAAAATTAGTAAATAACTAAATTTAGTCCAGTGCAATTACGACAAAAATTGACCAAATCTAGACTTTTAAAATGAAAAGATGAAACCTGTTGGAATATGTTCTACGTACCGGTCTTATTACCATGCAAAAAAATCCCCCCAAGAAAACAGTTGTGGGTTTTCCGCCATTTTGAATAAATAGTCGGCCATCTTGTGTTTCTCACATGCACTTAGTTTATGTCACATAGCTTCTGAATTAATTAACGTACAAGGATCGTTCTTTCTTTATTATACTTCTAATATTATAGACAATGTAACAGTCATTATCACTTTTCTCCGAGTAACCATGTTTTGCATAACGTTAGGATAAAGTGAAAAATTGTGATCTGTATTAGGGGCCATATTCTTTTCATTGCCTCATACAAGTTAACAAAGTAGAAATATGAAAAAAGTGCTCGAATGAAAGTTGTTGGAAATTTCATAAGCTTTAAAACGATGTAGGGGAGACCGGGGCACATTTGCCAACTTTTTTTTAAATTGCATGTGTTGTATGTTATCTGAAACCTATTTAAAGGTAATCAGGATATCATTTCCTTCCTTATACCTTTATGAACGAAGTGGAACAGGTATTTTTTCACAAAATAAATATTGAGTTTCACTACCAATGGTTAAGTGTAATGATGTGACGTTGGAAAATGTTCCTCCTATGCGGGGCAAGTTGGCCAACCTACTAAAACTATACAGGGGCAAGTGTTCCAACTACTTCACATGCTAAAACACAGGTAATAAATCGTTGCTTTTACTGAAAATGTACCTTTTGTTTATTGCTTGGACAGTATAGAGAAGTGAGATTATAGTAGGACTAATCAACAAGTTAACAAAAGTCATGATTGAATCACAATGAACGCGAACAAAAAATACAACATCTCCCTTTGCATAGTTTTCGTGTGCCCAGTTGTTGCATTTTGTGTACCTGACTCACTTCGGCTTTGCCTGAGAGTTGGAGAAAGGTTAAAAGCAATAAATACATGAACAATCTTCATTATTATCATCACACGAATTAAAGTTTTTTACACAATAGACTATGTAGTCAATGGCTAGCACATATTCAGTATTGTTTTGGGGGGAGGGATAGCGCCATAGCCGCTTCGATATTTCAAGGGGGTTGTTCCGACGTCATTTTTGAAAAAAAAAATGTCAGCATAGAATAACATTAGGTTTTTTTACGTTCCCCCTGGCTGCGTATTTTGTAACATGCATTGCTATTTCGGATATTTCTTTACACAGTAGGCCCTACATGCATTTGTTATAGTTCTACTAAAATTAGAGAAACTGACTGAGACCGGAAAAATATTGGAATACGTTAAAAATATTTTTGGACTTCAACATAACATTGACGAGTAATGGTGCATATTATTAGCAAAACAAACACATCATTACGTAAAGGAAAAACACCATCTTTAGTACATGCAATGTCAAAGCAGTATTTTAACACTAGTACATTTATTTTAAGTTTTAATGCAAACCTGCTACTTTACTTATTTTCAAAAAAAAAAAAAATGATTTCACAAGATCTCCTGCTTAAGTCAACACAGCTACTCAACTGAAACTTATGTAGATGGCGAGCCAAGCATTGCTGTTTCAGCCAGTCCACCCGCAGGAGCGATCTACCAGATCCTTTCAGAACTAAAGCCAGTAAACATGCATTGCTATATAGGAAACGTGCCCCTATAGGAAACATGCCCTGGTTTCCTCTATATATTGCCACTGTATACAATGTCAGAGATGCGCAATGAAGCTTCAAACGTCATGGGACTGCTCACAATTTCTGAATCATTATGAATGAATCATTGAACATGAAGAAACAGATATTTTTGATTTGAAACGGCTCTACATTGCAATTTCCGGTAAGTATCAACAGGTTTGGAAGTCCGTCTAGTTTAATAAATAGTTTAATAAATAGTGGTGTCGCCAGGGGTGCGCAAGAACCCTGAAAGTAGTGTTTCAGGGATTTTAGGATTTAGATTTCTCGGCTCTCGGTATCTAAGGTCTCCACTCGCAGGAGAGATCACGTACATGTGGGATGACATCCCTCGGCGAGCACACTAATCGGGGAAAGGGAAAGAAAAGATTTGGAAAGGAAGGAATCGGCCTGTGACCTATAAGTTAGGTACCATCGCGGCATTTGCCTGGTGTGAATGAGGAAAACCTCGTGCAGGGTGGCTGGCCTGAAAAAGTGTTTTATATTTTTCGACCGAGTGCTCCCACAAGGAATCGAACCCGTGACCGCTTGCGCCGAAGGCGAGAGCGTTAGCAACTAGGCTACACGGGGCCACAAATTAGTGTTTCAGAATAACATTTTTAAAATAAGATGAAATCTATTGAAATATGTTTTACTGATGTTGTTATCCTGCAAAAACATCCAGTTGCAGATTTCCACCTTTTTGAATAAATAGACCTAATTTAGTTCAATTACTACAAAAATCGTTAAAACTCAAAGATTTCTTTTAAAAAGATTAAATCTGTTAGAATATGTTGTATGTATTGATATTATACAGAAACAGACCCAAATCTCTAGTTTTTGGTTTTCTGCCATTTTTTTTGGCCAATTATATGAGCGATATACGACGTATATCACAAAGCACTATGGTAGATATTGTGTTGAATTTGATGGTTATGATGGTTGACATAGCATAATAGATATAGAACTTGGCCATGAACAAAGAAACCATGAATACACGTAATCATTGAGGGTAACATTCACTTTCGTTTATCTCAACATGAATTTATTTCTAAACACAAAGAACAAATTCGAATTGGTACCACTTCCGACAAAATATCTTGAGAAATCTGGGTTTACTGTACATTAATCATCTGAAGATGCAGACAGATTAATTATGTCAATCGCAAAAGATCTTGGAAAATCTGGCTCTTCAGTAGTAGCGGGAGAAGATTCAGATATTTTGGTTCTGATGGTGGCATTCGTAATAGCTAAGACTTACATGTTTACGCCTAGCTCGAAGCCACCACGTAAGATGTACAGCAGTACCAAACTTCAGAGACCATTGGGATCGGTGATGAAAATTTTTCGGGAAATTTTGAAACTTTGTGAATTTATCCATTTCAGAAACAGAACATTCCACTATTTCTTCACATGTAGGCTTGCCTATGTAATGAAATAACTACATAAAAGCTCCTTATGAAGATTATTTTTGTAACAGAAAATAACAAAAAATGATTTTATTGTGTTTAACACTCGTACATCATAATTTTAATATTGGAATTTTGTATAATCAACATCTTAGAGCAGATATTTGTATTGTAAAACTACCATTATTATGTATAAAATGTATTAGAAATAATGACGATTCAATAGAACAAGTGTATATATATTAAATATATATATATATATATATATATATATATATATATATATATATATATATATACACATATCCGGGTGATTCAATAAGAACATACCAGGCCTATATCACAGCTAATACTGCACGTAGAGCCTTCAAACAAAAAATTGCATTACCAAATCGTATGTGTAGAATGCAATAAAAATAGTATCGAGACCAGTAGTGTCTCGTGAATACCTCAAACGGGGGCAACTTCAAAATTTGAAATGGAAAGTGGTATAACTGTAGGAATCGTTCGAAAGGACATTAAATGTAAGGCAACTTTTCGAGGAGAAACTTTGGCATATCCTTTCCCATTTAGCCGCTAGAGGTGTTGTTTCACACTTGTATCTGATTACCCGTAGTAGGCCTTTATCTCAACTAGTAATGTACATAGAGCCGTCAAACAAACAATTGAACTACCAAAACGTACGTGTAGAATGCAATAAAAATAGTAGATACACCAGTGGCGTATCGTGAACATCTCCAACGGGGGTCATCTGCAAAATTTGACATGGAAACAGGGGTTGGTTGTGCCTCTATTGAAACAAGCACACAATGGGAGAAACGTCAAGAGGAAACACCTTGGCATATTTCTTCCTCGTTGGCAGCAACACGGTCCCATTACTAGGTGAAAGTCAGATGGTGCGAGGGTGTTTCCTCTGCCCACCGCTCTAGGATGGCAGCAGACTGGTTTGATGAGCACTCCTCTGATCTGACAACACTTACATCACGGTCACCAGACCTCAATCCCATCGAACACATCTGAGATGCCGTGGGATAAAGCCTTCGCGCTGTGTATACTCTTCTGACCAACCTGCGGGCTCTATGGGAAACTTTGTACCAGATATGGATTGAAATGCCACAATAATATTTCAGGAGCCTCGTGGAATCCATGCCGTGGCGAGTTGCCGCCGTCATCAGAGCAAATATGGTGCTACACGTATTAGGTAGATGTCTGTAATTCAACTGGTGTTCAGTGTATATTGTTTCCCTATTTTTAACTACAATACTTTAAAGTTTGGTAGTTTAGAAGATGCACAGAAGATTCTAAGCACAATTATAAGAGCTAGTACATATGGGCGGCTACTTAGTGAAACAGTGAAAATCATTAAACAGGGCATGATGGTATTTGCTAGAAATCGGATTCAAAATGCATCTCAAATAATTCAGGTATTACATTTTTCTTCATTTTTAATAATTAGTCCCTCGTTGAAATCACCATTTTTATTTTTCCCTAAAGTTATATTTTCAAGCATTAATAGATCAAGATTTAAGGTACATTGAACATTTGGTAACGCGGAAAAGGTGATAACTTATTATATAACCTATAATATTAGAAGTATAATAAAGAAAAAAATATATTTTTACGTTTATTGGCTTAGAAGCCATAAGGCAAACCTACGTGCTTGGAAAAAGTTCAAGATGGCGTACTACCTACTTATTTAAAATGGTGGAAAACCAGCAACTAGAGTTTTAGGACTGTTTTAAACACGTGTTAAGCTGCGAACTCCTGTTATGATCCGTTGTGTTCTATTGCAAAACTTTCCTAGTGTTCTTTGTATATGTATGCAATGTAAGGAAGACTGTTAGATATCAGGTATCCTGTAACGCTATGATGTAACATCTAAGGGCAGTGAATATGTAGCATACGGATGACGTATGCTCCGTACTGATTTCTTTAGTAAGCAAAAGGATTCCGTATATTTGTACAAATACCGCTGTTCGGAAAACGGATTTTTCTTAGTGTAGAGGTAAACACTGTACTACGGATCTACAACAACTTCTATTAACGTATATTATTTAATATTATATGTTCTGTCCATACGTAGGATAGAGTGGGGACAACTGGGACGGCAGGTCAACTGTGATATTGATTGCTGGTAGCATCTGATGAGAGTAGCGGGAAAGTTTTGTAGTACAGTGTCTGCTGGTTGTTGTTTATGGCGTGTGAGTCGTACAATCTAACAAGCACAAACAAGAGGAAAGCAAGAATTAGATTTTTGATAGGTAAAATTAAATTCTTTCTATCTTATTATGAATGCAATTCCCCTTAGAACACTTGTGCATTCTTAAAGCGAATATCTATGTTCAACCCTTACTTTTAGGGCTGCAGCATAGAAAGCAGATTCCATGGGATGGTCAACTGGGACATTTCGCTTGGAGACAACATATTTGAAGATTTTTTTTGAACGAATTATTTATAGAGAGTTACATAAGTGGAGCCAAACCCAAACGATCACTTAACTTAGTATGATGTGCATATGCCGTAGAAAATACGTAAACTCGATTTAGGGGCCTTTCAAAATTTTATGGCCCCTGATTCAAAATCCATTATATTTAAATCAAAACTTTTCTTGTACGCCTTGTATCTGGAGCCTATCAGGTAACTCAGTGTACTGTGCTTATTCCGTAAAAAGTACAAAAGCTCGATTTACTGACACTTTAAAAATGTTGTGGCCGCTCATCGAAAAATGCATCAAAAGATGCAATGTATTTCAATCATTATTTTTGTGTGTGTGCCTTATATCTGGAGAACTACATATAGTGTGGTCAAACCCAAACTATCAGGTAACTCAGTATACTGTGCTTATTATGTAAAAGGTACGAAAACTGGATTTCTGACCGTTCAAAAATTTTGTGGTCCCTGTTCCAAAAACTAATCATTGTCCAAAATCGCAATCTTTTCATGCGTTGTTTTTAACATTTCTAAAATTTTTGGCCAAGATAGCAATCTTTTGATCCATTTTTGATCATTCGTAAAATACTTGTTGTTAGATAAGTCACAAGATGCCCGGCCCAAATACTCAATTTCTAAACTTGCGAGAAAAAATAGAAAAAAAGAAAAAGAGAAAAATGGAAATTACATTACCGGTACATTGTTAACGAAATAGTCACCGTCAGCAAGAACACACTTTTATCAGTAATTGGATTTCGTGACGAAAGAAGTCTGAAGTCTGCGAGGAATAAGATCCTGAACCGCAAATTGGACAGACAGATCATCAGAAAAGATCTTCCCCCCGACCAAACAAAATTCTCGAGACTCTGGAAGAGGGAAAAGTCGGTGCGAGAGACACGATACAATACTGCAAATCATGAAAAATTTACAACGTCCTTTGAACGAAATTTGCGCGTACATTGTTGAGCAACATGAGGACATGAATAGCTTTGAAACAAATCAGAATCCTTGCAGAAGAAGTTGTGGGGTTTCCATGGAGCTCTGCACGTAACTAACTGCTGTAATGATTTCACCTAGCCTGAAACAGTCATGATGAATCCACCCCAAAATAGATTACTACAGAAGCAACACCATTTTCTACGGGCTTTGGAAACCATTGTGGACTTTGATGTAGATCCATGCACTGTCCTGGCCGTTTACAATTGTCACAGCAGAACCGCTTGTTATCAAAACTCAGAATCCGATACAAACAATTTTCTCTGTTATTCTTTACAGGGAACTGCATACCTCGAAGTGGCAATTTTCATTGGCTTGTGTGAACTCATGTCGCAGCCCAGAATTCAACTTTATCACTTTTTCGATTGCAGGAAACGACCGAATGACAGTAGTATGGCGTAAAACTAACTCATCTGCAATGGCTCGAATATTACTGCAAGGGATTCTACTGTTTCCGAACTTCTACTGTTTAGTTGAGGAATCCATCATCCCAACATGATATCGGTCTGCGTCCACAGGGCCCATTATACAATACTATAATGTCGTATTGCACGCTCTTGTTCATTACAATTAATTAATAAAAGTTATTCCACTTCGTGTTATTCTTTATTTTTGCTTTATTTTATAGCTTATATAATTGAAAATAATCTAATAGCTTGTTGTTTATTTTGATAATAGTGTTCATGTTCCAAGTAGGCCTATGTACTACTAAATTACCTGCATACCAGTAGCTGTTAACTTTTGGACCAAGTGAAATGTACTATAATCCTCACCTGTAAAAAAAGAAGAAAAATGCTTCTTAAACATATACAAATAAAATGTGTGAAGATTCCATTCGTAAAGGTGGGATGTCCACGTTTACTAATTTTTCAGGAAACGATTTTGAAATTTCAAAACATTTTATTTCCTGAACTAATCTTGGGAAATGCTTCAAATTTGGTTTACAAGTTCGTTATTATATTGGAAACTAGCTTGCAAAATCTTATTCTCAACGTATATTATTGAAGGTAAAAGAATATTGAAAAAACCGAGAAGAGGTTGGTTTGTACTGGGCAAAAAGGGATCTAATGCAAGCCAAAACAATGCAAAAAAAGGTGATTGTTTTTTTCATATTATAAACAATATTATTAAAAGTAGATTGTTTCTTCATGTTTCGTTTTTATTCTCCTTTACTCCGCTAATTACTTCTTTAGGAGTTCAATATAGAAGGTTTGAGTATCTGGGTTGCATAAGTCCTTAAAAGCTTGCAGATCCTGCAGTTTTTCTTCCGATATAGGCAATTTCCCTTTAAGAAAGAGGACAAGATCTTGTAAATCACAACAATAATTATAATGTTGATCAAAGCATTCTATTAAAACAGTTTCTGACCAATTAGACCTACTTTCTTATTGTTCAACGAAAATTTTGGAAATACACTTTTATGCTCAAATCAGTATCAAGTGTGAGAGAGTGGGGCAAGGAGAACAAATGGGTTACAAAGGTTCATTAAACTGGCTGATCTGATAGTCAATGTCATATAAACGACTACCTGACATTGCTTTCGGAAAGGTACAGTTACTTAAGCAAGTTGGACGACATTAGAAAGTTAAAAAACAGGTTCTGGGGCAAGAGTTACTTATTTTTAACTTTTCATATACAATAATTCATTGAATATACCTGTATTGCACGCATGTCTTTGACAGAACAAGATTTCATGAAAATCTAAATATTGTCGAAAAGCGGACATCCAACCTTTCTCCACTGTAAGTGATGGCGATATGTTTCTATTTTGATGTGACAAACTGATATATTACAAAACTCTGTTATTTGAAGATGTAACTGTTCCTTGTCCCTTTGCATTCATAAAAATTACAAAAGCACGCCAAAATTAACTTCTAGATTTAGTTACCTCAATATGGAAGCAGAAAACACAGCTGCTGTTATGTTCTTCAGAGAGAGCAAAAGAATCCAATGTTGTCAAGAAGATTAACAGATATTACACAAATATAAAAAGTTTTCCATGGAGTTTATTTAGATGAAATTGCTTATTTTCATCTATTATCTATAGAGCAGAGTGCTAGTGATGCACATGGTACTCTCCTACACTCCTTGATGTAACATATAGAGAAATAGGGAACAAGTGAAGTTTAGAGTTAAATCTTGCAAATATCTATGTATAAAGCTACCGGAGCAAACTATTTCTCTCTTGACAATTTGGAAATTAAAAAATTATGTTTTCCTCTTAAAACAAAGCCTTCTTGAGGTACGAAGCTGAATTTCGCGCGTCCATCTCTATTAAAATTTTATTCTTCATTTATTAAGAAATATATACACGGTGTTTCAGATAAAACGTCCAGTGCTTATAAATCCGAAACGGCTGAGAATAAAAAGATGAAACAAAAACTGAGATAGGAAAATGTCATAGGGCGCATCACATGGTGTTGTTGTGGTAATCCCCAGGGTCCTCTTTCAAGGGGGCCCAGGGGCCAACTTCAAATTTTCAAATAGGAACATGTATTGAATCATATCTCATTCAATAGTACTTGAAAAACGAAACAACTTTTGTAGGAAACAATTTTCGATTTGTGCCACCGTTTTCAAAATGGCCGCAAAAAGTGGGTCCTGTATCTGATAAAACGTCCAGTGCTTATAGGCCTAAATCAGAAACGGCTGGGAATAGAGAGATGAAACAAAAACTGAGATAGAAACGATGATAAAGCATATCAAGTGGTGTTGTTGTGGTGACCCTCAGGAAACTCCGTGAAGGGGACCCTGGTGCCAACTTCAAACTGATACAGGACTTTTTGCGGCCATTTTGAAAATGGTGTCCCAAATCGAAAATACAAAATAAAAAATAATCAAATATCTCTCTGTGTGTGTTTGTATTTATTGAAAAACAGAGAAACAAATGAGTAAACAACAAAAGTATTTGTGTTTCATTATTCATCGTATCGTAAACAAACTCATGTATAGATACCTAAATCCTAACATTTTTTAAAAGTATCTCATGCCCATGTGATTAGTATACTCTCCTTTGCTGTGATACGCACGGCTATTACTCGCGATCTACTTATGAACATCGGATTCCAAGTTCAATATAGGGATTTACGCATATGAATTTCTACCGAGCTCTCGTTGGCAATGAGGCAAATCGACGCTACGTGGGAGGGGGGGCATGGTAGTCCATTGGTAAGCTGTTGTTGAGCGTTCTGAGACTGAGTAATGATCGTGAAGTGAAATCCATTGCCAAATCTATTCGCTCTGAAGAGCAGCTGTGTTTGTCTCCCAAACGAGTGTAGTAGTCATTTAAAGTGTACGAAAATAAGAGTCTGAAAGAAAGTTTGTTTGAAAGAAAATTGTAGAACACTCAACTGATGTAAAGGGAGTATCTGCTTCGATCTATGGCTATTTCAATTTGTGTGAACAACATTGTATTCGTGGATTTCGTCGTCAATTTCCCGGTTCCCTCCACATTACCAGTCCACCATTCTATTCATAATAATTAGATTTCATTAACCACCGGCGTACGTTAGCTTAAAGGGCGCAACATGGGAATAAAAATAGAAATTTTATTTCATTTTTAGTTACAGTTATTGTTTTTTTTTTCTAATTTGAAATAGAAAAGATAACAGGCAAACATACCCAGAACATAATACATTTCTGCAATGTTTAAAATGAGTTCTTCATATGATCAGTGGTGCTATTCCGTTTTTTTTTAATGCAAAACGAATCCTTTTCTCGTCATTGCCCCAGGCGCCGCGACCAAGAGGGGCGCCGGGATGACAAACCAACAAAATTGAAGGAATTCAGATTGTGTTGGTAAACATTTTTTTAAAAATTAATGTTAATTCAGATATTTTAATAATGATCAGCCACGGCTAAGTAAAATTACCGCTAATGTAAAACATCGGCTAAGGTTATTCGACGGGAAGTCTCTCCAGCCTTCTGTGAGAAGAGATTTTATCTTGGAAAACTGAGAAAGATCTGCTACTACTTACTTCTTATACGTATGAGTTTGGTACAACTGAAGAAACTTCAATGGAATTCAATAACATTTCTTTATTCCTCTTCCGTCCAAGAAATGCTCAAGTACCAGTTATTTGCTTGTTTTGACACCAGTTGATAATAAACGTTTAGCATCACAAATACAACTTCGCACGTACCTTACAATCAATGACAGAATAACTACCTTTTCAGTTCTTCAATTATGTACTAACCTCCTACAACAACGGTGTTTATTGACTATTAAGGACGTAGCTATAACGGAGCTGAAGGGTTCCTCCCACTAAAATAGAAAAAGAAATCGTAATAAAATTCAAATGTAGGCTATCCTTTATTGATTTAAACTAAAAACAGTTTTTAAAAAGGCATTACAATGCAATGTAAAGACATAAATTTTGCAAAAAGTTTCGAAGGCTACTGCTGGACCTCATGTAATCGGGGAGGGGGGATTATTCCCACACACCCTTTTCCAGTATCCCCGAATCGAAATCCTGACAGCGTCCCTGTCAAATATTACAATGTCAACTACTCAAATCGTTGTCGTTTCCAATAAACATTTACTTTTTTTTTTTTTAAAAAAAAAAATAATTTTCTATTTTTTATAGTTATGTAAGAATGCCTGTCCATTGACATTTTAATAAGTTAAATGTGATAAAGACATATTTACGCTGAACAATGTCCCAGAAAAGACTTAATTCATTAGCCATAGTAGCTATTCAAAATGGTGAAGGTAGAAAGTTAGATTTCAAGGAGACATTGTCTACATTTGCTGACAGAAAAGTCAGAAGAATGTCATTTAGTGTTTGAATGAAGTATGTATATATCATTACACAATCAATTTTGCTCACTTCTATTTTAATTTATTGGCATTTTTGTGTTATCATTATATGATCTTTACACTACATGCTTTGGAACAACATATCGTTAACATCGTCTTGCAGAACGAACATTAACAAACCGTACATTTTGATTTTGAACATAAATTATTATTGTAGGATTGAGTTGAAGCAAATACAAATAATTACTGACGTCAAATGAAAAAGTTACTTTGGTATTCTAATACTGTGATAAATTTACTGAAGAATTTATGTGCTAATCTCAAGGAAAGAAAAGTATATTTTGCAGTTTTTTTTAAAGCAAAAGTCAGAAAATTAGAAAGTTTTTGTTATCACTTACATATTAGGGTTTGATATTGTATCATTATTTGTATATTCTATGCTATTATTTTAACAAGATCAGCACTCGATTTCAATAGCTCAAAACCACGTTTTCATTAACTTCTATGTTTTAACTACAAAAGCCATTCACTTTAAAACATGGAAATAATACCAACTTCTTTTATCTTACATTATGATCTTAGATTCCATACTTAAATCTAGAAGTACAGAACGTCCGCATAAACCCTGGTTGTGTATCATAACGGACTGAGAGGAGGGAGCCTGAGAATTCTCGCCCCAGGCGCTTACAACTCACGCGACGGAGCTGTTTCAGATAATATTTCATTTCACGTGTCTATATTTCACCTATTTGCGACCATGCACGTTGTTTATCTTTACTGGAGTATATACACGACGTGATACTTATTTATTTCCGACTAACATATATTTAATCTATATATTTATTATTTATATATTTAAATAGATTCGTAAATTAAAAAAACTTAAATTTCTGAAAAATAAACACACTGCTGAACAAGACTGCACCTATTCAATATAAAAACACATTTAGTGCAGTCTTGTTCAGCAGTGTGTTTATTTTTCTCATTTTATTCGCAAGACGTATGACTATGATTGTGTGTCAGCTTAAATTTCAATCATTAGATTCAATTCAACTAAATCACTCATATCATTACTTAGTTTGTTATTTCGTCAAAAAGATGTCACTTGAGTCATCGTCATATTACACCATATTGCACACACACATTGCAGGCATATTTGTACAATTTAGAGTAAAGAAAATTTCGTGAATTCGTAGGGTCTTGTTATAATAGTTGAAGGATAATTGGTATGGTATTACAGATATTAGTAATCACTTTCGCACCAGATCATGATCACTAAGATGGAACACTATTGGGTTTTGAAGTTTTGCATAGGACAAGTGAATTGAGATACGACTATATGGGAATGTTCCACGTTTACGGAATTAAGAATATACTTGATGGTAGTTTCGAGTTACGATAACCTGTCTTGTTTACATGCAGCATACGATTAATGAGATAATATTTAGATGTTAATATGCACACATATGTTAATCACATTACAAAACCAAGGATGATGTTTTAATATATGGCGGTATATTCCAAATTTTCGTTTTACATTCGTCGAATTTATGAAATTATGGCAACAAACGCAAACGTTCGGGATAGGTAAAAGACTCTTTACTTACATTAGTCAAAGTATTTCAACATTATACGATTCTCTTTAGTATCACACTTACATTCATTATATATTTATAATTCAGTGTACATATATTTAATCATTTTCTTAAAATTTCAAATTTATTACCCTCAATATAATTCTAAGGTTGCGCCACTACATCATGTACCACGAAATAAACTCCACCGTAAGATAGGTAACCGCGCGATACTATAAATATACCTACATCCTTAACAACTTCGAAATAACAGACATTAAAAGTGTCAGGCAGATACGTAAACTAGTCCATTATACTAAAATGTTTCGTAGTTTACAATACGGATGATGAAACCTTAAAGAAAATATAACAATAATTCATGTGTCCATATGTTTACACAGATAATTCATCTCTATGGCACTACATTAAAACAAGAATGAAGACGATGATTACTACAATGGTGAAGCTTGAAGCATGGAGGAAGCGGAAGCTAAGTTAAATCATCTACTGTGTGATTTCCCACAACTACAGCGGATCAATTAGCGAGGGGAAAGGTCCCTTGATATCTGAACGAAAGTAAATAACCCTTCGAATTATATCTTGCAACATCTCAAACGAATATCCAAGTTCAGATCTTAGAATATCTAAGAATCAGATACGCTAAATGATTATGAACTGACAGGTTAAACAGAGGAAGGGAGGTTGATAAAGAAAAGAATGTTGGAGAAGAGAATAAAGAAATAGCTAGAGTAGAGAACAGAGGCGCGCCAGAGAAAATAAGATAGAACGGTAGATACTACAAAGACAGTGGTCGAATTAAAACATGCGACAGTCATTCACTTCAGAGCCAAAGATGTATTTTAATATGCCGTAACTTGTGGCCTACTAAATGCGTAGCCTAAGATATATTTCAAGTCCGAGAGCTAGTCTGTGCCCAAAATGGGATTTTCGCAGAGGCGGCGGCTTTATAAAAATCCTATTTCTCTCTGTGTCCAACCAAGCCCTTGGATATCCCGGAAATATCGGAAGGTAGGTGTGGTCTCTTAATGTGGACATTTCTAATACAAAGAAATATCCGACCCCTCAGAAAACTGAGAAGAGTTCAAGGTAAAGTATGGAAAAATAGTGCAATAAAAGAAGAGAATTCTAAAACGAGAGTAGCCAAAATTTAAAAAAAAAGTAATTTTGTACTTGCAAGTTAATTAATATAAGCCAAATTTTTGCTAGTCGCTCCCAGTCAGCAAGACTCGCGATTAATACCGACTACGTTGTTTAGAAACAAGGAAAAATGAAGATATGATGGGGGACATAGACATCCTGGTACCGGATAATTAGACTCTACTGTAATAAACCTACTATACTGTTCACTCTTATTCATCGCGTTACCTCTATGAACAGTAACGAACTCAACTTAGTAAAGTAACGTTGCAGGAAAAAATCTCGAAAGCAACCAACTACTAACGCGAATATAAGGTTGGACAAGTATATTTGAAATGCACTAATTGCGAATCAGTTCTACCGTTCTGTAGTTGTTCTTAAACTATACCAAAACATTCCCTGCATAAACACCACTCACATCGTCAGACCGGGTAGGTAGCCAATACATACAAATATTTACGATCAAGTTCACTTAACTTACTAAAATATATAAAAACGGAAAAATGTATAGAATTTACGAAATATTAATCGTCCTAGCACTATGAGTCCTTAAAACACTTCTTCTTCGGAACAATTTAAATAATTACGGTTAATCAATAGGTTACTGAGTACAAATCTAGTCAGTCATGTACACACAACAATCCATTTTCATAGGAATTTCTGATGTAGAGATCACTGCTCGAACATTCATTAGCATACATAAACAATCGCAACATTAAATAGTGGCAAAAGAATAAACTGAGCTCACATATAACTTAAGGTTTTCTATTATTATTTTACGCACACTATATTCATGCATACATATTATTATTAATTATATTTATGCACATCACTGATCATAGTTCATTTTGAGACACCCGATTCTTCAAATACGCCCAAGACTGTCCAAAGCTGTCACATCCATTACATTTAAATCTATATGCCGCTAAATGAAATTCTTAAAGCACTGACCAATACATGAAAACTCGTACGAACCAAGAGTCACTTCTCTGAATATAAACGACATCTTTAATCTACACTCCGCAGCATAATGACCGTGTATATGCAAGTAAAATTCAGTATTATTTACTTTATTCACATTTCTCACACAAAATCATTCTATAATTCTGCACTCTACTTATTTATAAATATGCTTTTATTCTGAAATCAACCATGGTATTAGTTGTAGAAAGCAAAGAAAGGAAAAGTTTAAAGCTAGGATCTAATGATGAAGTAGAGTTCTGTATACTGGCTTGTAGTTAAGGATGAACGTAAAGTTGAATTTCGTCTGTTGTTTAATTATTAATAACTCGTAATACTCTTCAGGATAGTTGGCCAGCAATGCCCTTTATTGAGTTTACTACTCACATAGACTATGGCTATCATATATTTCCAAATAACCAGAAAAAGTCTTAATTTTGAGATCACATATCGCCTTAACTATTGTTGGTAACAAAATACTAACAACGGGCGATAATGTTTACTCGAAGTTAAGTGGCGCTATAATGTGAACATTGATTGATTTTACTACTCACTTTATTGATTTTACTACTCACATGGACTATAGCTATCATATATTTCCAAATAACCAGGAAAAAGTCTTAATTTTAAGATTACTTATCGCCTTGACTATTGTTGGTAACAAAATACTAACAAAGGGCGATAATGTTTAATCGAAGTTAAGTGGCGCTATAGTGTGAAAATTGGTTGATTTTACTACTCACTTTATTGATTTTACTACTCACATGGACTATAGCTATCATATATTTCCAAATAACCAGGAAAAAGTCTTAATTTTAAGATCACTTATCGCCTTAACTATTGTTGGTAACAAAATACTAACAACGCGTGATAATGTTTACTCGAAGTTAAGTGGCGCTATAATGTGAAAATTGGTTGATTTTACTACTCACTTTATTGATTTTACTACTCACATGGATTATAGCTATCATATATTTCCAAATAACCAGGAAAAAGTCTTAATTTTAAGATCACTTATCGCCTTAACTATTGTTGGTAACAAAATACTAACAACGCGCGATAATGTTTACTCGAAGTTAAGTGGCGCTATAATGTGAAAATTGGTTGATTTTACTACTCACTTTATTGATTTTACTACTCACATGGACTATAGTTATCATATATTTCCAAATAATCTGGAAAAAGTCTTAATTTAAGATCACATATTGCCTTAACTATTCTTGGTAACAAAATATTAACAACGGGCGATGATGTTTACTCCAAGTTAAGTGGCGCTATAATGTGAAAATAAACATTGTACTGGGAAAACGTGCTTTGTACTCTATTGCAAGCTAGCTATGTGTTGTATATTACGAAATACCGTGCAAAATCACGATAGATCTAAATTATGAACGAATCACTTATTAGCTTAGGCCAAGAGAGATTAATGATTAAGAAAATCAATAATACACTGTTCTTAAATAAATTAATGATACTCTCACACATACATGGCACATCACAAACAAACTAAAACTACACGTATAACACATATTACTACACAAAACCATCTATCACATATCTACACTAAACAAGTCACTAATCATCACCACACTTCGAATCTGCTTTGATGCTAAAAGGAGGGGGGTAGTAAGTGCTACGTAGCCTTTGAATCAAAATTAAACCATTTTGTCAATTATAAAATTATTGTTTATGACCCCGGAGGGTCATATCAGAGAAAATTAAGAAATATCTTTCTCTTGAAGAGAAAGGAACATGTGCCAACTTATTTAACCCATATTTCGTTGGAAGCCGGATCAAATCAGGACTAAAACAGGAGTACCTGTTAGAATTTACTCTGACATTTTAAGAAACTTAACTCGACTACTACAGAATCTACGTATACTGCCATGTTAAAAAATAAACTAAATTACACACAAAGATGTACATGGACAGGCTACCGCAACCTAACTAAATTTGGGAAGGTGAATAATATATTAAACGTATTCAAAATCACCAGATGTTTGTTTGAAAAGATCATACAACTTGAAAACTAAATCACTGGCACTCTGAACCAGTCCTCTAAGTCAAACATGACTATCCTACTATGCGATTTCATGTTTCACTTGTTTTGATCATTCCTAAAGTAAAATTCCAATAGTTTGGGACTCTAAAAGGCTTCCAAACTGTCTATGTAGCTAATAGGTCCAGTAGTACCTGCATATTCTGTAGATTTCTTGTCAAATTTATAGAACTTTATTTCTGTGAAATGAACGGCGATGTTGATCCAATGAACGACACAAAACAAAAGACGCAGTAAAGTCGCACCAGAACACTGAGGTGATTCCCAATCAGTGCGCATTAGGAAAAAAATGAAAACTGGATCACACCTGATTTTAGCTGGATATGGGCATCTAATCGGGAAGAAGGGGGTCTAAAATATCCTACATCGTATTTGATTGGTGAATAAATCCAGAAAACTCTACCCAATTGCTAACCTACAAATTATATCGAAATAAGAATATAACATTTTCATAATGATCCAGATGAAGTGCGCATAGTCGAAAATTTACGAAGGAAAAATAATATAAAAAAAAAAACATCTCCTGAAATATAATATTCTTAATTATTCTGAAGCTTCTGGATTAACTAATGTTTGGACAAAACCGAAACGGATTAGACCAAAAAATTATATTAAACTTAATTATACACTTGTAAATACTGTATAACTTAATTATACACAGTATGGTAAATAATATTCGGACCAAAAAATTTATACTATCTCAACTGTAACTGCAGTTTACAATTTTTCTCGGGCCATTAACAAAACTTTGTTAGGATAAAAAAGTTTTTTTTTAAATATAATTAAAATGCATCTATAAGTGTAGATTCAATATTAATACATTCATACATTCATGCACTCACACTTTTATCTAAAGACAATATAAAGTATTCGTTTTGGGTATTGAGCTAATAATTCCTTTTCCTTTTCTGGAGTACAGTCGACAATCTTTAGATTTTGAAAATTGTGAAACCCGATACTTTCTCATTAAATCTTGGATAAAGTTTCTCTTTTCAACTTATTTACATAGGTACGAGATGAATAATAGATAAATCAAACATTAGAGATCATTTTCCGTAAGATTTGACAAATTTCTCTTAGATTACTCTTAGACTCTTAAACTGGTAACCCTTAACCAATTGCGCACAAAATTCCATACTCCAAGGGAAGAAAATGTGTGAACACACGATCTCCCCCTTGGTTTTTTTTTTTTTTTTTGAAATCCTAGTTGAGTCTCCGAGAGTATTCTGTAGGCATAATACAGTCGATAGATAGCCCAATTTTTGCAATGTTCCAAAATGCTTCTGTTGCTTCTTCAAGCGAAAATGGGGTTGACTCTTGATGATGTTCCCGTCAAAGGTTGGGAACCGCTCTCGAGCCATCTTAGATTTTTTCATGGACGACAGTTCTTGCGTATGACATCCTCGAATATCCAGGAGGGACTTGGTACGTAGTATCTGTAATATTTGTTCCCAACCCGAGACCAACTGCATTCGCGGACGAAAACCCAGCACGATGCACTCCACCCTCACTAAACGACCCATTGTGCATTTGAGTTCCACAGAATAGTGACGGGACATTCACACTGGTTACTGTCGCAGTAACAACGCTCGATTGAGTCATCGTATTGTAAGAATTCTGTGATTGTTTTGAGCCTAGCTGCTGCATGGGATAATGAGTTGCCATATCTCTTGCATCAGCCAACACACGATTCTCCTTTCCACGCAAATTTTATTTTCTTTACCTATTACTACTTCAGGTATGTTATTACCGGCGAAGGGATAAGGGGTTTCTAATCCATCACTTCAACCTTTTTTACTAAATTGATTTTGAAAATTCGTTATTTCTTCCCGTATTCCACCAATTGCCTCAATCATCGTGTCCAATCATGTTTCTACCTGCAAATTATTAAAGTTCTGTTCAATGTATCTATTTCGGCATAATGCTGATCAATTTTCTCATCGAAATTACGAAATTTATTATTAACAATAACCAATTGAGTTTGTGTTTCCTTTTTCAAGTTATCAACACTTTGTTGGGTCTCATGCCTTACCCGTTTGTTTTCAGTTGTCATTTCTTCCTTTAGTTTATTTAAGAATTAAGATAAGTCTAGACTCATATGGTCAATTTTGTGGCTGAATACCTCGAATCGAGCATCTAGACTTGTATGCAGTCGTTCTTTCAGAAAAATATGTTCCGAGGAGCACACTTAGTATTCCGGAAGACACTGTTAGTACTATTTTATTTATATTGTATTATAGACATATTATTTTGATCTCCTCCGGGAAACACTCTCAGAGATCCGGGAGGCAAAGGGCGCCCCCAAAAATTTATCTGGAAGAAACACTGCTTCTATGATGTAACTAATGGAGTCTGCTAGTCAACATTTTAAAATATCCCTAGTTACTTCATTTCTGTATAAAGGGTGCCTCCGTTCATCTTGATGCTTAAAGGGCCCCATTACCTTCAATAGTTTAGAGCCCCACCAAACCTAAATCCGACTTTGTGTGCTAGGTAAAGAAAGGATAGGCCGGTGTTTGTGTTGACGTAAATATTCCTTTCTTGTTTATCTTTGATTTGTTTGCAATTTAAAGTTTCCTTCTTAGAAACAAACACAAATTGCATTTTTCTTATGTTATAATATTTATAAGTTAATACAAAACAATACCATTGTATGTTCCATATGTGGGTGTGCCTCATATCTTTAGGACCTTTTGGAAACAAGTGATCGTCAAGGCAGCGAAAATACATCATGATCAACCTATCCATTCTGCTGTGTTGCAAAAATGAACATTTTTGTCGTGAGATTTTAATGATACATTCATTGATGGCGATGCGGATAATGCACTAAAAATGGCAATATAACGAAACACTTGAAATATAAAATGCAAGCAAATTCAGTAAATAATATTAAAAAGCCAAACTTAATTCAAGTTTTCTTTAAAACTGCAATAGAGCCAGCTATGGTACCTGTAACTAACGTTACGTTGAAAAGCACAGAGAAACTTAATTGACATTGAATACTTTTAGCGCAAGAGGAAATTATATGGAATAAGTTTTGTTAGTAGTCATGAAACATAAGACCTTGAATAGATTTAGTTGTTTAATCTTAAATATGTGTGAAGATTTTACCCAGACATGGATGGCAAATATTCTAAAAAAATAATTTGACAAGATGGTTTCTTGTGATAAATCTACAGATGTTGGTGAGATAAAAGAGAATTGGTTTTATAAACCGGAATATTGAGAATTATATGGTAGAATTTAAGTAGAGCTGCTTGAAAATACCTTATCTTCCTAGTGGTTCAACAGTATAGTTCTTATCCCATAACAATATTCCAGAGTTTGGAATAGAAAGTTATAGTAATAAGTTTTTTTCTAATTTTATTTTTGGCAGATGATGTAACGGAATTAAAGAAACATTCCTCTTTGTTACTTACCATCCACTTCATCAGTCATGGCTCCTAACTGAGTATTAGGAACTTAGAACTGAGTACCTTTAATAAATCGTTCGTTCTTTACAGCAAGTTCCTATCGTATAAGTTCCACTCGTTTAGCTCAATTTCGGGAGTTGGAGCTACCAATAGGAGATTATAATTTTTCAATGCCATTGACAACGGTAAAAGTAGTGAGGTATCTTTCTTATATATATAAAAAAAGAAAAACAAGAAGCCCTAGAGCAGTGGTTCTCATACTTTCCGATAACTCGGATCTCTTGTTCATTCGGGAAGTAATCTGCGGACCCCTTTGCAATGCTATCTGATATTACACATGGTATTATAAATATACTAATTAGAATTACCACTGATAAGAAAAAGATCATAAAAAATAATGCAATAAGTAATTTATTCTAAAGATACATGATTGTTTCCTAGTGAACCAAATTTTAGTTGAAATTACAATAACTTTCAAAACTGAAATCCAAAGTCTTTTTCTTTGCCTTTTTTTTTCTTTAAGGAAATTCACTTGATTAACAACATTCTCAAATCTGAGGTCACTAAAGTGAGAAATGAAATTCTTTGTGTTTTTCCATAATCACATTCAAATCTAGAATATTTTTTGTCACTATCAATCTTAGGTCCGATTCCACATTAAAACGATTTCGCTTTAACGTTTTAATACTGCAAAGAGCAGAAAAGTTCTGCTCACATGCGTAAGTGGTATGGAAAGGCATCAAAGGTTGCAATGCCCTTTTAGACAACTCTTCATACTCTGAGCAGAGACGCAAACCAATTTGATTTAAGAGTTACTCGCAGTGGCGGATCTAAGAACATATTTTGGGAGGGATTTCTCTATCTCTCTTCCTCACTTTTTTTAGTAATCCCAGAATTGTGAGAAGGCTTGCCGTTTATAAGCATAGGAATGACTAGTGATGGTTCCCTATTTTTTTTTAAATCTGGAAATTGTGGTAGTGGTGGTACCTTTCCGCCACTTGAAGATGTAATCCATGAAATTCCGAAGCGTCCTGTAGTTTATGTACAACTGCTTTTGAAAATATGCCGTGACAGAAAATGAATTTCTATCACTTGAAGCAGTCTTATATAACGGGACCAGCTTCAGGGTAGAAATTTAGAAAATTAGAAAATCGCTTAAATTTACAAAAGCAGTTAAAATTTCAAATTGCTTTCTTTTTAATAACTGAAAAAGTACTTCTGGCATAACAGCTGTGAGTTCCATTTTATTACAACACATTTTAATTTTTAGGCATCGCGGACCCCCGGATAGGTCCCACGGACTTCCCTTTGGAAACTAATGCCCTAGAGCATTTGCTCAAATACTATGAGCTTATTGTAAATCAGCTACAAGAATGTTTTACTCAAAATGAATCTCGTCGAATCAGTTCAAAATTAATATTGTTGGTCTGAAAACCTAAATCGGTAAAGTCTACTGTGTGAGTACTATTTTTCAGAAAGGTAGTGAACCACTCTCTGAACCTATAACAATATTATGTATTTTTAATATTATTACTTGTATTTACGGGCAAAAAGAAGAAGAAGTAAATATAAAAAGAAAATTAATTAATTTCCTTCAAATATTATTATTGCTGTTTTGATGTTCTGTTGACATAGCAATCTGACGATATGTGTTATTAGTCGTCATAGCAACGAGACAGATATGATATAACAAAGGATCCATCTTATATACTCTACACGTGTGTTATTTTAAAAGTTGTAAATGTTTCCTTCATTACTTATTATAATAAAAGGTAATATCAAGATGGTGTATTTAAATGAATTTTTGTAAAATAGTAAAGTAGATTAGAAATATTTGAACTGTGGGCTATAGAGTATAACGCTATATAAATTGGTGATTTCCACCGCAGGATTATGTCTTATGGATCTTACATTATAAATTGGTGGTTACCGACACGAATTGTGTTACAAACCCTCTTCAATATGTTGCAAGTGGGATCAAATTAAAATGTACGAGATGATTCTTCTGAAACGTTTTCTTATTTTTTACTAATGAAATCCTTTGCATTTTCTGAACCTCTCGAAATGTTACATATTTATCAAATAAAGACACCTAACAGACAGACAAATTAAATTTTTTGAAGATTTTAGTGAAGTGTTTAGAAAGAGGAAAATATTTTGACAAATGAGCAGGACATTGTTCATATAGGCTTTGCACAAAATGATCTGATCAGGAAATGTGTAAAAATCTTATTTCATAAAGTGTGGCTTACAAATGATTGAATGATTTTGAACTTTCGAACTTTTGGAGTAAATAAGGTAAAGGAGTAATAATGTAGTATTAATCAATAGCATTCGTTATAAGTGGTATGACTTCAAGATTTTTTTGACACGCTAATATGAGACATCTGTCACGAAGATTTTCCTTGGACAATGGTTATGAAAAAGTATGCAGAACATTTTCCGAAATGTGTTTAACTGACAAATATCTTGAAATTGTTTCTTGTTTCCAACTTCAAAATAGAATGTGCGTTCTCAACAATGAAAATAGTGGAAACGAATTACCGAAATCATCTCAGAAACGAAACATGTAACTGTTGATGAAGAATTGTATTGAAGATTCCCCATTGGAAGCAATCCAATTCAGCGAAGATTTTTAAATCAAAGAGTTACGTGGATTAAGAACAGCTTCATATGGTGCAAGACCGAATATCAGTTCAGCTAATCTATAAAATGAAGAGGTTTATATTATTTATCGTTCTTCTTGGTTCAGTTTTATGAAGAAACATATTCGTGAGCAAATAAAATGCATGCATTACATCCACTTCTCTGTGATATGCCGAAACTGTTGATAATTTCTCTTACTCGGAATGATTTTAATGCTTTACTTTCCATGTTGATTAAGCTTGAGATGAATCCAGTATATTTTTCAGGATTTACATGTGTTTACTTTTATTACTACATGACTATTGAAAATAGAAATAAATAAAGAATATAGGAAATGGTAAGGTATTTTTTAATGTCTTGGACTTCTTTTATGAAAGTCACGGAAAATGCTAGATAAAATTTAGAATTTGTGATGTAAATTGAAATTTGGCATATCAAAAATAAAGTCTTTTTAAAAAAAGAAAATCTGTCACTTTACGTATACCATATATCGATACACACTCTTGTAACCTCCCCAAAAGAGACTGAAGTGACACTTCTGAGAGATGTTCAACGATGTCTAAGTCCCTTCGCATCCATGCATGAGTTGTGTTCCTCGAGTTTAAGGTGGAATCCGAACAACCAGTAATACCGTGAGTGCTCTCAAATTGGACCTGAGATCCGATGCACCATATACGAGCACTTGTCACCAATCCTTTAGAGAAGGATTAAATCCCGAAAGAAAATTTAATAAAAAAAATGTCGTAAATACAGTGATGTTTATTTGCAATAAACAAAACAAGCATATGCCCAATTATAGTGTTGGTGTATTACATAATACATTTACAATAGTTTTCTTAAACATGTAGTTCATATTGCAGACGTCAATTTCTTTGTGTTCGATACATATTTTGTTATAAGTAGAACACATTCTCCAGATTGGTGATTTCAATAATAGGTTGGTCCTTGCTTTTTTGCAATAAAACAGACCAGAGTTATCAGGACGAGTTTTAAGTATCGAGACATGAAAATTGAGAGTGTTGATATGAGATCCGTACTGTACTACTTTATAGAGAAAAGTCATACCTATCACTTACGCCTTTTTTTTTTTTTTAAGTGTAGGTATACAAAAGTTGTCTATTAATATTGGAAAATTTTCATAATATGGATAGATTCTAGTTCTCTTGTACGTCAAGTATTTGATAAATTTAGATTGGACCTTTTCTAGTTGGTGTCGGTATTGCTGTTGTGATGGGTTCCAGATCACTGCAGCATATTCCAGTTTTGAGCGAACATAGGAATATGAACAAGTTCAACAGTATTCTAAACAATACAACGGTTTGCTAAAAAGAACTGGGCCATAGGTTAAAAATATATAAAATTTTATATCAATTAGCGTTATCTAAAATTTAGGTACTCGGGATATTGCAATGGGATATGGCAAGTATTAAGACGATTCTTTGTCAACTTATTATTAAATATACTTAGGTAGTATCTTGAGGAAAGATATATGTTTATTGTATGAAGTTACGTTAATATACACAAGAGAAGGAGAAGAAGCTGTACGTTCAAAAAACAAGTAACAAAAAATTCATAATGTTCATTGGAATCAAATTAAAGAAATCATAATATTTTATTGGCGGACACATTAATAAAGTATTATTCTCCTCACATACTAAAAAACTCAAACTGAACTCTTGGAGTAACACCCTTTACGTGGCCAGATTGTTGCACTCATCCATTTTGGACGATGTGTGGTCAGCACATCGGATTTGTTCGCCATTAAAAGTAGATTTCTAGATCGGAATTTGCTACTTCTATTTTCAAGTATCTACTACTTGGTAATGACGCCGGGTGGAAGCTACAATGCTATCGCCACCTAGCGAGTAAGAATGGTCAACCATCTTTCCTCTATCCAGATCTTGGACTGCTTGATTTCGCTGAGTTCACCACAAGCGATATTCCAGTAATGCTAGGGCGATGCTTATTTGATTACAATAAAATGGTATTTAAAAGAAACGTGTGAGGTCTAATTTTATGAACATTACTGTGCCTGTGATGGATTTGTTAAAAATTCTCAATTGACACCGTTTAAACTAAAATAGTAAATTTCGGTTGGAATTAATCTACGAAAACAAAAATAAAACAGAAAAGTTTAGATATAAATTTTATATATCTCAGCTACCAACAGTTCAGAATACTGGTTACTACATGAAAGCTATTTCGATTTATAAGAAAGCTAATTTCCCATGTTTTGTCAGTTATTTGTATTTTTCATCTCTTTAAAAAGAACAAGAATTTTTTTACTGTTGCTTTTTTTCGTATGCTTCTTTCAAGAAAAGAAAACAAAGTGAAGAAGGAGAGAAAGAAGAAGAAAATAGGGAGAAAGAACCATTTTCTGAAGAACGTGAAAGCGGAACAACAAACGAAAACTGAATTTAAAAAAAAATAAAGAAAAAACAGAGACAAGAGGGAAGTTATCGCTGTGCGCTTGAGAATGCGACCTCGTTATTCAACGTTTGTCTTTTCGACAATGACGTTTGTTTCCGTCTGATAACGGAGGCCAGTTATTTGCTTAACGCTTCCTTTTGTGTAGTCTCTTATTAAGTGCAAGATACCATTAAAAGGAGAACAGTTACATAAGGCGTGAGTTTCTACATAAATATATTGAACCAATGTTTCTTGTTTCTTTTCTAGGTTCTTCTAACTCTTCGTAACTAAATTTTACGAGTATTTCAGTCGTGACTTAACCAATTTTCCACCGTTTAAACAAGACAATTATTGTGCGAAAAATATTATTTATAAACTCTGGGAAACGGTGAGAGACCACACTTAACTTATGAACGAATATATGTCGGTAGTTGAAGCAGTTATTATTATAAACTCTTTCATACACTAAATATGCCAGGTTTTAACTTCATCAATATTTTTTGACGTATAACAAAGAAACCTATTAATTTAGGTTAAACTGAATCCAAACAACGGCAATACTCTAGACTTTCACTTTGAGTGCTAACTACAGAAATATCCCGTATTCCGGAGTGGCTGATCTTCTGTAGATTGCGGATTCCGTACTTATACTTGACTTGATTCAAAATTTATTTGAATGGTTTTGCTCCTTTACTATACGGTGTTAGCAGTTTTGAAGTTAGGCGTTGTAAGTCAATTTTGAGACATTATGAGATGCTGAGACTTTTTTATTAGAATCGATATAGAAAAAGCGAACTAAATCGGTTCTTGGTGGTGCCATCGTTTGCTCTATGGCCTAGTCTTTTAACTCTGTGATTTGCAACGTTGCCATCCAACACGTTATGCTTTGAAGTTCACGGAAATAACTGCATCTCATTTTTCTGAAAATAAAAAAGAAAAGAAAAGAAAAAGACACGCCACTTGACCATCCAATGCCTCAATTATCTCTTAGACTTCATGATTCTGAATTTCGTCAAAAGATGGCGTGAAGATTCTAATTAATACCCTGTTACCGCCAGGGTTCAAATACCATATGCTTATTGTTTGACCGTCAAAATGACGTGAAAGAGCCTGTGGAACGATGCAATCCGCTTC